>NW_024881280.1:20191149-20403649 GCF_018691265.1 Tyto alba
ATTTCTTCAGAGAGAGCAAGGAGAGCTCAGCCATCGCAAACCTGTGATGATATCCACAAGCCTTTGATAATATGATGTTGACCATACCCCTGCTAAAGCAGCCACATGTCCGTGTCAGAAGGCACTGGCACATCATGTTTTATAATATACATGGGTGTGGAGGCCCGTGACACTAATCAAGAGATATGCTCTTACGGTGTGAGGAGGTCACATGTGAGCACAGAGAGAGATGTTCTGATGGAGAAATTTGCTCATAAGGGGTTAAAGACCCAAAGAGAGGAAACTTCTGTATAATATTGTAGTATCTCATGAGATGGTGTTGAGGGAACGAAGTGGGGTTGGTATGCTAGGTTGGATCTAGAATGACATCACAAACTGCCTGTGAAATAATGGAAAGGGCCACGATGAGTATGGGAAGCATTCCGAGGGAGAGCTGAGTAAGGACAATAATACGACAGGCAGAGATAGGGTCAGTGTGGCAAGTGGATGGTTTGGAAAAGGAAAGTAGAAAAATATGTCAAAGTGTGAGCAATAAGGAGGGACAGATGGAGAGTCACAAAAGAGTGCGGGGAGGGAGGGGAGGTCACATTGGTTTGGGTCAGTCTTCAGATGTAAGTCGATATTTACTTGTAAGGTGTAAAAGTTAGTTGGGAAAACAGGCCAGGCAAATATTGATTTAAACCAAGAGGTGGTATGAGCTTTTAATATTGTTGTTCCCTTTGTTCACTATGGCATTAGAAGCTGAACTCTTCGTTATTTACTTACAGGTAGGTATGGTCCTGATGACTTTGATATAGGCTTTTGGGCTTGCTACCAGTGATCTGAAGCTTGACCTGTGAAAACTGTCCTTTCTGGGCATAAAAAGTAATATAGTTTTAAAAAGCAGTACAGGGCCTCTCCGAAGTGATCTGCCAATCATGCTAAATGGAAATGTTATTTGCAGTGGGTTTGGAATGTGGTTTAATAATTCCTAGAGGACAGAATTCAGACCATGAAATACATTTCACTTTGGACTTGAGGACAGACCTGCAGTGTGGTTCTGAAGGTGAAAGCTGGTGTTTATATCCAGTAAGATTCATGGCCTAAAGCAATTCATGAACTTGCTGGAATATGTTACTAAGGATGTGTATCCTGCTTTGAATGTTCCTTTTTTTCTTTCCTATGTAGATTGTTGTACAGCTGTTAAAGAATGTTAAAGTGCATGGTGGAAATAGTTCAATTTCAGAAATATTTAAAGAGTGACAGAATAGATAAGCACCTGACAACAAACTTGCAGTGAGGAATATTTAGTATTTCACTATTCTAGTTTTCTCACCAGACAGGTAGTTATTATGTATGTGCTATACAAAAACACAATGGGTTAGTTTTCAAATTTCTCTTTTGCTTAACACACTGATTCTTTGGCAGAGATGTGTTTGACTGTAAGAAGTTTTAATACTTAAATTTGGTAGTGATTGTCGTGGTTTGAGCTCAGAGGGCAACTGAGCACCACAGAACCACTCACTGCCCCCTTCCCTCCCAGTGCTGAGAAGGAGAAAATAAAGTGGAAGGCTCAGTGGTCTGAGCTCAGAGGGCAACTGAGCACCATGCAGCCGCTCACTTCCTCTTCCTCCCCAGCACTGAGAAGGAGAAAATAAGCCACACTTGGGATTCAAGATAGGACAGGGAGGGCCAAATCACCCATTATGGTCATGTGCAAAAGGCAGACTCATTATGGGAAGAAAGAAAGAACATAGATTTATTACAGACATTAACAACAACAACACTTGACAGAGTAGGACAGTGAGAAGCATTACCGCATCTTGAGAACACCTTCCCCCAACCTTCCCTTCTTCCCACGCTCAGCTTTGCTCCTCATATCTCTACCTCCTCCTTGAAGGGGGCAGGGAACGGGGGGTGCAGTCAGTGCTGACGCTTTTTCAGTCTTTGGTGGAGGGAGATTCTGGAACTTCTTTCCCCTGCTCCATCATGGTCCCTCTCTGACAGGAGACAGTCCTCCACAAACTTGCTCTGACGTGAGCCCTTCCCAAGATGCTTTGGTGTGGGATACCCCTCATGCTGCAATCCTCCCAGCGCCAAACTACAACAGCAAGGTCTGCTCCTTTCCACAAGATCCCGGCCTCCTCCGGGCGCAGCCTCCTCAAAGTCCATATGAGGCCCCTCACAGGCCATAAATCAGTGTCTGCTCCACTGTAGACCTCCATGGGTGGCAGGGGGGGCCGCCCTGCATCTCACCACAGGATACAGAGGGGTCTCTGCTCCAGCACACCTTCCCCCTTCTTTCTCCCTCTGTTCTTCCACTGACCTTGGTTGTTCACGCAGCTGCTGCAACTCCTTCTCACGAGTCCAACTCTTCCTCACCAGGTCCCTTCTTAAATACATTATCACAGAGGCACAGCTGATTGGCTCAGCCTTGGTGCAGAGGTGGGGCCGACTTGGAGCTGGGGGAGCTTCAAGAAGCCTCTCACAGGGGGCCACTGCTGTAGTCCCCTCTCCTGCTACTAAAAAAACCCACCACTCACTCAAACCCAGGACATGATTCATAACTACATTTCAGAACACCTGACACTAGAAATAATTACAAAGGTTCTTGTAGTCTCCAAATTAATAGGAATATGTTGCTAGAGAAGTTTCTGTTCATATACCTTCTCTACTTCCTTCCAACTTTCTTTTATGTTGAGACAACTCAAAGAATGAGATATATTTTACTTGTCAAGTCCTTGGCTTTTATTTAAAAAAATAACTTACATAGATGAAATTTCTCTGCTTCACTTTCAGATCAGTAATGTACAGTGTTTCTTTATATGTCTGAACCTCAGTTCATTAGAAGTAAAAGATATAACTAAGGAACCAATTATTTGCACTCATTTTCTTATTTTCTTCAGATTCATAACACATGCAGATAGGCTGAAGTGCAGTATATGATAAAGCTGATTGATGGAGTTTCATACTGTTATATGAAAGGTCATATTTTCACCCGATTCTCTTGGAATTTGCTGGATACACAACTTAGATGTTTTCAGTTGAAACCTAACATTATGTATTTAATGCACATTAGTAATCTGTGTTATTTAATAATGAAAATTATTGAATATACATATATGTGATACAATAAATGGGAGTAGAAATTTTTTATCACATTGCTTTAGACTAGTAGAAAAACAAGATTGCAAAAGTAAATTCTAGTGAGTCCTAATCCACTTGGGAGTCTCATGCAGTTTGAGTGCAGGCTCTGTGCTGAAGCTACCTGAAACCCCTGGAAGCTGGTCATCAGAGATAGTGTGTGTTGCATCAGTTGGGTACTTTCCTAAGTACCCACCTTGCAATGACGTGGAGAAGTTTCTGACTGTTAGGTGTTCCTACAGATTGTCCTTCCCTCATCACATCGAGGTGGCTTTTAGACATATGAAGGTTATGAAATAGAGCTGAAAAGCTCAGGGAACTGGGCCACTGTAGTCTCAGGTAGTTGTTAATGAAATGTTCTCATAAAATTGTTGACAATAATCTATATTACTTTCTTTTCTATGTTACAGAATATACAGGTAAATACTAACTTCAAGGCATTTAACTAATGTTTCACCTTAGAAATGGTGCTTTCTCTGTCACTTTATTTCCTGCCACATAAACAAACAGCTTGTAGTCTAGAATTGCCACAGACTCTTTCCAAATATCCAGTATATCTCATCCAGTTCTTTATTAAAGATCAAATACTTTGAAGATTAATTTAAGATCAAAAATGATAACTGTATTTCATAACAATTATTTCTTTCAAGACTTATATCAGTCCATCTTTAAATAATTATCTACCAATATTGTGGCATTAGAAAGGAGCACCTTGCTGAAATTTATATTAGGTGTCTTCACCAATGGTATATGTAATATCCTTTCTAATTTCATAGAAGACAGCCAATTGGACACCTTCATGGTTTGAACTCGCAGTGTCACACATGCACTTGTAAAATTATTGCTTGCAGAAGTACAGTTGGCAGCTTGGACAGTGTACTCACCTGTACGTCTAAATAAAATAACGTTGTGCAGTAATATAATAGCGTAGATGTCATCTGGATCCTTCATTTCTCCTCTTTGTAGAGCAGTGTCCACATAAATGTAAACAAGTAATATCCTTTATTAGACTAGCTGATACGGTGAAAAAAATAGATGGCCATACCAGCCCTTCTTTGGGTCTGTAAATACGCACACTTTGGAGGAGTTTTTAAAAAGAAAACGCTATCTTTGTGTGTGTTTGTTGCATGTATATGAATGTAAAATATTGCTATATACATATAGTTTCCTATATACATATAGTTTACCTACGTAGTTGACATTCGTAATTGTGAATGTGTATAAAACAACTGCCGAAACTTGCTTTAATGCTTGAAATGTAGTACCTGGGGTACTGCCTCTCTATATATTTTTATCAAAATAAAAGGAAATTAATAGCTACAACATAAAGACCTTATTTTCTGACCTTGAGGGTTTCTGAAAACCAGGCTGTGCACTTTAACTTATTTAAATGTCATTAGTTTATGGCCTGCAATATTCAACAATTTAAAGTTGCTAATTAGACTAATCATTACGAAAATGTATGTGAGAGGATGAACAGTTTTTATTAGCTTTTTATAATGTGGCAGCAGGTCAAAACAGAGATTATCTACCATACTTCTAAAGTTCAATATGGTCATTTAATTAATTGTGTGGAATGCCAGCTGAAGTGTTAGACCTATGCAGTCAAAGAACTTTTTGTCTTCTGCACCAAATTTTGGTTTTTGTAAAATCTCAGTTGTTTATACCCAATTAAATATATTCTAAAAGTAACATGCATAGTCTGTCATGAATGCCAACCATTGCACATTTTTTGCTTAAGAGCAACACTGGGATCAGCTTATTTTTCAGTAACCAGGAAGTGAGTTCTATATTGGGAATAACCACTAGGGCTGGTCAGAAGTGAGGTTACTGATAAGTCCCTGGGTGTTTGTTTGGTTTGGTTTTTTTTTTTTTTTTTCACTGATTGGTTGAATCGCACCTGGAAAATGGATATTCTGAAAACTACCACTTTCCAGCAATGCCATAGTTGCTTACTGCTTTGAACAAAAATATTCAAAATTTCTTGATTAAAAAATAATCCATTGTTGTTCATTCTGCCATCTGTTTTTGTACTTACAAGAGTACCATTAGCATAATTAAATTAACACTTTTTTCTACCAGTCTTTCTTACATTGCCATGCATTCCAACTTATTTATACAATTTTAAATGATGATATATTTTATAGTTAAATCACAGAATTGAATTGATGATGTTTTTTGTTAAAATTCTATCTTAAAGCATTGCCTTCAAGTTCTGAATTACTTCAGAGATATAATAGTGTTTAAAATCATACAAAGCTATTTTATAAGCTTTAAAATATTGATGATGATATTGGGGAGAATACATCTAACTAGAGCAGTCAGCAAATAATTTTTAAGAAGTACTCATTGGCTTCATGTTCCTGTCACTTTTTAAATTTGCCTGATATGTTTACGCAATGGCAGTACTTTGTTCTGTAGGTCTTGTCCATATGTAGTTTAAATAATAATAATAAAATCTTAAACTGCAGCAAGGATGGCTGATAAAGGCTAGTGGAAGGGACATTTTCACCGTTACTTGGACACAATACTGTTCTCCACTTATTTTTTTACATATTTCAAATTCAGAAATTGCAACAACCACTTCTCCCACTACAGAATGCCTCTCAAAGGAAAAAATAATTGTTGAACTACACATATGTAATTTTCAGCAAGAATTTAAGGAAATTATGCATTTAATTAACCAGACCCTAATTTTTCAGGCATCCTTGGATGTCCAATGTCTGTATGTCTAATGACTAACAAAAAAAAAGAGTATGTGCAGTAGGTGATACGGAATTATAAGGAGCAGTTTGCCTGTTATAAAGCTCATGAAGGTTTCTTAAGCGTAGAATGTTTTGTGTGTGTGGTTTCTGCATATATGTATGAACTGGATTTTGCACAGGCCACCCCATTTATAACTAGGTTTTTAAATTTTGTACCACTGAATTCCATTGGAAGCAGGCTGCCAAATTTCACATAGGTCTGTGTGGTCTTTCAGACAAATGATTTAATAAATTAATGCAAGTAATTAAAATAAATTATTTCTGCCTGTGCTGCTTCTTCAGATTCCATTCTGCTCCATTTTTTTTAGGTCATGCTCTCTTTTTTTCACACTTCTCAGCTTCCTTTTCAACTCCTTCATCTGAGTGCACGTCTACACTGAACAAATACTGAGTCAGTATAAGTGCTAGAAATAATCTGCCCACCGCTGTATGGAGCTCTGTGACATGGTAACTAGATCACGTGCATTCTTCACTATAATGTGCACTATAGCTGCATCTTTAATCCCCCTTCTTGAGTCTCCTGCTCTGCTTATCTGCTGCTCATGGCCTCAGCTGCCTGAGCACTTGGGTGAAGGAGCCTCTCTGTTCACCCTACTGCCAGGGTAAGCAGAGAGAGCTTGTTTCTTACAGCCTGGATGACGGAAGCCAGAAGAGGAAACCCAGGTGCTACCAAAGCTTATCCTGGGTTTATGAAAACTGGCAGAAAAACAGATCTGTATAGCAGCTTGCCAAACACTTGATGTATTCATAGCTTTTTCTTGTGCTGGAATCATCTTACTACATGTTCTGTTACATAGCATGCTGTTCTTTGCACAGTTTTTGTTTCATTTATTTTTGCTTAAATGAAGACCAGCTTTTCTGGAAGGAGATTCCTTCTTGCTGCTACAGGGTTTAATAGAGTTGGGGTTCTGCTAGAACCTACATAGCTTACCTCTTATCAGCTGCTGGAGCATGTATTAGTAGTCACAAATGACAGTGAGTAAAAATTCAGTATTCTGTTGGGCTATTTGAGAAAGCTCCTGTTAAGGGAGAATTTTGCCATCATTATGTCCCTTCAGATTTACCATGTTAATCTGTAGTATGTTTTGTGTAAGGGTCATGTGTTCACAGTAGGCATGTTACCTAGTGTTTAAGTTGTTGACAACATATGAAACAACACCTGTCAACTTTGATAGAGAAAACATGGATATTAAATTGTATAGTGAGCAAGCAATGTTGAAGGAGTAGTATCAGTACACATGTTAAAACAGGGAGTTCTAGCTCTGTCTGGCAATCTCTTCTTTCTCCTTCAGTAGTCAACTTTGCACTGCCTTATTCCTCTGCCTAAAATTGTATAATGAAATACGTATCCTTCTATTTGTGAAGACATCAAAATATGATACAGCTGATCACCTTTAAACACTGAATATTTCAGGTGCACAAAATGGTCTCAAATTTAAAGAGAAATTTTGCATCAAGATTGAAAATCTAGACCAAGATAATGGATCTTGATGCAAATCTTGATGTAAACTTTTTCTTTAAATTATCAGTCTGATAAGTGTTACTCCTTGCAGAATTGTAATCTCCATTCTCTTGCATGTTTCCCCCAATTACAGTGAGTCACTCTCAAGGCTATTTATAGTGGGAGTATCTTTCTATAGGCACTCGGTGTCTTTAAGCATCGAAATACTGAGCTGTTTTAGCAGCCTAATATTAGGTGTGTTTCGAAAATCTTGCTTCTAAACACCTTTTCTTGCAGTATGATGGGTATTTCTTCAAGGCTTACTCTTTGAACATTTATCAAGCTCTTCAGTCATCTGGGCTTTTTCATTCTTATGAAACCAATGCCAAAAGTCATGTTGATGTCTGACACTGTGTTGCATTTCTGGGTGGGAGTTGGTGATAAGTGGAAATAATGATGCTACAAATCTATTGAGAAATATTACTGTCTAACCTGATAGAATTGCAACAAAGCATAACAAGCAAACAACTAAACCCATTCTAGGTTCAGGTAATAAACATTGCAGCTGAAGGAGGTAAAAAAAGTGGGATTAGATGGGAAGGACCATTATTGCATCAAAATGATGCATCTGCGAGCTCCTTTCATGAGTGTTTTATGACTAGGCAAACACATTTTCATGTTGGCTTCTGCAGTAAATGTTTCTCCTTTATTACCTGATAGCCACTTAGAATTTAGCCTGATTTTTAACAGTGCTAACATACAGTACTAGGAAAATTTATTTGAATAAAATAAAGCAACATTCTTCTAAACTGGAGTCATAATATTAATACTTAAAATACACAGCAACATGCTGGGAAAATGGGATAGTTATTTAGATATATTATAAAATGTATCCCACTACTTCGATGTGATTCACTACTATTTCACCAAACCAATTTAACAGTCTCCTGTGGAGAGGGAATAGTACAATTAAAATTAGTAACAGAGATTTTCACATTCATATATCTAATTCAGGGATGGGTGATAATGAATTAAATACTTTTTCCTTCTTCTGAAGTCAAATCAGTATTAAATGAATCTGAGAGAGAATTCATATTTAAAGAGTGTGCCTGTATGCAGTTACAGCATCTGAAGGCAGATTTTCACATGAGGAATAGGTGTTCTAGCTCAGGTTTGCATGTTAGTTGCATTTTTTTGTTTCCTTGTTTTTTTCCATTAGATTCTTGAAAATTATGTGAATGTATAACAGCAATTGCTAACAAGCTAAATCATTTCGCAGTGTGGTGTGCTCCCAAAAACTAAGAACTTCCCGGGAAAAGAAGTGGCGTCATTAAATTTGCCTTGGACAAAAATTAAGGAAGGTAGAGCAAAAGATTGATAGCCTTGGGAACAGCAGTCTCTAGATACTTGTTAATCAGACATTGGAAAACCCAATGGATAATCCTCCAGGGTGAAGTGGCTAAATTTGTTTGTAGACATTATGAATAAGAAGCAGTTCTCAACTCATTATGAAGCAGCATAAAAAAATAACAAGGTTATGCTGTTGTCTATGTTACTCTGAAAAAAACCTCAAAACACCAAACCTCAAGTCTCCTCCTGGTACTTCCCATAATTAGACAAGGAAATTAGATATCACTTCTTAAGCAAACAAGTCAGTGTAGCAAGAGTCACATTAACCCTTCACCTAACCACAGATTAAATAATAGTTGTATATTCGTAGGGGTCTACTGGTAAGATAATATCTTTCTTGAGTCCTGTTGTATCACTGAGTTTGCGATATATGTGATCACTTTTGTTTCTCAATAAAAGCTTTTAAATAAGCAAATGAACAAACACATGCCCCTGTGCTGACTGCACTTGCACTTGCAGATGGTATGTAAATACTGAAAAATGTAAATTACCCATTCTTTAGAGACTTGACCAGTAATGGGATTGATGAAGAACAGAAATCAAAACAACTGTGAGTTTAAGGTAGATTTTTTTTTTTTTTTTTTTGTGCAGTGTTACCATGTGTGGTGAGTTAACCCTGGCTGGAAACCAGGTGCCCACCAAAGCTGCTCTCTCTCTCCCCTCCTCAATGGGATAGGGGAGAGAAAATACAATGAAAGGCTTGTGGGTCAAGATAAGGGCAGGGAGAGATCACTCAGCAATTATGATCATGGGCAAAACAGACTCAACTTGGGAAAAAAAATATTTTAATTTATTACCAGTCAAATCAGAGTAGGATAATGAGAAATAAACCCAAATCTTAAAACACCTTTCCCCACCTCTCCTATCTTCCCGGGCTCAGATTTGCTCCCGATTTGCTCTATCTCCTCCCCAACAGCAGCACAGGAGGACAGGGAATGGGGGTTGCACTCAGTTCATCACATGTTATTCCTGCCGTTCCTTCCTCCTCAGGGGGAGGGATCCTCACACTCTTCCCCTGCTCCAGCGTGGGGTCCCTCCCACAGGAGACGGTTCACCACAAGCTTCTCCACTGCAAGTCTTTCCCACACGCTGCAGTTCTTCACAAACTGCTGCAGCATGGGTCCCTTCCCTGGGGTGCAGTCTTTCAGCAACAGACTGATCCAATGTGGGTCCCTCACGGGGCCACAAGTCCTGCCAGCAAACCTGCTCCAGCATGGGCTCCTCTCCATGGGCCACAGGTCATGCCCAGGAGCCTGCTCCGGTGCAGGCTTCTCACAGAGTCACAGACTCCTTTGAGCATCCACCTGTTCCGGCAGGAGGTCCTCCCCGGGCTGCAGGTGGAGATCTGCCCCACCACGGACCTCCCCGGGCTGCAGGTGGAGATCTGCCCCACCACGGACCTCCCCGGGCTGCAGGGGAATCTCTGCTTCAGCTCCCAGAGCACCACCTCCTCCCCCTCCCTCCTCACTGACCTTGGTGTCTGCAAGGCTGCTTCTTTCACATATTACTTACCCAGTTTAAAAAAAAAAAAAAAAATCATAAAGGTGGCTAATTTGTTAAGTCGAAATTGATTATAGTTATCTGAGATCAAAACAGTATATTATAACTTACTGTTTATAACTGTGCCTTGCATTCTTCTTATTACTGAGTGAATATTTTAGTTACTAAACTGGCTTGCATACTCATTTGTGGAAGAGAAGTGAAAACTGAGGTGTCTGTGCATTTCACGTAAGCACAGAATGCCACAGTATGCAAAAGGGTGATAGAAAAGGGGTTGCTGCAGTTTTGCAAAAACTTGCTGTGAGACACTATGTTGCAAAGCTAGTATGTCAGTTAGGCAGTAGAAAAGTTTCATAGATTTTTCTGCTTTTAAAATAGAGGACCCCAGGTTTCACATGTTCCCATGACTCAGATTTGTTTTATAGCACCAAGGAAAATCAGATGGTTGAGATTCCACCAAAAAAAGTAAGTTAATGAAACGAAACAGCATGTTTTAAACGGTGTAAATGAGCCAGCTAAGAAATGTGATGACATCCAGTCTCACATGCTTCCATGTAGTACACTGGCACTGTGCGAGGCCTGAGCACTTCGTAACATTATTATTTCCCATTTACCTGCAAAGTTGCCCTGAGGTTCTTAGAAGTTTAAATGTAGTAAGTTTTCTTTTCTCCATCCCTTTCTTTTCTTCCTATCACAAAGGTGATAAATCATAGTGACCCTCCTTGTAGTAAAGAAGAATGGGCAAGCCTTTATGCAGCTTCTGTCAATGCCATCCTTTCAGACTGCTGGAAGAGGTCACCAAGATCAAATATAGACATCTCCCACTAGAGTGGAGCATATGACCTTGAGCTCTTTCCCAGCACCTGTCAACCCATCAATAGCCAGTTTTAGAATACAGCCAGGCTGAAGTTACTGAAAACCTTATGTTGAAGAAGAGCTTTGAGCAAATGAGTGAACATTTATGTCAGCTGGAAAAGGCTTTAAATCCAATTACACTTCTATGGTGGCAGTCATACTCTTTGAGTCTTGGTGAAGCTTGGTTCTGTGTGTGTTTTGTGAGAGCTGTTGGATCTGACTGACTGACTGGAGCTTGTATAATTTGGATTCCTTGTGCAGCAGAAACAAGGTTTTCCTACTGTATTTTGACCATTCTGTAGCTTTGCACAAAGAGGGAGGCAAGGATTTGCCCTAAATTCCTGTGGTCATTTGTCTCACTGACTGATCTACAACCTCGCTTTTGGTTCTGTTAAAAGTGCTATTATTTAAAACGTCTGTTTTTCCCTATGCACATGTTCACTTCAGGCAGACAGCCACAAGACCCTTTTACTGCACTCATGTGAGCAGTGATGCACAGAAGTGTTGCAAGGAATGAACTAAAGTTTGCGGTGTGGTTCAGTAATTCATTAAGGCAGTCTGTTTATTGTCTAATTTGCTTACCTCAACTATTTTCTAATCCAAGGTAGGTATCTTGTAATTTACTAACAGCAATGTCAATTTTTACATGTCTGTATTCCAGCAAAAGAATGATCATAAAGCACAATTGCATTGTGTAAACAGTAATACTTATGGCAGTCCTTTTGCCTGAATAGAGTCCATTAAAAAAGGACTATTTAAAAATGTGACTTTCTCCTTATTTCCTACCTTTTGATTGTCATTGTTTGCTCTGTTATAAAGTGGTTTGTTGATACCAAATATTTTAATAATTCTTTTCCAAGTCCTTGTGCCTATGCCTTTGAGATGCTGCTATAGTAATTAAACTGTCTTTTAGTTGAAATGCTTGCGAAGCGTCCAGTTCTGTGCCTGGCAGCTGGTGATGCATTATAGAGACATTGAGCTAATCGATTAAAACCGCAGAGACATGGGAGTTGTCTGACAGCACTGTACTAGGATGAAATTAGTTGGAATTGCATGGTGAAATTAAGGGGAATGCAGGTGATTGCAGCTCTTCTGGGAGAATCCTGGGTGAGAGGGACACTGTGCACTGATCCCTGTGTAATTAGGACAGCCATGTTTTAACAGTATTTCTAAAGTATTAAAATGGACTGGGTAAATCAGCAGGGTTGTTTCCAGTGAGCTTGGCATCCATCCACTGTGACTAAAATAACGTGAAATTTTTTGTCTGCTAGGAAATGTGAAATTGTACTAATTGTCTTCTAACTAGTCTGCTAGTGTGTTAGTCTGTAGCAGGTCAGGAGTACGAATACTGTATGCTTTCAGGTCTATCTTTGGAGCTTAAGACAAACTGCTATACTCGTGGGTTAAATTACATAAAGTTTATGTTAGAATATTTATTGGAATAAAGACAGTGCAAATACAAACACAAACTGAATCACAGTCCATAAAGGCAGCTTGGATATACTAGTTTGTAAAACTACCTAGTGGGTCTGCTTTGAAATATTCCAGATTATACTTGAAGAGGCAGTCCTAACTCTAGAGAGCCTAAGTAGAGACATTCCTTTTCACTTGGAACTTGCTCTACACAAATGCTAAGGAATCCATAAAATTAATTTCCGGAAAAATCATGGTTATCTTTTCTAGCTAAATCAGTCAAACTTCCACTCTGTTTCATATTACTCTGATAATTGTTCTAAGCAGTGCTGGGCGTAAAAGAATCCACTTTCAACTGTAATTCTACATCTCTTCATTTGAATTTGGCAATACTGCTTGGCTATCAGTTCAGCAGATTGGGTAGCTGCAGAATGCCTGCTTTCAACACCAAACCCAATGTTACTGCTGCATGTTACTCTCCAAAGGAAGATGACAAAAGGCCCATTAGATGTAATGAAAGAGACTTCCTCCTGTCTTCTGGAGGTGTAGAGGGCACTGATGACTGTCCTTTGAGGCCTCACAGAGACCATGCTGCACTGCCAGCTCTAGCACTGGTGTCCTCCAAAGGCTCCCCTGGAGCAATAGCAACTTCTCTCTCCTTTCCTCTCCCACAGCCCCGCTTCCCCAGAGCTGGGGGCAGCAAAGGGTCATGCCCTCCCTGGAATTTGGGAGCCAGGTCTGCCTGGTGGATTACCAGCTGCTGCGTTTCATGGGTATTAATGCAAGGGAAGCTGATTACGCTGGAGTTAAACTTCCATCAAAGCAGAGTAATGCATTACTATAAAGGAAGGGTTGCTTCTTCATCAGCAGAAGAGAGATTATTTGGCAGTCTAACCAATACTGTATACAAAGACAGAAATAGATTTCATCAAAGGCTTAATTCGATGTGAATATGTCTCCTGAATAAAATAAAACCCAAACAGCAAGATCCCTTAGCAAATACATGGAAGTACTTGTTGGGCAGGGCCCATGACCAGCCTCTATGTCAACCCTTGAGCATTGTTTCCTGGTGAGACTGGTACTCAGTTAAAGGCCAAATGCTGTGTTGAGGATCTAGGGTAGAATAAATTCTGGGAAATGCTTTTCCTGTCACCCTGAATCTGGGAGCTAGTGGCCATGGTTTTAGCCCTGTGCTTGTCTTGTATTCAGCCTAGCTAGTCAGGTCAAATCACTACTGAGCTCACAGTCTTCTCTTGTAATTAATTGCATACTGAACTGGTACCACAGACTGACAAAACACAGTGGCATTTTAGAATCTTCTTAATGTTGCTTTGAAACAAATTTGTTTATGAGTTCTTTTTCATGGAGTCTTACCTTTAAGCTGCCATATTTAACATGTCTTATTTTCTTTTCCATTTTCATTCAGGCAGTCAAGATATTTATTTTGGAAAGAGTTGCAGCCATGCAATAACATGTTTCACTCTAAATAACCAGTATGTGCTCTCAGTCCTTCTGCATTGAATGTTTACCTTTTGTTGTGGTTTTGGTCTGGGGCTGTCAGGGGGGAGGTGCATGTCTGTTTGTTTTTGTAGTCATTTAAAATTTCCTACATTGAAGAATAAAGAGAGAGAGCATTTATTACAAGGAACATACCTTACATTGCTTGTGAAATAAAGATATGTTTTATTTTTATAGATATATTGACCACATCTGTTTTAAAAGCAAAAGCTACAGCATATTTAGGAGAACATTTATGTAAGCAGTGTACAGGCTGCACTTCTCAAATTTTTCTCTTTTAATCTCCATGTTCTTCAGTACACGTATGCACAGAGCACACCTCTCCATTCTTCTATTCACAATGAAATAACAATTTAATTCACCCTGAGTATGTCTTTGTCTTCCATAACTGGAATAGTAATTTGACACTGGAAGGGGAACTCAGTATCATCAAATGTGATAAGTTTTTATTAAGCTTAATCATAGAATCATCATAGAATGGTTTGGGTTGGAACAGGTCCTAAAAGTTATCTAGTTTCAACCCCCCTGCCACAGGCAGGCACACCTTCCACCAGACCAGGTTGCTCAAAGCCCCGTCCAGCCTGGCCTTGGACACTGCCAGGGAGGGGGCAGCCACAGCTGCTCTGGGCAACCTGTGCCAGTGTCTCACCACCCTCACAGGGAAGAGTTTCTTCCTTATGTCTAATATAAGTCTACTCTCTTACCCCTTGTCCTATCACTACACTCCCTGATAAAGAGTTCCTCCCCATCTTTCCTGTAGGCCCCCTTGAAGTACTGGAAGGTCTCCCTGGAGTCTTCTCTCTTCCATGTGAACAAACCCAACTCTCTAAGCCTGTCCTCATAAAGGAAGTGCTCCAGCCCCCTGATCATCTTTGTGACCCTCCTCTGGACTTGCTCCAACAGGTCCATGTCCTTCTGATGTCAGGGGCCCCAAAGCTGGACACAGCACTACAGATGGGGTCTCATAAGAGCAGAGCAGCGGTGGAAAATCCCCTCCTTCGACCAGCTGGCCACCCCTCTCTTGATGCAGCACAGGATACCGTTGGCTTTCTGGCCTGTGGGTACACATTAGTGGGTCATAGTCAGTTTTCCATCCACTAATACCCCCAAGTCCTCCTCCGCAGGGCTGCTCTCAATCCACTCTTTGCCCAGCCTGTACTTGCACTTGGGATTGCCCCAATCCATGTGTGGGACCTTGCACTTGGCCTTGTTGAACTTCATGAGGTTTGCATGGGTCCACCTCTCATTAAGACTCCAACACCCCCCTTATCTATCAAAATTTCTTTGTTTACAAAATAAAGTACCAGAGGCGGCCATTGGATTATTTTTGCAAATCTACCATTTGTAAAGCTATTCTTTCTTTATGCATCAATTCAAGAAGTTAGGTTTTGAAATGTTTAATACCTAAAGACTCTTAAAAGATGCAAGAAGTAGAGAGAAGTATTTTGAAAAATGTATAACTGGAAACTTCTGGACAATTTTGACCTACAAAACGTAGCACAGGTCTAATGAAGTCATAACTAGTGCATGTTGACTTAATCTGTTTTTTTTTTCTGCTTTCATATTTAGCCAGACTTTTATTTTTGTTTCTTTCATCATGAGATTATAATTTAATTTGGCATGCTTGTTCTTGTGCATTTTTCAAATATCAAAACTACATGGTTTGAGAGATCTGTTCTTTATCTTCTGTTACTGTTGAAAAACCATTGGGAAACTTTATTAAAAGTACTTCTAGAAGAACATACTTAAATATTTCTGTGTGAAAAGCCAGACAGGTAAAAAACCAGTGGGAATCTGTTTTGGATGAAATCCTTATCTATGATTTTACCAAAAGCAGAAATCTGACTTCCATCAGCTGATTGTCCACATCTTCAGTTCTTGTAGGCATGATGGTGAAGAGGAAAACTCTACATTTCAGTAAATCATCTGGAAGTGGCAGGGAATGGGAAATACCCCAGATGTTTTAGGGCAACGATTATCCAGTCGTTATTTTAACTGGTTATTTCTTAATAACAACTTTCAAATGCAAAACTATTTTTGAATGCTTGGAAACATGGTAGGTTAACAGAAGCCAGCAGAGACCTAATCAAAACTAGAGTGTAAGTTTTAAACATGGAAATTTGAAATATATCCTTCAAACCAGAAGAGTCTGAGTTGTACTGAAAAAATTCATGAAAGGCTTTAACTGTAAATGGTTCCAAATATGTGTGATAAGGTAATGAAATGCTAGAACAGTGATGTAACATCTTTTCTTTCTGTGCCTGAATTTAGTTCTTTGATAGAGCACAGGTCAAGCACTTATTAAAATAACAAAAACAAAACAGGAACATCCCCCCCCAAGCCAATAACAAAGAACCTTTCCAGAACTTTTTAAAGGGTATTACATATAACCTCTGAACTATTATATTGAAGCCCTGATGTGTTAATATATCCGAGCCAGCTTTCAAAGGGAAAATATCATGCACTTTCTCAGTGAAACAACTGTTTCATGCATGTAAGCTAAATACTTTGATATAATCCAAATATTTCAAATAGTTTTTAAATAAGGATGGGAAAGATTATTGGTGTTTCATTGAGCCGTGTCCTCACTTTATTTCCCTTAGATGTGTTTTAATATGAAGTTTAAATGTTGTGTTTATACCTCTCTATTCTGGCATGTAAGTTTCCATTCATATTTTTTATGATACTGAAACTGTTGCATGTAACACATGTCCCTCGGACTCTTCAGATCTCCATTTCCAGACACTTCCCAACCTCATCAGCAAATGATCAGGGACCTCTACAGCCAGTACCATTCTAGCCTTTGAATTAACAGGTTGCTACTTTCAGCTTGTGTGCAAACCCGAGGTGTGTCGCCTTCTCTGAAGCAGCACTGTCAGCGGTCACCATCCCCACAGCCTGTCTAGTTCTGTTACCTGATGAGCTTTCTGGGCTGCTTTTAAGTCATGTACTGAAACATGCAATCCCAGACGGTTGTGGTCTAATGGCAGAACATTTGGAGGCTTGTGTATGCTGCGTGCCAGGTCGCATCTCACACCTGCCAAATGCAGCATCTGGAGGATGTGCCAGGATGGGATGCTTTGCTTTTGACTTTATCTCCTGTTCTTCTGCGTTCCACTTACAAACTCCTTCGGTTCGGTTCTATGCCACAGGATGGGCTGATTTCACACAAAATCAGATGGGGTGCATGTTATGAAAATAACATGTTCACTTTGTTCTCCACACCGTGGAACAAACAGCTATCACAGTTTCACAGTTGCTTAACACTTCTTTTTTTTTTTTTTTTTTTTTAAATAGATCAAATTTACTTTTATTGACCATTTTATGAATTTAATTCCAAGTATGTTCAATTGTTATTTTTAGTTACCTTCACATTCATGGAGGTGATAGATGATAGACACTATGTTTCCAAATACATAAAAGTTGGTGAGATTTTTTGAGGCAGAACACATTTCTGGTTGTATTTTCTCATCACTGCTGTCCTTCTGTTATCTTCCATCCAAATAGTGCCAAAGTTAGATCTGCATGTACTTTCTCCTAGGCAGAGTTTGCAGTGCAGAAGGAAATCCAAATTCTATATATGTCTTGCCAGGGAAAAAAGCTTTTAAAGATTTCATTGTGAGATTAGGATGTGTGTCCAAAAGGACTTTATAGCTGAAGGAATATCAGTTCCCAGTGGTCTACAGGCTTATTCAACCAGGGCAGTTGTCTCCTCATGAGTAGAGTGACTGACTGTACCAGACTTCCCTCTGGAATTAATTCATGTTCCTATATACCATTACAGGATGAATGTGAGGTACTCCAGCAGAAGCTAATTAGGATACTTAGGTGTATCTTAGAATCATAATTCTCTTTCATCTTAATTTTCTATGCAGTGATTTTTAAGATCAGCTTTTTACAACCTTTTGACTATGGCTGTAGGACTAAGACAGAAAAAGAAAGACTATTACTTGAGATATCAGCCGTTATCACCCTAAAAAGATTGCACATCCATTGAGAAATGATGTAAATACAGAAAGAAGGTTGCAATGAAAATACACTTTGTATTTCTGCCAGAACATCAGAAATGCTTCTTTTCATGTCAGATAATATCTAAGCATGGATTACATTCTGAACTAAAGGACAGAGGTAAGCTTGTAAATTTTGTTGGCTAATTGTGTGAAAATAACAGTGTTACAATGGAATGTTGCCTTTAAGGAAACTGCAACCAAACATGCAATTTTTATTTAAAAGGTAGCTATATTAATAGGTCAAATTATTGTGATAACTATATCTGTAACGCAGGTTAAAAGAGGAGAATGGCAAAACACAAACTCTGTGGCTGAAAAATTTCTCATTGTCCTCTTCTCATAAAAACTATAGATTTAAAAAAAAACCCAACGTTTTGAAGAAACATTTTAGTTGAATTAAATTTGCTGCTACCAATGCCAGGCATCAGTCTCACTTGGTTTAACAATATTACCAGACTTTACTGTGGGAGAGTAAGCCTTTGTATTCTTTGTTTATTTTCTCATATTTTTTTCCCCTTGAAGTAATTCCTACTTATAGATCTCCTGCCTATAGATGGAGAGGCATTTATTTCAAAACACTGCATGAAATGATTTGTCCTCCCAACTATGCCTGAGCTCAAGACGTTATCACAAAGGCCAAAAGGGCTTGCCTATATTGACCTAATTAATTAAAAATGGAAGTTAGAAAGGTTAGGTAGTCATTTATTAGAAGATATAAACATATAAAACCGGACTCTATTGGATGATGGTTTACTTTTTTGTCATGTCTGAAGAATTATGAAATAAAATTTGAATAAAAAAAGAAAATAGAAAAGATCACGCAAATGATCACTGATACCTTTCTAATCTGATAATTTATTTGTGGGGAAAAAAAGGATGCTAACTGCTAATAGTCTTTCTGGAGCTTAATTTACTGTAGTGCAGTATCAGAAATTATTTATTCAACCAAAAATTATGGGCATCATCATGAGAATTGCTAGTTTGTGGAGTGGGTAGGAAACTAAACTTTGTGAGATGGCAGTGAAAGGGAGCTTCCTAATAGGAGAGGAGATGTGAGGACCTTCTCAGGATCTGAAAAAAGTTGACCAGTGACACAAAACCAGGAGAATAAAGCAGTTAGGGCTGAAAAATTTTGAGGACTAGAGTAACAGAAATGGAATGAAATTGCATAGCACAAAGTGCAAAATGATGCACCTGGGGACTAATAGTACTAAATTCTCTTAAAACAAGGAATTCCACCAGATACCAATGACTGAAATAGAGAAATTGATCTTAAGGAGCCTAAAAGGCACCACTGTGATGCAATGTGAAAAAGTCAAATGTAATCCTACGGCTGGAGTGCTGTTTCTGGTGGAGATTGGATGGTGCTGGTAGAGCTGTAGGAGGGAATGATTTATATTAAATTATATGTAATACTGAGAACCAGTGGCTGGTCCCAGTGGTGCCCCCAGCCATGAGCTATTGTGCTTCTCGTTCCAGGGTTTCCTGCTGACTCCAGGATATGTACCCTGTCCCAGGGTGTTGTATTAGCAAGCTCGGTATATGCCATTTACACTTGGTACAGAAGGGAAATAAGATATGGAAAGGTTTTACTGGGGGTTATACAGTTCTGGTGTGGAGGTACCCCACTGTTCCCAAGGAGGAGTTGCCCTTGTTGGGCTGGACACAGAGTCTCCTATGATGAGGAAATGGGAATTCAGAGTGTGAAAGATGCAGATAAAAGCTTTGAGGATCATCAGGAGAATGGCTACTTTATATGGGGATGGGAAGGATTGAAAATCTGGAAATTTGGTTGGAAATCAGAGGTAACTAGCAAAAAGAAGGCGGGAGGTGATATGATTGCTCTCCATGGAGTGCTTAGAATGCCAGGAACCCAGGAAAACATTTTAATGCAGAGGATCATATAGTTCCAATAAGAGTTTGGTATTAACTGGCCACAAATAAATTTAAGATGGAAATATAATGGAAGACATCCAGCTGCTAAAGTAATCAGGAACTGAAAGAGCTACACCAAAAGGGGCAAAATATTTCAGCCCTTTCCAGAGGGAAATCAATATGCTTATAAAAAGATATATGGTGATTTGTTCCAAACTCATTGAACAATAGGCTCCTTGCTAATCTTTATCCCTTGATTTTGATGACATTTAACTAATAAAGTGTAGTCATTGACCACCTATGATATTTCAAGTAATTTTTTGCGCATAAAGAAGGCCAGGTTCCCACTGCATTCCTTCCTGAATTCCCCTATTTCTGTAAAAGGGTAGAGCAGTTTCTAGAAAGTGTCTTGTCGTGTCCTGTAACACAGAGCGACTTTGTGATATGAATCGTGTAATCTACGGGGTGAGGAGAGAACCTCCAACTGCATGCTGTGTTGAAGTGTTGGTCGGACTCGAACCCCAAAGCCAGAGGGGGAACGCACAGCTTCTATGCTTAATTCACTAGACATCCTAGCCTCCGGTTTTATAGTCTGAAAGAATCTCAACTTCTGTTTAGATAACAGATGAGGATGCTGTAGGAGAGAAGCATTATTATGATATGATAGCTCAGATGCAGCCACTGCATGTGTTGAGATTTTTAAATTTAGTCTCTCAGCTGTGGTAGTATGTATCTAGGAACAGCATGTCTACAGAATGGAAGATCTTGATTTTTTTCAGACTTGTTATGTTTGTCAGTGTGCATTTACAAAGTTTGTCGAACATGTAGTGTTTTAGGTGAGAGAAAATATAAATCATCAATATGGCAATAACACCCTGAGTATTTTAATGGTATATGTAATTTTATTACTACTTCCTCTGTTGTTATGTATTTCTTGTTACTTGTAGTTACCTGTATATTTATACTAATGAAGGAGGCAGCACACTATTCAATGCTCTTATATTTCTGAGTTATTTAACTTTCTGTGCAGGTACTAGCTGTCAATCAAGGCTAATCAAACTGGCACACTTAACATAATACATCATAAAATTTCACAGTAATGTCAACCTGTAATTCTGTCAATCTGGTTAAAGGAAATGGGCTAAAAACAATATTGTCATTTTGTAATAACACAGAGAAACAGAATTTTAGATATAATATTTTTACTGTCTGCTATAAATATGTTGTGTACAGGTTTCAAGAGCAGCAGCGGTTTCCTTTAGGATTGGATTGATCAAATATTCAGAGTTTTGAATCCTTATTTTTCACTTTGCTCACTATCAGATATTTTCAGTGTATCCTGAAAAGGAATGGGGTGTTGCAGTTCTCCCTGTACTGTAACACTGGAGATGTCCAGGAGGAAGAGAGAAGGGGATGCATGAGCATGAGTTTCTTCTGTCTTTGTGTTATTGCAAGGGACTGTTTTGTGATGGAACTGGCCAAGGTTGGTTGGATAGTAACATCTGGGAAAGAGGGTTTCCAGCTCTGCTATCGGCTATATTTATATCACTTGCATGCTAACAGTAGAGGAAACTCCTAGCAAAAATACAAACCAAAACAGATGTAGTACTATTCCAATTTATACACATGGGGACAGAAAAGTGCAGTCTGGCTATTTATATGGCACGACACAGAAATGTAGGCAGAAAATGTAAGGCTTCAAAATCCCATGTCTTTCTATTTAGGAGATTATAATTTGCAGACCTTTGCAATTTTTTGGTAAGTGTTCAAGTATCTGACAAGGTTAAGTCTGTTGACAATAGCTTGCTTTTCAAAGTTGCCTTTGGCGAAACTCTTACAAATAATTGAATACTACTGCGTTGTCAGCATGATATGTCCATTTACTGTTATTAAAATGTATCAAAATGCACAAGTAACTCTATTAAAATGAATGGGGTTTCTCATGAAGTAAAATATTAATTGGGCCAAACAGAAGCTTGTGTGGGCATAGCTTGTTCAAGAATGTTTGTAGCATATCCTTATGTGATGATCTTTATTTGCCTGCAGTAACTGATCATAAGATGTTTCATGTGCTGAGGAAGGGAACATCTTTGGAAGCAGCAGGCAGATTTCTCTCTCCTCCTAGAAGTTGATGTTCTTCGAAATACAAAACATCATATAATGAATCGCCTAGGTTAGGTGGTCTTTGTTGGTGATGACATATATGTTTACAAATTAGAGAATGCTTAAAGGGAGGTTTATGTGAGATGGATGTTTAATGATCAAGACTCTTAGGTGTAGATACAAAAGCTAGAGGAGATAGGATGATAAATGAATCTGAAAGATCTATAAATGAAACATAGTTAGGTTCTCATGAAGAAAGTAATAAAGACAATGAAGGCTGGAAAAATAAGGTGAGAGGATGGTCTTCAGAAATGACAGTATTAACAATTAGATACCAAAAAAAAAAAAAAAAAAACAAAAAAAAAAAAAAAAAAAACCCAAGGCTAAAACCAGAAGCAAGCAATTGTTTAAGTACTAATCATCATGCCTGGGTACACCATCCGTGGGGACTGCATGAGACTAAACAGTGATTGCAGTAAGAGAAACAGAATGGAAACTGAATTCACTTCAGTTTAATATGTGAAATCCATCATTCTTTAGCAAATCAGCACAGAGAATCTGAGAGAGAATGACTTCTCATGACAGACAGACAGGACTAATTAAAAAAAAAAAAAAACAAACAGACAAGGGTCTTGCAGAGATACAATACATTGAAGGTGAAGTTTACAATTTGTATCTGGAGGGAAAAGGCAATAGCATTTCAAGCCTGCTTTAGTAGCAAGCATAAACAGATTTGTTGGATAACATCATGCAGGGAACACACTACTTGGAAAAATGATAGCTAAGTTCAGGAGCTGTTAACCAGGAAATTTAGCAGAGTGGTCTTGCAACAAGAGGTTGCCTCTGAATAAAGAATAAGAGCTTGGAAGTGAATATGCAGTTAGTGCAGACATGAAAACAGTGGGAGAGCCCCATCCAGCCTCATGGACTCTTCTTGTTATAATACCTGGTGGCAGTAGAAGATGATGCAGTAGACCTAACTACTCAGAAGCTGTGTACAATAGCCTCCCCCACACCTCCTTAAACCCATTGGCCAAAAGTGGAAAGAACCATCCTCTCTTCCCAGTATTTATGTGTGAGCAGGTGAATCAGCAGAATTGTTATGCACAAGTGCCCAAGTTGTTCCAAACTTAGGTCTCCCTGTTTTGTTTCTCCTGTATGAAGGGGAGTGTGTGATTACTCTGGGCTCATTGCATTCACTTTCAACAAAGAGAAGTAAGCACTGCTTTGAATATCTGGAAAGAGGCCACACAGCAAGGACTGTATATTAGTGCAGAGAGAGAGAGAATACCTTAAAAGGATAATGCTGGTTTGGTGCTTCCAGTAAAATGCCTGCCTCAAAGTTACAAGGGAGCTGTTTTCTATTTATCTTTACTTCTGTCACACGACAGTGTTGGGAGTTGACTTCTTTTAAAACAGGAAAAGGAAGTTGGAAGGAAATCTCAGAGTTAACCCACCTTAAGACTTTCCATCTGATAAGCCCAAAAAGTGATCTGAGAAGGAGCCCTTTTCCAGATCCGAAACCACAGCAAGGCTGAGCAGACAAACCACTGAAGTACAGGTCAGTCCAGTGACTTATGCAATGTGTAGTGAAGTGGAAAATATTTATAAATCACTTGCCTTCTCTCAGGAAGGACATAGGAATAACAATGACATCTCTCTTAAAATGTGGAAAGAGCGTTTGAGCGCAAATATAAATGTGTCGCAAAGAGGCATGTTTTTAAATCAAAACATTCACAAGAGAAAACATGGAATACTTATATAAAGAGGATTTCTGTAAAGATATGAACTGCAACACTCTGTATCATTAAAAAAGAAAAAAGTGTTTCTTTGCAAGTGTAAACAATAGGTTTAGGTAAGTAAAGCATATATTCTAAGTTCCTGTGGGTGTGGTAATGCTAACCGGTATAGTCAAGTGCAAGTCATTCAGACAGAGTAGGAAAAGCTTAGCACGAGAAGTAGGAATCCCTCCCCCAGCTTCCAATCTGTTCCTGTAGGAGAAATGACAGTCTCCAAGCCCCAAAATTTCTGAGGCAGATATGTGTCAGGAGTGTAAATGAGAGCACAGAGCAACTGGAATTTGTCTGAGTGTTTTGGGTTTTTGAACATGTGAAGACAAAAATAACACTAGGAAGTGAATTTGTTGAAGCTGAGAGGTGGAGGAGGTAGCCTGAATATGCATGGGGAATGTATTTTTTCTTGGGATCTGTATCCCATTACAATGTTCCAGAAGAGGTTCAGACTGCTAAGCCAGAAATCTGCAGTGTTGTTGCTCAGTTGAGAATTGGTGGGAGTTGTCAGTTCTTGAGATTATGATTTGTAAAAAAATTTTGAATGAGTTCGATTTTATTTTTATACTGAAGCTCCTTGTAGTAGAACTGAGTATGGCAAAGAAATCACTTTTAACAATTCAGTGCCGATGTTAGTTATGCATGCTGCAGACATTTTTCAAACCTTTGTCACCACACATAACCTCCTGCAGCTGAGTCACATCTGTTCAAGTGAAACCCTGAGAATGCATGAGAGAATGGGATTCCACTGAAAGCATCGAGAAGGTAGCAGTTCTACTATTCCCAGCTTAAAAAAAGAACCAGTTTAGATAAGCAGGAGATCAGGGCATGCTTCTGGTCCAGTCAAATAGCATGGTGTTAATGAGGCTTAACAAATTTGTAAAAAATGAATGTTATTTTTGCCTTTGCAGGAGATTATCTGCATGGTAACTAGCACTAAAATAATTTTCTTGCTAAAAGCAGTATTGGCAATGCAGTACTGCTTTCTGGCAAATGGTGAGCCAAACAGGCAACCATGCCTATGCCATTCAGAGATCATGTTTTCTTGAATTTCTGTTTTGGCTTGGGAGACACCTGAGAAATTTTACAGGGGAATGTGAGTTGAAAGCCTTGTTTCAGTTTGTAGAAAGATTGAGAAAGAAAGTAAAAACTACACTTACCTGCTGTGAAAAAACTAGCTCTTAGGGAGCTCTTAGGAAATGTTGTTTGATAAAGTCTATGTAAAGATAACATGGAAATTAAAACTATATTTTGTGAAGCACTTTATCCCCAAAACATATGTGATTCTTCACTATGTAAAATAAATTTAGACCTAACCTGTCCTCAAAAGGCCACAATTACTAGCTACATTTTCTGTCATCTGAGCTTACTGTGTGTTTTTTTTAAAAAAACCTCAGTTGTAAACCCTCCCACCCTTGAAAAGAGGAATGAAACCTCCTCAGAGGCTTCATAAAAGGTGTATGGCTTATTTGACCAAGCCAAGTAAAAAGACAAAATGGAAAAGGTCAGTTTATTAAGCGGCAAATAGATTACCTTTCCTCTGAACACTATTGGAAAATAAACTAATCAGTAGTACCATCTGAGCTCCCCCTTCCCACTCAGCACCCCACCATTGCTGGGAGACCACCACTTTTTAATTTTCCTGTTATTAAGAAAATATTGGTGAGAGGTAATAGCCTTCAAAGAGAAAAGCAAAACTCTTTGATGTTCCTACCATACACGTTGTGCTCATCAGCCAGTGACTATTGGGTTCCAGTAGACTACACGTCATTAAGCTGTGATCCACCACCAAGGTTTTTAACAGGAAAACAAAAAGGAAGTAGAGAGATTAAATTACACCTTTAAAAATTACAGTGATAAATTTATTTTAACTCTCAAAAACGTGCATATAAATGTTTGAATAAAACAACATGTAGTGTGGCAAATACTCTGGCACTTTGCTCTCTCTTTGTCACGATCAGTACGGTTACAAAAGTAGACAATTTTTAAGCTTTGGTGGGAACCATATGTTAGGAATTTTTGAATTAAAGAAAGAGAGAAGTCATGCACACCTCTAGGGAAGAATGAGAAGGCAGATCAGGAAGAATTTACACAGCCAAGAAATAACTGTATGAGAATGGAGCATCAATCACAAAAGACTTCAATTATTTTGTCACTGAGTGGAATAAGAAGATACAAAGGAGTAGAAAGATGACACATTTCTTAAGCATGATTTGGAATGTTTTTAGACACCAGATCAACATGAAATATTGGGTGTCTCTTCTCTATCAGAACAAAATCTGTTTCAAGAAATTATGCGCTAAAAATGTTTAATGTAAGTGTTGTGACCATAATGAATTCCAACTCTTATCTCTCTCATTAAGGGAGAATTGATATTTTAATTGTTTAATTAGTTGTTGTTATGGTTATGTTATTAATTGTAATAATTATAGCTCTGATTCTATGAGCTGCTGTACACTGCTGGGCCCCTGTGTTTGCAGAGGTCCCACTGTGTTTCAGATGCCTCATGTATAGGTGCAGGAGTCATCCTACAGGTAGGTAGGAGTACAGAAACTAAAATCAGTACAACACAGCACTGCAATACCCACAATAACACTGTGGTAGATTATTTAAGTAGAGTCCAAAATACAACAGAAGCAAACAGATCCCTCCTTGTCCCTCTATAGTCTAATCTCTCTTGCTGTGTTTGTCTCCTCACAAAAAGCCTCAATAGATGTTGATTCTAATTGCTGTATGAGATTTTCAAATGTTTACTCTCTTTACTCTTACTACTGACTAACCGTTTCTGAATGATGTGGACAATGCCTGACTGGTGGTTAAAGGATAGGTGAAAATATTTGTATCTGATTTTTTAGGGGAAAAATTAAAAGGAGAGTAGGAAAAATATAGCCATTTCATGGTCAAATATAGTAACAGACCTTGGCTACCAGATGGGAACATATGTATACACCATATTATAAATTAGAGCACTTATAAACTAGCAGATTCTGTATTGAAGGGGTTTCCCCTAAAAAATAAACACCTTAGACATATAGAAATAAGAAATGGCAGCTTAAACATTAGTAGCTTTAATAAATCATGATAAATCATCAAATATTGGCAACTTATCTAATATAACATCAAAACCTGGAATAGTTTGGTAAATCAAGGTTAACAGATCACATTTTCTCTTGAGAACACTCAGGTTTTACCTTCAGCACACTGTGATGCCGATACATCAAACATCAATGTTGCTAGTGTATTAAGTGTTGGTGATAATATTCTTAATTGCTGTTATGAGGAACCTGTGACTTCACATTTATATACTACCTAGTAACAGACTTCTAGAATTTATTATTTTCTTCAGACATTCTAAAATCAGTCTAAAAGGAAAACAGTCCATTCTTCCCATCAGTTACTGAGGTGAGGGCCAGAAATTGATTAGGTGGGGGCCAAAAATGCATGCTATTTGTCAGGATAAAAGCATTGTATCTCAGAGCTAGAAATTACGTTACAGCTGAGAAGGAAACTCAGCTTTCTGGAAGAATGCAGAGTAGCTCTGGAAAGTCTTGAAACATCGGACTCCAAAGATATTATGTTTTTACAAATTAAAAGTTACTCTGGTAGCTTTTAGATAAGTTTAAATGTTTTTCTGCTTTTTTTTTTTTTTTCTTTTTCTGAGGTTCATGTCTTGGACGTGCTGAGATTTTATAGTTTGAAGGGTATGCAATACAGTTCCTATAAAACGTTTGAAAGCTCTCTAAGAAACTAATACGTTTTAAAAATAGTATTTCTGTTAAATGTGTCATATAAAGAATACATGAAAAAATGATGTGATATATGAGTTTTATTAGATCTCACTTGTGATGGCCTGCTTTTTCATTTATGTGTAATGTATCTATCCAAACTTCTGCCAATAACATCTTATGTGCCAAAGCTTACACCATCACATACGGCACTATCAGACTTACGCCATTATTCTCTTGACTCTCTCAGCAAATGAAAGGAATAGTAATTTATTTCCTTGAATTGGGTGGAGAAGTATGTGCAGAGGGATACATAAAACCATCTCAATCACTAAGTCCCAGTTGTAAGCTGTTCTGACCTCTCAATGTTGGAAACTGCGAGTATAGAATGACCAGTAACTTAACAAAAAAGAGGAAACCTGGATATAATTACAACTAGACTCTAGAATACAAAATATATTTCCATGGGGTATATATATATTAATATTTTTGGGAAATGCTAGAAGTATTACAATATTTTGATTTTTTCCTGTTATATCAGAATCTTAACATTTCAACATAAGCAGCCTATAGCATGCTTGACACTTTTTAAAAAGAGTTTTAAAGTTCTCATATACAGTAGCCAATTGCACAGAGGATATAAAATACAATGTATTTGTAGCCTAATATTTTACCCTCAGCAGCCAGATGCTAGCAACTGAACATGGACAGTTTGCAGATCGAGGCAACCACCACCTCATTGGTTATGATGAGTTCATGTTTTCAGAATATCAATGTCCAATAATGACTACTGGCAACTGCCTTTTACAAAATGAAAAAATGTTGTTGCAGAGAACAAGGTATCATCCCAAAACATAGCCTGGCCAAAGTTGAACCTTAGAAAGAGAAGAGCTGCTGGAAGGTCCTACTGATACAAGGGTAGCTGTTGTTTTCTTTCTCGATCCTTTATAGGCATTTCCTAATACGAGGAAGTGTCTTTCTTTTGTTCTAAACAAGATATGTGTACAGTGTCTTTTTGTTAAGTATTGCCTTCTGAACTTGAAGGTGACTTTCCCTAAGTATTCCTTGTGCAATAGCTCAACAAAAGGAACTTTTGTGAGACAGATATAACAGAATTCAATTACAAGTCTAACAGCCATCATAATTATGGAGTTTTAAATTACTGTTGGTCTTTACATGCCTTGTAATGGGTAAATCAATCTCCCTTGTGCTTGCTATAGAATTTTGTTAATATTATTTTATATTCTACAATAAAACTATTAAAAGACAGTGTGAAAAGTCATGGGAGCATGTTCAGGTTTGTTAGAATGAAGGTGGTGAGATCTCCTGGGGTCAGATCCTACACCCAGTACAAAGAGACAAACCTCCAAGCTTATGTACCTACCACTGAAAGCTGTGGTTCAGCAGAAAGTGGTACTCACCTGCGTGGTGCTGCAGGACCAAGGGTATATTTCAGCAACTGAAGATACTCACCATCTGCTGTTAAACTGAATTTAAAGAGTACCTTCTCAGATCTCTATCAAAACATTGAGGTATTTTTAGGATCACAGCCACATCCTCTTGACTCTTTTCATATTCAGATTCTGAATTGGAGTCAGACAAGGTCACTATATGTTTTAGTTGCCTTAAAAGGAAGCCAGAGTGATGGGAATATCCTGATAATTCAGTGGATTTCTGTCCATCATGAAGAGGAGTTTTAGCAGATGTTGTGGTAATACAAGTTTTCATGGAACTGCTCCCATTAGCTCTAGGAAGACACAAAATCTGATTTTAATATTTTATGATCAGTGAAGATCTGTTGCATACTCTGTATGATTAGAGTTTTTCTTAAAAAAAAAAAAAACAAACAAACAAAACAAAAAACATCAAAAAAACAAAAAAAAACAAACAAAAAAAAAAAAAAACCAGAACAAAGCAAAAGAAAACAAACCCCAAACAACAGCACAGGAAATAGAGGAACTTCAGTGCAGGCATGAGGAGAGCAGAACCAGCTTTGGTTTGTCTAATGACTTTCCACTGTACTTGGCAAGAAGAGCTCCTGTGATTTTATTAGACTTTCCTGCAGTCTCTAGCTGCTGATGTTATTGACTCTCTACTAAATATCTAAGAAGCAAAAATAGCAAAATGTTTTACCAGCTTTAACAACTCAATCATTTAAGTGGTTCTTGGCACTACGCAAATATAGGTCTGAAGCCCAAGAGTGTACCCAACTCCTATAAAGCCATCATGCAGATGACGACCTTTGTCACTGGTGTGTGCAGTAATGCGTGTATTACATATATTTTATCCGCTTCTGGCTTTTCTTTAACATTTGTTAATTACTGTGAGATCTTTTTTTAGGTAAAGGATACTGTAAAAGCCCAGATTAGGTGTTCATAATGCTCTAACAAGGATAACTATCATGATAGCTGCTTGAGTATTCAACATATCAGGATATCTTAAGTCAGGGAAGTTATAATGCACATCATTAGGAAGAATATTATCAGTGGCACACAAGCATTAGCTATTATTAGGAAACATTACTATGAACATAAACGCAATGAAAATATGCTTATTTAGAAATGGATATAAGAATTCTATAAAAAATAAGCATCAAGGGGAAGCATGTAACCTACCAAGCCTAAGTAGTTGGCCAGTAAAATGGCATTCCTATTTGAATACATCCAGCATTTCTGTCCAAAAAACTCAGAAATGGATAGTAATAGTAGTAGAGGTTCAAACGCTTCTATTGCATCTCTTTGGAGATGCTCTGCTGCTTGTTGCCCATACTCTATACTGTATGGCAGTTGAGACAGGTTTTCAAAAAGCAGTTTAGCCTAGAAAGCTGTGATAAGCAGGTTATATTTCTTTGTGGAACAGAAATCTTCCATTATTAATTTTTGTCTCATATATTGAAAGCATCTTGTAAAGGAACTTGTTTTGCTGAGTTATACTGAAAAGAGACTTGAATCCTCTACTCAGGTCTTTGAAAGGGGCTTCAAAGTAGCTTTTGGTCAAATAAAGGTCCAACTAGAGAAATAAAGTTTTATGGCACATCCCTTTTATTTTTGGATATAACACTTCCAAGATGAACACACCTGATTAAACATGCGAGTAGGCCTGTTACAGGCACCAGAATGTTTGCATATTTCATACCGGTTGGCTCTGTAAGGATTTTAAAGACTGCAAATTTTGATATTTTCCCAAGAGCACTTGCTTTTTCTTGCTTTCTCTGTTTTATTAGCCTCCAAGTCATCCACTGGGTTGGTTTTAGTTTTCCCAGTATGAAGACTTGCATTGATTTTCAGACATTGCAAATTTATATCTTTATATGTGCACTGGACTTTAGCTGTAAAAATAACTGAATTATAAAAGTCTGAATAATTCCCTCTGTTTTAACAAACCTAGATTGATGCCTTTATTATATATAAAAGAATAATTATTCTAGTACTTGAACTTTTCTAGCTGTACTTGATCCTGCTTTAAATAGAATACCTTACAGTAAGCAATATTTGTATCACTTAAAAATCAAATCCCATTGATTTTACTTGATTATGTGTAGTAAGAGTTTCAGGAACAAAAGAGAGACTTGAAGGAAGAGTTGCACAGCTGTGGAATCAGTACTTGTCTTTCTCAGTTGTATTGATACTTTAACAGTTTGGATATAGCAGAGAGTACTTTCTCAGATTGTTTAGTGGAGTAGGAAATAGAAATAGTAGTATCATCCTAGCATTTTTTCTGGAAGTGCAACATAAAGTGGTAAATTTTTGTTAAGAAATTCAGGTGAAGAGTTGTGATTGAGTAAACCAAAATGAAAACGAGCTGTCATAGCAATGTAATACACAAGAAATAGTTCAAAGGCCTTCTGCAAACCTTCATTTGAAGGCCTTTTCCTGCAAATGTTCATTTGACTATCTTTAATTTACATCATAATCCCATTTTGAAGCATTGAGCTGACTTGCATGAGTACTGACAACCTACTTGAGAATGCTTTTTAGGATGTATGGTAAAGAGCAGTGGAAAGAAATAACTCCAGCTGTCCAAGGTCAGAAATATTTTCCTTAGGCTCTGAATTTCATCTGAATCATTGGTAGCCTTCATGTTCTGTACTTGGCTGAGAACCTGAGCATATCCATGTGTAAAAGCCACACTCGTATATGACAGATTGCCACTCACTGAGAGCTAGAGAAAACACATCTTCCAACTTTAGGAAAAGATGAATTCAGTAGGACTGAGGATGCCCACTCGCTGGAAAGAAAGCAGGAGTAATGGCTTCCTTGGGGAAGTATAAGGGGATGGTGTAGACTGCTGGCTGAGTAGGAGTGTCTGGGCAGATGTTTCTGAAATATAATTTGTCACAGTGCTAGGAGTGGAAGACTTAGTGTATTGAATCAGCTGTATAGCATATAAAATAGTCTCATGGACAGTCAAAAAAAAGAAGAAAATTACTTTTGACAGTTGTTATTTCTTAGGATTGTAATTTTGGGGCAGCATCCAGCCTACTGCAAAATGTTTTAATGAATAACAGACTTCAGTGAAATATGATGGATTTTGTCTTGTCCTATGAAGTATTTTGCCCATCACATGAGCATTGTTTTCTCCTTCACTTTTACCAGGACTCATTTCTTTGTTCTCTTGATAGTTTTGTGCTTTTATCCAGAGGCTGACCTTTGTTATGTGGTGGGCAAACAGTGCAGTGTGGTGTCTGTATGCGGTGTAATAAATAATCAAAAATGGATGTTCCTGCTGCTTGCATTTTCCCATTTTCTCTTTCAATGGTATAACATTTCTGTTGCTTAGGTTGGTGAATCTTCAGGGAGGTCTTACGAGCAAGGGCTATGAAAGCGAATTGTTGTTAACATGCTATTCTCCACACAAATTATTCCACCACAGCATTCAGAATAATTATTTGGAGCCCATTAATAGACGTTGGCATCCTAGACCTTTAGGACATGACATTTCTTTCTGACTGATGTTGCTGAATGTTGCCAAGAGGTGTAAGAGCGTGTGACACTCTAGTTGTAGTAGTTAGGAGTGGTAGGTCCTCTAAGATAAGTAGAGTTATCCTAAAAGTTTTCTATATAGCAATTTAAAAATAAAGGAAAGATCTATCAGCTCAAAGTCCACCTGAGCAGGGGATGTGGTAGAAAGCCAGGTACCTGATGAGTCACACTGCTAAAACCATGGACTTTCCTGGCTGTATCTGTTCAGCTTTTAACAGGTGTGTGTGAGCTGTCTTAAGTTCACAAAGCCAAGTGGTTTGAGCCAGTTGTATTCACAGTGACTGTAAGGGCAGAGCTCAAGTGTAAGCCTATTTTCAGTTTGGTCCAGGTTTACTGGCCTGACGCAGTGGTGGCTTTTCAGACGAGGACCACAGTGTGAACCACTATGGAGGTAGCTTGAGCACTACTGTGAATTACAAACTAACGTGACAGGATAATTTATGATACAGCCTTTGAGACTGTAGCCCAAGGATGTAATCAGAAGGTGACTCAGTATTGTGTATAGGATGTGGGGACAGAATGGAACTTTGTATATCAAGGAAAATGACGCTAGAGAAATAGGGGAAAGGAGATTGCATTCTTGGTACCTGAAAGTGAAACAATAACAAAGGCAAGAATGGATGATGATCTTTACAGATGGGCAGGAAACATGTGAGGAAGCTAGAAAAAGGGCATTTTGCCCTCTTAAGATGGAAGGAAATATAGAGATGCTGTTGAGATGAATATGAAGAAAAAATGAGATGGAAAGAAATATAGAGATGCTGCTGAGATGAATATGAAGAAAAAATGAAGAGCAGAATTGTTTTAGAAAGAAGAGTAGTAGCTTAAGGGTGGAATCATTAGACTAGCATTGAAGAGATATAATTTAGTTCCTAGTTCTTGAATGACCTTGGTCAAAACTATTAATCTGCCCTTGTCTTGTTCTCTGTCTGTAACTGTGGATAATAATATGTATTCCTCAGTAAAATTATGAGAATAAATTCATTTGTAGTTGGGGTACTCAACTGCTATTACTGTAGGGTCATGTAAGTGCAGAGATGGATAGATTAACCAATCACAGAGAGAAATTAAACCTAGAACTAGGAAGGAAGAAATAAAAGTCTTAGAGGACAAACTTGTGAGTGCTGAAAGGGTTTTGTTTTGAAACAACAGAACAACTCTTCTTTTACTCTTCTATTCAGCCTGGAAATTGCCTGCGATACAGACATCTTTTAACTTTCTGGGCACATCAAGGGTAATTTAAGAAGAATTGGGGCAATTTTTCTTTGACTCAAAACCTTTGTTTCCTTGCTTACCTCATGGTATTGTGCCAAACTATTACTATTGAATGGCTTTTAGGATTTAATCGCAATTTTATGACTAGTCAGCTTGCTCTGAATTTAATGCTGACCCTTGAGGTGGGAGATTGGACAAGTAGACCTCCAGAGGTCCCTTCCAACCTGAATGATTCTTGTGATTCCATCTAGAAATTGAGAGCATTTAGTGTCTAAGCACAGTTGACACCTGCAACCATCCTGATTCACATCTCATTTACTCTAATAGATGTGTGTAACAGTCTTGATTTTCATGGAAATACTCTGAATTTTCATCACTGTATGGGAGACCAGTATCATGTCCTGTGTTTTATATTGTTCTAGTGCATCTACATTTTATGGGAACATTGCACTTTTAATTCTTCATATTGGACAGGAATTAGGACTTTGTTTTAAAGCTCTGCATTCCACATGAATTCTTATCCTGAAGATTTTAATAGCATGCCTAGTGCCGATGGTAGCCCTAGGATGAAACTAACTTCTAGGGTAATGGCTGAATGGATCACTGGTGTCACACATTAGCCACTGCTGAGTGAGGACATCTTTGATGTGTAGTACTAGAAGTGATGTTATATTGTTAACATTATTTTCCAGTATTTTCTTTCCTAAATACTATTATTCATAGCTGTTATTAACATCAGCATTGCAATTTATTTTCTGTTCCTGTACAGAATTACCTCTCTTGAGTGATAATCTCTGCTGGAGACTATTGTCTCATATTTTTCCTGGATATTCCTCTGAATGGTCCATACAGTGTTGGGAAAGGTAAATAGTGGTCTCTACCAGTGTATTAGTATCCTCCAAATAGAAATTCTTTTCTCTCAACAATATAGAAAAGTTACTGAGTTGCACTGTTCCTGAAAGGAAGTAAGCTAGCTCCACAACACCAAGCTTTATGTAGAATTAGTAGGGAAGTGTAATCCCTACATTTTAAAACCAGAAAGACCTTCTGTTTTAAATGGTAAATGGGACCTTTCTGGTATAAATTATTACAAATTTTATTAAAATAAAAATTAGTCACGTTTTTTAACCTGTTTGATAAACAAGCCATCTGGAATCCTAGCAACAAAACAGAGGTCAACATAAAATGATTGCTTTGCCTTTTTCTGTTTGTTAGTTCATCATGTCCCATTATGAAATACTGTTTCTAAGCTATCCTTTGAGCAGGCCAACATACATATGTGTGTGAGAATGATACCAACAGTCCCCTGCTGAAATAAATATAATCCTGTAAAACATTCTAGAATAGCGCTGACACAACTGAGTGGATTCAGGCCATGCTCAGGTGTTCGGAAAGGTCTTAGTTTTAAATGTGTTTAGGCATGTACATGAGCTAAGCAGTGGGTACATTTGTGGCCCCCAATTTACACCTACAGAATGGTTAATGGAGCCTATTCCTTGCTCATTTTTTTTTAATTTTTTGAGACTTATGTTTACGTCCAACACCTTGGGATAATTGCTTTTTAAACTCAGTTTTATGAACCTACTGAAATAGTTTCATATAGATGATCACAAAAGATGAAAGGCAAGGAACAAATATTCCTATAGAAGATCAAAAACAGTCAGCCCCACAGAACCCCACATAAAAGCATGTTCATCAGTACACCTCAATACTCTACATCTTTTAGCATTTTCAAAAACTGTTACTTTATTAAGCCTGAAATTTACACTGTTGTACAGTGAGAAACCAGTAAAGCTACGACTGTTTCAAACCCATTCATTATTCTGGCAGAATTGTCTCTGAAATACTTTTCTTTAAGTATACAGTGTATGTATAGTTTGCTCAATTCTTAGGCAAAGGTTAAAATACTATTATTCTGGTGAGAAACTTCTCACTGATTTGGAGATGAGCTCCTGCTGCTTGTAGTAGTAGAGTTAGGAAACTTCAGTGCCATGTCTAATCTCAAAACTACAGAATTTCATGAGATGTAGGGAGCTTTTGGAGAACATATTGGCCTTTTAGAAAACTAGGCTGTTTTTGAGTGTGTGTGCATGTTGTGTTCTTGTATAAACACAAGCCTATTAAGCTTAGTGTAAGGTTTTTAGGAAAGACTCAATGTTAAGCAAAGTTCATCAGTAATATCTAAGATGATGTTTCTCAGACATTCAAAGAAAGGCAAAGATTAAGTTTAGAGAGAAGGAAGATAATTTTTATTTGTGAGAACTGCTGAAAATCGGGATGGTTCTGAAGGCAAAATGTGGGACTGGAATTTGACACGAGTCTGTGGATTAAAGGGGTTGAGTTTAGAATTCATAGTACAGTGGAAGTGGAAATTGATTAATATACTGAAAACAGCAAATGAAAATGAGGTTTAGGAATGGCCAGAGACTTGGCCTTGGACCACTTTTCTGAAGGCTGCTAAGAAGCAGTGACCAGGATGAGGAAAATATAAAAGTAACTTCTGTTTTAAATTTGCAGTGAAAAAGTTGTAAAAAATACCTTTATTAACGTTTGTGTGAAACCCTGAATAGCATTCTATGATAACAATGAACAATGCATTCATTAACATGCACATTGCTGAACACACAGCTATTCAGAGTGAGCTCATGCTGTCACAAAGACCTTGTTCTGAATGGGAACCTCATGGTTTCAACAGCTTCCTGGGCAGCCAAGCTTGGCAGAGTTTGACTTTTTCCACCTGTTTAGTTTCTGAGTTATTTGGAAATGAAAAATCTAATAGCAAACAGCAGTAAGCTTGAGAGAGTAAAAGGGGATTGTGTTTGAAAATCTGGACAACAGCTCATTGTATCTCTATTTCATTCACTGTACTAGATTTGGAGTGTTCTCTTACTTCCTCCATAGCGTTGCTATGCATTCATCTTGCAGAGTTAGAGGCATCTCACTGGTAAATACAGCCATCTCCTTTCTCTTTTCCTCTTGTACTTGCCTTACAGTGTATTCTGTGATCAGTGATAGATACCACGCTTCTAGACTTTGAGTTACAAGTCTTGTGGTGAAAAGGACTAGCCCCTGTCCCCAAAGCGAGTGCCATTAGCATTTGTTAACCTAGCCTGATGGGGGTGGTTCATGTCGTGCAGAAAGGTAATTTGTTTGCCCTTCCTTTTAACTTGGGGAACTGCAGTTACTTGTACAACTGTATGTCCTGCTGAAAGAAGCCACATGTGTTATTGCAGGTTTCAACATACAGTCCTAAGGAACCCTGGGAATTTAGATCTTCTAAGTGGTTTTGCTTGTGACATTCTAAACCTTCTATTTTTAAACTGGTCTTTGCTAACATGCAGGAATATACTAGACAATTGAAAGGGTAAGGAGGAGTGCATGATGTGGATCTGTTCCATATTATAGACAATGTATTCAGACTAAGTATTCTCAGGTTGACTTTACTAACAAGTTGACCCCCAATACTCCAAAGTTAATGGGAAAATTGCCAATGATGTTAGTGGACTGTGATCAGCCTTCTGAATCTCTTGTTTCTAAAGTCATGGGTAATAAAAGATTCAAGAATAAAGTTCTGTACACTAGTTAGGGATTCAGGATGGTGTATGTAAAACTATGAAAATTGCAAGATATCCCATCAGAAATAACATTTTGAGTTTTCCCAGTTATTCTAGAGACTGAGGTGGTAGGTGCACATCAATTTTATCTTCATGAATAAAGTTTGTGGTTTATTTCTTTGTCCCACAGAGAGACGCCACAGTGTGGTGGCTTCGAGTAAGAGCTTTTATGCTCTTTCCAGCTGTAGATGGGTGTCATTTTTAAGTGTCTGTCTCTGCTCTTATTTGTTGCTGTCAGAAACCTACATCATAAAAAGGATCCTGTTGGGTGTCTGTAAATGTATCACACCTCATCAGCTGTAGAAAAACTGTTTGCCAGTGAAAATTACAACTCTACAACAAGCTCATTGGGGAAACAGTTGTCTTCTGTGTTCATTGGACTTAATCATCACTTTGATTTTTGAAACTGTCAAGGCATATAATAAATTTTATTTCACAGAAGTTTTGCTTTCTTCAGAGTATAACTGTTTAAGGATCCACAAGCATACAAAGCATTTTAATAATATCAGCAGAATGTAACAGCTTTCCACTTTCCTTGAAATTAGAGAATCTCATACTAATGCCCTTAAATTATGAAGTTCAATTGCCAAAATAATATTCATCCAGTTTGATGGCCAGATATTTCATTAAACTCCCACTGCACAGAGGTTATCTACTAATATCCAGAAGTGAGTACATTAGTGTCTAGGGATAGAGGTAGACAAGCAAAAGACAATAAATGGATTGAAGCAAACACATGCAGTCCCCTGGAGGGCTGGAGTAGTTAGCAGCTGGAGGAGGGCCTGGATATAGAGGGGATATTGAAATGTTTGATATTCAAGCAGATAAAATTAAGTTGAATCAAGTGTGCAGAAGATGAAGGTGTAAGTTTCAGCATTCATGACTAAATTGAATAATGTCAGAAAAGAAAGCTGTGATTTAATAAAGATTTATTTTTAAAAGTTACCTTGACCCCCTCAACTGCATTCAGCTCTTCAGTGTAGCATGAACATTTATAAGCAATTATTATGAGATTAATGGCTGAATTTCTCCAACCGTGTCGTTGCTTTTCTGTTTAATGACAGAACAGAAGTTAATGAAAAATGCATAGTTTTGACATATTGTGTATAAAATATGTCAGTTTGGGAGAGGGGAATTAAGCACAGTTTTCCTTTGAATCTATTGAGGGTAATATTGGTGGGAAGAATTTAGTAGCTATGGGGTGGTGATAAAGAACACAGCTAACACTGAGATTCTGAAGTTGTGAATTTGGGAAAACTGTTTTTATCTCTAAGGGATATACTTGTATCTTTGTCTCTGTACAATTCTAAATGCACTATTTGCAATATATGATATGCAATATACAATTTCTGTTCCCTCTCATTCTGAAACTCTTATGTGTTCTATATATCTATAGGTATATAGAACTTGTTCTATAAGTGTATAGAACATGTTAGACTGCATAAATTCTACATCATGGTTGCTAGGAGTTACAGGCACATTTGTGAGTCGTCTTCAGGAACATCTAAAAAGTTGAAGTTGTAACTTCAATTTATCTCAAAGTCACAAATCATAGCATTTTCCACAGCTGCTGCTTGAATGCTGGTGTTGTACTGAATCCTCAGGCTTCACCTCACATCAAGTGACAACAGAAAATACCTCTTAGTTGATTTTCTTTAAGTTTCCTCTATCAGGTCTACAGTATGCCTTATGCAGGTATCTACAGTGTGGTTAATGGGTGTCTATAAACTACTGGTTAGAAACACCACACAATGTATAATGATTTTTCATTTGAAATAATTATGCACCAACTTTATCTTCTGCAGAAATCTGTTATATTCAGAGCAGAATGAAAATGTGAAGAGCGTTATTATTATTTTAAGTTGACCAAAAGTAGATCAAAGCTCATTGTTTCAAAGCATTTAGAGAGAATATGTTTTTTTCAATTAATGTGGATTGATAAGTCTCCAGAATCTCTGAGGATTATTTCAGAAACACTTTTTCTTTTATGCTGACCTTCTCCTATTAACTTGGAGCAAAGCTTAAAATCAGTATTTAACATTTAATGGAAGGAACAAACTGATTCTGCAGTTTAACTCAACATTTGCAGTAAGATGACTTGTACCCTAATGGCTTGTAATTAATTTTTCTGAAAATCATATTTATGATAGTCTGCAGATTCAAGGCTTTATCTAATACATAATGTTCATTTTGAGCCTTTAATTGCCTTTAAATTAAAATTGGCTTAGCAGGAAGATGAATTGTGGGAATGCATCAAACCACCCAGCATGTCCTGAAGATGTGAGCCTGAAAATGCAATTTGGTGGAGATGTGCAGAATCATTTGGAGTTCATTAATTTTTATTGCACAGGTAGTTTTACTAAAGTAGGTTATTTTCTTTGAAATTTATATTTATGTTTATGTCAATAGCTGAATACTGTATTAAGCTATTCATCTATTAGAGTTTATTAAGCCAGTCTAATGGGGGTTGTTCATATTGTGCAGAGAGGTAATTTGTGTTTGCCCTTCCTTCTAATTTGGGGAGTTGTGTTTAGTTCAGCTGAACTACAAGTGTCCATCCTGCTGAAAAAAGTCAAACAGGTGTCACTGGAGGTTTCAGTGTATACAGTCTTAAAGAATCCTGGGAATTTTGATCTTGTAAGCAGTTTTGCTTCTGACCTTCTAAACCTTTTTACTCTGAATAATCTATTTTTTTTTTCATGTTGCTGAGGTTCTGACCCAGCCACTGGAATGAAGGGTTATTGATGTGTAACTCAGTTTTGTGGCTTAATGTGGTGCACTTTGTCCAGCCAGCTTGTAAGTGATCCTTTAAATTGCAGATGCTGCTGAGGTTATACAATTTAATTATAATGTCACTTTACAATTATAAAGAAAAAAAGGCCTTTTGCATTGCTTAATGAATACAAATTGTGCACAAGTTAGAAATACAAAAGAATAAAAATTAACATTTGTCCTTCTTGCCAAAGTATTTACATTTTTACAACCGATAAGTAGCACAATAATTCCATTACCTATATCCATTAAACATTTGCGCTTTTCATTTAGTGATTTGTATACAGTAGTTATTAATAAAATGAAACTGTCAGCATTTGCTGCTTTTGCCCATCCTCTTCTTACCCTTTTTTATTCCATTGCAGACAGAGTAATTAGAGGTTGAAAATGCTATGTGCAAATGCCTGTTACAAGGATTAAATTATATAATCATGGTAATGATTTTCCTTAAAACTCTTACTGCCAACTGTAACATTTTTCACTTCACCAGGTTTTTTTTGTGCTGTCGTATTTTATGAGAAAGTAGAAATATTTCTCTGTTCTGGCAATCTGCTGCAAGTTACTAGTTTGTGGTCAGATATGATAGAAGCCCATATTCATTTAATACTCGCCAATCAGAACTTGACAGAGGTATTGCTTATTTTCTCATTTCATCACTGAAGCATGCCGGTGTAGTTTAGTCCCTAATTACTCTCAGACTGAGACGTTCCAAATATTCCCATGGTGGTAATATTTTTCTGCCTGGATGAGTCATTACGTTGTTTGGCAGACTGAAACACCAGCCTTTCCTTGTTGGAACACTACCCCTCATGTAGCACCACATCTTTTCCTCACTGCTGTCTGTTCCACGACTTTCATCCTGCTGTGACATTTCAAGCTGTACCGTACGAAAGCACATTTGCCTTCCTTCTATCTGACTGATTGGACCGGTGCCAGCTCTTTCTTCAGGGCCAAGGACAGGAGAGTGGGATAGTCTGAATAGGACTGCTTAATGATCTAATGGAGCAGTGGCTCTCTCCTGCTGAGAGATAGGGCTTATTTGTTTGCTGGTTAGAGAAAAGGTCAGGGAAATCCTTTTCAACAAAGGCTGTGACAGTGAGAATGTGCAATACCACACATTCCTGGGGCTTGAATAACTTCATACATCAGGTGTTCCCCTCATGTTAAAAATCCTTTTCTGTTTTCATTGCATTTTCAATATCCTGCAGATGGCAGAGAGATGAAAGTGATGAATTCCACAACTTGGTAATATAAAGCCAAATGTTGTTCCTCCTGGTAGAAGGAGACTTCATACTAGGAGTTTAACACCAGGGAAGGTAATGCAGAGAGCTAGCGGTATTTCGTAAAGGTGGCTGGTTTTCCCTGTCATTGTTATGAAGCCTGTTGGGTATATGACTTTTAATGGCTTTATGCTTAACAAGGCTGTAAACATAGTTTGCATACTTTCCCACTGAGTTCGACAAGGACTGCAATTCCAATTTGTTCAGTCAAGTTAATTTAGTCTAGACTTTCTGCAGCAGCTGAGAAACAGCACACTTCTGGGGGTGGGAGATGTACGTGCCTGGCGACACTGCCGTGGCTCTTGAAATGGCCCAGAATGTTGCATCAAGCAAGGATTTGGGGCGGTTTGGGGCAGATCTGCCCGGGTGTCTCAGAGGAGGCTGTGGAAGGGGGGGGCGACACGGCAGGAGCAGCAGAGGCTGGCTGGGTGCCACCGGCTGATCCCCCCGCACGTCAGTGCCCTCACTTGGCCTGCGACGCTGGCTCCGTGCCCGGAGCGTGTACAGGAGGCAACTCAGAGCAGCCACAGCGTACCCCAAGATCTGGACTGCAGGGGATTTTATTCCATGCTGCAAAGCCGATGTTGAAAGGGGCACAGTAGACCTCTGAACTGGATTTTAGCCTGTAAATGTTGCTGGTTGCTGTTTTGGTTTGGGTGTTTTGTTTTGTTGTTTTGGGTTTTTTGTTGTTGTTTTGTTTTTTTGTTTTTGTGGGGGTTTTTTGTTGTTTTTTTTGTTGTTGTTTTGTTTTGTTTTGTTTTTTGTTTCTTGTTTGTTTGTTTGTTTGTTTGTTTTTCCCCAGTGCAGTTTTACGTAATTCCAGAGAGCACTCTAAGTGAAATAGATTAAGAAATAAGACATTTTTTTCCTTTTATGTTGTCTCCCTGGTTTCTTTACTTTTCTCCTAGGCACTTTTGAAAGCTATTTCTGCTCAGAAAGCTTTCACTGTGCCTCACTTTGCTTCTGTGAGGCTTTTGCACAGAGACAGGAAAGAGAGAAGCCATTCTTAAAATAGGAGCATATGGTTTTAGAACCACAGAAATTGGCAAGTGGGGATCAGGGGTTGATTTAGCTCCTGACAGTGCTTTTTTGTTTGTTGTTGTTTTGCTTTTTGTTTTGTATTTAATTGACTAGATTTCAAGTTGACAGTAGCTATTTTAACAAAATAACTGTAGGTTGTTATTTCTAATGTAGCTGAAGTTTAGCAGGAAACACTGGAGTCATCAGTGCCATAAAAGAAACATGCAGAATGTTCTGATTATAAAAACAATATTCATAATCCAAGCTGAAGTTTTCAAAGACATGCTTCTGCTGCCATTGATGTGATCCCAGGAGATGGGAACCTGAACCCCTGAGGTTATTTCCTGAGTAAAGAAGATTTAAAGATAAACAAATCCACATAAAATGATTCTGATAACATCTTCATAGATTAGGAATAAGATGCTCGCTATAGTCTTAGACTATCTGTCAACTTGTCAAAATTTTTATTTCTAAGTAGAAAGACGAGGTGAATTTAAGTTAAACTGTAGCAAAATATTAAGAGTACTAAAAAAAGAAAATGACAAGCAACAACAGGAATTAATTAATACAACATTTACGAGACAGTAAATAAAAGTGTGTGTGGGGAGGGAAGTAAAAGAGAAGGCAGGTCCCTCCACGTCACGGTTGAACTGCACTGGAGGTGGAATGTGGGATGCTTGCAGTCTGCTCACTCAACTGTATTTGACTAGGGCCGTCATCCCCTCAGCTTTCACAAGCACTGAATGTGTCAAAAATCTTTCAGAGAAAGTGTAAATTTTAACCAGCCTGCTTCTGGTTCATATTTAATGTGGTTTTAAAATGCTTAAAACATATCGATTCAAGGTATTTCTTCATCAGGTTTCATGGAGGTTAGCATAAATCAACAAGATAGTTCAATGTGTGAATACGTGTTAATTACGATAGGGGTACAGAGCTGATTTGTTAGAATTTGTCTCATTTAGCCCTACTTGAAAGAAGGGCTTATAATTTGTGCATGCCATGCATTTTTATATAATGACAGCTCTGTTTAAGGACAGGTTTTTACCTAACTTCTTGTGCTGCCAGATTAGTCTAGAGGTATTTGTGCCTATCCCAAACTTGTTTGAAAACAAAGAAGAGTTTCACTCATTCAGCCACTAGAAAGTGGATAATAGTTTTTGTATTATTCTGCTTTCTTGTGTTACAAGCTCTGCACCTAAGAAACTAATGAAGCTCTAATATTTTAATTTTTTTAATTCCTGTCATACTGATACATAGGCTTGTGCGTGTATAATACCATCTTCTTAACTAAAATTTCATCCTGAGTTGTAATATCGGAATTCAGTGTAATCCCTTCCAGAAACAAGTCATCCCTTTCTTATCATTTTCCTATCACTACCTATTAGTGAAAATCAAGCAGGGAGATTTTTGATCTTAAGTATCTGGATTAAACTTTCACATGAAAGAAAACTGACCAAGAAAGGCCACATTCCTGTCCTAAAATAACCTGTGCTATGCAGGTGCAGCAGTTGTCCTCAAACAGCAAACAGCCGGTCATCTTGCAGACAATAGTCTCACTGTGTGACATGCCCTAAATTTTGAATCTTCTTGTTTTCAGAATGCAGTGTCAGACTCGTAAGGTGACTTTGTTAAAGTTCTTTTTTTTTTTTTTTTTCCTTCCCCCTCCTCTAATCTAGAATAAGAGTTTCTGACTTATAATTATTAAAGAGGCTGGTAAAACTGCACATATTGAAGAACAGATTCTGTAGTAGTAGTAGTAGCTGGCAGAAATGTTAAGTGCTTTTCACAGTCAACATTCAAACAGATTATCAGATGGCATATTTCACCCTGTTGTTACTTTAAATGAAGTGACCATGAAATCAACAAATCTGCTGTCAGGTGCCTGTCACGAAGATAGTTCTCCCTGTCACACAATGCCTCACATAACAGGTAATGTGTTTTTAAGAATCAGTCCTGTGTCACCTCATCAAGTCCTTGTTAAAAGATGAAATAAGACGGATGGTGTTGTCTCCCATGGAGTTGACTGAAATTCAGTAAAAAGCAATGCATGTTACACAAAAAAAAATACAAAAAGGAAAGTAGCGCAGGTGCCAGTAAGATGCCTCTGACTGTGCCAATTCTGCCTTTTTCCTTTGTCTTGAAAATGATTATTCACTTTTTCGTGCTTATTCTTTTCAAGGCTGAAGATTAATTAGGTCAAGTTTAAATTCTGTGATAAGGACAGGAAGAATTAATCCTCAGTCATCAAACAAATGAGAACTCAGAGCGGTGTTGTGCCAATAGCCACACGTCCACTTGGAATGGTTAAGACCGGCTTCCGTGCCTAACAGAGATGACACTTATAATTAATTAAGTTATGAGGTGTTGTTAACAATAATTTTGTTCAGGATTCTTAAGCTTAATCATTAAATTCAGGGCCAGGGATAAACTAAAATTACCATATTCATTTTTTCTCTGTATACTTTCATAACAGTTCTCCCAAACAAAATAGATTTTTGTCTTGTTCATGAAATTTTAATTATAGCATCATTCTCAGCTTCTCAGTGTAAGGAACTGTCAGCCAGCTTGAACTCTGCTGAGACAGATGCTGCAGGGTTTTTTTTTTTAATTTTGTTTTGACTTTTCAAACTCACCATTTTTGATAAAAAATAAAAATAGGGAGGGAAGTCACCTTAGTGATATATGGACATCTGTTACTGTAATTTGTTCTTTCATGGCTAGGTTGTGACTAGCATTAGTATGTTCAGGCCAGTATGAAAAAAATAACCTTTCCTTTCCTTGCCACAGCTAACTGTAGTTTAAAGAGTTTTTTGTAAGTAAAGGTCTGGTTTAGAGATGTTGCTTACAAAGCAAGAAGGGGCAGGAGGTACTAAGATTAGCCTGTGTCCTCTGTGCTGGCCAGACAAGCTAGTTGACTAGGAGGATCTTGCAACACCCGATAGAAAGTGTTGCAAACTTCTTGCAGCAGTGTGAAGAGTGAAGGGGACCATGCTTCTGAGAGGTGGCTGAGGCACTCAAGGCTATGTTTTAGGTATAGCATAGAGCGTGAATTTGAATTGGATGCATGACAGTACAGCACCACTGCTCTATGAAAATTGATACTGAAGTCAATGAAAGGAATGGGTCGGTGAGATATGAAGGCAGCCAAGATGGTACTGCTTGAAACTTGTGTCTTGAGACAAGACTTTACTTGGTTTGCATTAAGCCAATTTTTTCGGGGGGTCCATGCTGTTCATTTAATTCGTGACTCTGCTGTAAAGTATACATTTGGTCAGATGTTTGAACCAACCATGTGATTGCCATTTTTACTTTCCTACAAATTATGTGGATACAATTTAATTGCATTTTGAGTGTTATTTGCTTTTTTCAAATGCACTTGTGTTTGAGACATTGAAAATATTGAGGTGCCATTTCAGAGCACCTTCAAAGAATTATGGGCTGGGATTACATAGAGAAACTGCAGATGGGTTACAGGAAAGCAAAGATTAGGAGAAACATGCTAAACCTTTAGTTGGGTTGATACTTGGCAGGACTTTTTAGTGCATTTCTCTTTTCTGCCTACTTAAGCTATTGTCGTGATGTAGGAATGAGGAAGTGATGTCTTTCAGATTAGAAGAGATGGTGCAGAAAGAGCAAGAAGTGTTAATGATGCTTTATGTACTGGCTTCTCTTATGCTCCATATGGTCCACTTTGCTATATTAAAATTGGAGGCAGAGCCCATCCAAATCTTTCATCATGATTATTAATTTTGCTTATTGTCAAAGCCAAAAGGAATCTAGAACTGCTAGATACCTTTACAGTAGTGCCACAAATAATTTTACCCAAATATTTTATTGTTGCTGTTCTTGTTTCTGCAGAGAAATGACCGCAGTTCCATTTGAAAGTGAGTATACATTTGACAAAAAGAATAAGTCTGGGACCAGGTTGATCCTAGTACTTGCCCAAACTTCTGTTTTCCAATTGCATGAGAGGAAATGAGTAGAGGACAACATCTTGGACACTAAGAGAGTGAATCCTACAGACTATGCTGAGCACAAATCTCTGCAGAAATTGATAAAATGAAACCTATAGCTTCCCCACCTGAGAATAAGTTAGATACCTGTAGACATCACACAGATTTCAAAGTTCTGCATAGTATAGAAATCATGGTAGGATTTTGCAGCTCTTCCCCGTATAACTGTCAGTGGAAACCAGATGCAGATATGTACATAGATGTAGGATATATAGGACCTGAAATAGCAGAGAAAATATTGGTGAGACTGGAAAAGTCTTCCACTCATCTAAATATGACAAATCAGAGGATGTGGTTATAGAGTTTAAGCAGTGGGAATATGGAATCTTATTCTAGTAAGAGTCACATAACTTGGAGATTGCTTCTGGATGTGATTCATCAGCCTCTTCACTTGTCTCTGAAATGTGGAGTTAAACATAATGAAAACTGTTCCAAGGTCCTCTATTTTTGCCTTCCAGTGAAAAATACTGGAATATTTACTACTTTCTTATTTCTGATGGGAGGACTTCTGAGATCTCCAGACAGCTCCCAAAAAGTGACATTGGGAGCTCTTAGCTGAAGACCCAAATCCCACTGCCTGCAGCTGCAGTTAGAGAGGGTGATCTCGTTTTCCACTTTGTTCCTGGTTACACATTTCTGCCTTCTTTGTTGTGCTGATGTCAGTGTGTGATAGCATGGTTAGTAGATCAACTAACCATACCAGCTGAAGACTAACCCAGAGAAATAATTCCTGACCCCTTAATGCCCCAGTATGGCTCACTGCACAGATGTGCATGTACTGGTGCTGGCACAAGGTAGGAGCAAGAAGCAGAACCCAAATGTAAGCAGGATAGTGAGGCCCCCTTTTTCAGCACTTTTAAAGTGATGAAAGCTGTGTATGTGTAGGGCAAAAGAAGACAACAACACTGAGGAACACTCGATCTTATTGCCCAGTTCCCTTGTTTTCCCCATAATTTTTCCAAATATATTGTGTGCTTAGCCCTCTAAATGAGCACTCCATAGGAAAAATTGAGAAATACATTCAGTAAGATTTTAATTTAGTTAGTTCAAGCATTCAACAAGCATGCTAAGTAACACAGCCATGGATATTTTTTTTTTTTTTTTTGCTCTTCTATCACAAAATGTATTAAAAGTTTCCCATGCTAAAAGCATATTACTAACGACCAATACATAGGTATCATTAATTATTTCCAAAACTGAAAGGCGGAAATTTTAACATAGGTGATTTAAACCCTAAGCCAATCTCTAAATTTTAGATTCTAGGATAACGTGGAATGTTATGCCTGGGGGATTATTCACTGTTCCCTGCTCTGGAAATTTTATATCGGAATGATCTTGAGTTGCCTAAGGACAGGATGTAAGATACTGAGGTGGATATTCTGTTATACCATGTCAGTCCAAAAGTTGCCACAAACCTAAGGTGTATTTTCAGAGAACCTGCATGCATCAAGTTCAATTTCTTAGACACTGCTATGTAGGTATTCATGTTAATTTGGGCACAGTACTTGCTGAGGGTGTACCAGGAGGACCATCAGCCTTTAAAGAAAATGTGCATTGAAATATCTGATTAAATTTATTGCTCTCACACAGGGGTTGTGAGCATACTCCTACTTTATCTTAGTGTACTTCCTGGCAACTACCACCCTCAAGCTACTACCAGGCTGAAGTTTTATTGTTTGAACAGTTATTAGGTTTGAACTTCTATAGCTGTCTCGAGAGCTCCCATCAGGTTTCTTTCAGCTGCTTTTCCTTTGTAGGTCTACACAAACTCTAGGGAGAGCCATAGAGTATGAATACGTTGGACTTTCAACTTGCTTCGGGACATGAGTGTGCAGTGAGCTCCTCAACAGTCCTTGGCTAGACTGCTCTCCAACCTCTCGAAGCTCAGAAACTATCTTAGTTAAGTCAATATGCTGTCTGAATTAGGATTGTTTGGCACTAGTTGGTAATATAAATGATGCGGTCCTTGGATAAGAGTTGCTGTTGAGCTTCTGTTTCCGAAGTGGCATTATATTACATTTGAAGTCTCACAATGCCTTCAGTTTCAACACCCTTAACTGTCATGTCTGGATGTGGAAGTTCATATCATTCCACGGTAACCAAGATGCTTTTCAGTACAGTGAATTGTTTTCTTACAGAAGCTGGTCTTGATGCAGCAGTAAAGTCTTGTAATGTGCAGAGATCAGATTAAACACATATGAATTATTATCTCTATCAGATTTATCTCTCAAAGTCAAAGTACACATCCTCATCTTCTACAAAATATTCTTGACTGAAGAAACTCAGATCCAGAAACAATCTATCATTTGAATCCCCTAATTATAATATGGATTGATATTCAGCTTCTTGCATAGTTCAAGCTAATGCCCTAGCACACTGGTTTATTGAATCACAGAGCTGGCTGAATTGATGTTCTGAAGAATTAAGTTGGAATAATCTCACAGAGACAAAACTATTCGTTAACAGTTTTTTTCACCTAGTTTTACTTTTAATTAACTGGTTGGAATTACTTATGCTTCATAGGCTGTTTATTTTTGGCCTACAGGGTTAGGATTTACAGAAGACTAGAAAAATGTTTAAATTTTTTAAAAATTATTCAACTTTTTTTTTTTTTTTTTCCTCTTTTTAGTAAGAAAGCCTTCTACATTCAGGTATTTTTCAGTTCCTGCAAACTGAAATAGCTATCACAGATTTCAGTCTGGAACCCCATAATCTCTATAATCTGTTATCTAATAATGTTTTATTTACTTGAGTATTTCTTTAGGACACACTTGATGCTTCTTGTGCAGTACTGCATCCTTTCCCCCTCAACTATCACATGTAATTTCCTGAACTCTTATTCAAAATCTATAGAGGTAATAAAGTTTCCAATGTATAGCCCTAGGAGCAGCTGTTTTATTTTGCTTATTTAAGATATTTTATTTTTTCCTGCCTCCTCTTTATCATATTTTCAAGTTCAAAAGAAGTATGCATGCTATCAGACTGAATGAAGTGTTATGCCAAAAGAGTTAGATTTACACAAAAGCACTAGCAGAAAGGTAAATAGTGTAAAAATAATAATATTAGCTAGAGACAACTTGCTATGGAGGCAAGTCAGATCCGTGCAGATGTTTTCACATATGAGAGTGTCAAAAGTTAGTGCCTGTTAGGATTTTCAAAGCATCCATGTGTTTTTGAAGCTTTGTTGGAATCCTGTTCTCTATGTTTTAGTCCCCTAATTTACTCTAAAAATCTGGTCTAATTGTGTGCTTTTGTGATATTATGCAGAGTGATTTAAATAACAGAAGTAATGTACCTCGTGACTTTCAAATGCTTGCTGCTTTTTCTTGATGCACATGTACTGACACCAGTTAGAAATCTATCTTTTCATAGATATGGCTGCAATAGGACAAATAAAGGATTTAAGGTGGTCCCAGTGATTTCAGTGGGCATTGGATGAAGTCCATAGTCTTTAGATATTTAGCAGAGCTTTATAAACAATTTTGGCTTGATTTAGGGCCAAGCCTTAAAAGCTTTAGAAGTCAAGTTCAGTCCAAATGGTTTGTACAAAAATGTGGAATTCCTTTTTCTCTTATTTCAACACAGCAATATTTCACTCCCAGTAGTCCTGTGCTCCAGAACACTTTCTTCATTCACGCTTATCATCATATGGATGAAAACCCAATATTGTGAATACTAATTGAGTGCTTTTTACCATGTCTGTTGAGGGCATTGTAAGAAGTATTTCTTAATTCTAAAAAGAATAAATCTCCTTTCTAAAATGTGACAGAACAATTGAATTGCATTACTATCTGGATACATTACGTCCTTCACAAAATATGCATGGTTAGCCTTAGGAACTTGTGACACGATAGTACTGAGTTCAGGGCTACAACTGTCTTACATGAAAAGTAGAATTATCTGTATTCCTAATGCTGTGATAATACCTACATCAAATGAGATAACAGGCAAAAAATTTCATCACTTTGAAAGATGCACATACATACAGGTTTTCACTTAAGAACTTAATTGTTGCAAATAGAAAACTATAACTGATGTTATCTACCACATAACTTCTTAATCTTGGATTTCTTCTCTTTCTCTGGAGCATCTCCTGCTGGCCCACAATGTTCACAGACAGATTATAGAACACATTCATCTTAACCAATCTGAGCTTTCTTTGCTGCTGTTGTGCCATGAATTTTGTTCATTTTTGCTAACAGGAGTCATACAAGACACTGAAAGGACAATTTTCTGTATTTTATTTTCTACTTCTGTTTTCTTTGCTTTAAAATGGTCAGATCAATTTAAACTTGATTTAAGTGAAACACTCCACAGCTCACACTCGGCAAGTATTCAACCCAAAAGCAAACATTTACAGATGCACTGATGTAACATCTCCACCCCCAAAGTACATAATGGGGGTACTGTTCAAGCGCTATCCTGCAGGCACCAGTGTACTGCACAGTACATGTATTCACTGTAGGGGCTCCGATCTGCATATGCAATAGTTTCTGTATACTGTTTCTATCAGCACAGGCAAAAAAAAATTCAAGGCAAAAAGAATGAGGGAAAGCCCTCAAATGTGAAGTTATTTATCTTTTCTCTTCTATGGAAGAGCCTCATAACCTGTTTTTATTTCTGAAAAGACTTTCAAGAAACTCTTAAATGAAGTTACTGAGCATGTCTGAGGGAGGAAGGAGAGCAAGGCCTGTGGAGATGAAACCAACCTATTGATGCAGAGTCCTGCCACAGGGGTTTTACCCTGAAAGGCATTAACACAGACACAGTGGTTCGGTAGGAACCAAGAGCAGAGTCAAACTAAAGACCATAAAGGACAGTAGCTGAGGGGATGTGTAGGTAATCACAAACTGTATTGAATTAAGAAAAACTGAGTAGCTGTCTCTGAAAAGAGACTAGTCATCAGGCTTTGATCCACCCACCTCCCTGTACATACATGTAATCTTGGATCTTGATGGAATATTCCCACTCTGATTTTGTAATTAAAACATCATTTATACTGAGAATAATTAAGACAACTGTACATTTGATTTTAAAATCAGTTTTGAGTATTGTGCCTTGTCAAGCTACAAGAATGGTTCCTGCAGCTTTACAATTTAGCATTAAGAGGCAGACAGTGACCGCAGGCACCTGAGTGGAAGGTTTGACAGTTTGATAAATTAGGAATGACACTTGCCAAAATGGCTGTCCTTCCCTCAGCCTGCCAGTGGAGCATTTACACACTGTTAATTGAATTGGCAATTTGTGTAACAGTACCTGCCCCTGAGCTTTTGTAATGCTGGAGCTGCCATTTAGCTCTGATAATCCAGGACTTGGGAATAAGGACGAAAAGCTTCACATGATATTATTGCAGATTTAAAATGACAGTTGGGGACCTTGTTGCCAATTTCCCATTAAATGAGAAATAATTAACAATAGCAATAACAAAGTCTTATAAAGCTGGAAAGTTAAATTGACTTTTCAGCAGTAGTATGGTTTGAAATTGCTTCTAGTGTGATTATCAGATTGCCCTTTCAGTATTATATACCCTAAATAGTATCATCTGATGGTCCAAATAGGCAGTGTTTTCAAAGCTACCCTGTTTTATTAGTGTGAGACTCTTCTGTTTTATCTGTGTTTTTTTTTTTTTTTAATTTCTTCTTGACATGTAAAAATTGAGTTATGTTATAATATTTCATACAGATAAAGAACTTAATGAAATATTAGAGATTCTGATTTCCATGGTTATCAGTAATTGAGTGACAGCAGAAACAAAATTTTCAGTCATAGATGAATATTGTTAATTACGAGGTTCTTTTTTATAGTTGTACTTGCAGTTGACAGCTTCACCATCTTTCCCTAAATTTCTGTAGTGTACCTAATGCCATCATCTAAAATTACAATTTATCAGCAAACTATTATTTTTCTCTCAGGCTTCTAATGTTTTGATAATCTCTGTGAATACTTGCTAATGATTTGATGTCCAAATACCATAGTAACCAAAACCCATACAAGAATTAGCTGCTAAACCAGAGTCTTTCTTAATTCAAGGATTAAAAAACAAACAAAAAAAAAAAAAAAAATCAAATATTTAAAAGCTGGCACGGGCGCAGTTGCTGCATGTCAGAAAGCTAACTTCTCTATGCAGACTTGCAGCTCTTATTCTTGCCGCAGCATTTAGGCTTGTGGACTTTGAGTGGTGTATTGAAGAGCAGTAGAGCTACTTTCCCAAGACAGGTCATCCCATCATGAGAATGCATTATACATTCATTAGATGCCACAAGTACTAGATGAAGCACAGAACAGTCTGATTGATTTTCTACAAAACTGTCTAAACCGGTACAGGTTTAATAATTTGCATGCTTGAAAATATTTTTTCATCTGATTACTGTGATTTTAGGACTGAGTAGATCTATGTACTGGGCAAAGACTGAAATACAGTCGTGCACACACACACACAAAGACAACTGACAAATCGGAGAGGGGTGCAGTCATGATCCCAGTCAATAGGTCTACTCTAGCAAGAAGTCATATGTGTGTTTTAATATTATGCTAGAGTGTTATACTGGTTGTAGAATTGCATAGGGGATGAATAGTAGAAAAGTGAAAGAGGGCAAAGGGAAGGAGAGGTGAGCAAAGATGAGCTAATGTGGAGTAAAGGTGCAGAAGGATTCACGGTGAAGTTTACAGTTCAAAGATTTGTGCAGGAGGTGATATTTGTCTTCTGTCTCTGGTGACAAGCAATTGATGATCTTAGAGAATTCTGTTCTAGAGAAGGAATTCAGTGAGCGGTAATCCCATATAAAATTTTGGATGGCGTCCATCTTAAAAGTAAAGTTTACAAGTCAGGCACTGGAAGAAGTACAGAGGGGATGCAGAAAGGCACTGGTCACCGTCTGCTGGGAGCACAGTGCCACTCAGCCTGCAACCCTCGCCCGTGCTAAGTCTAAGAGGAGTGGCTAACACTTCCAGCCCTCGTGGCAATCTTGTGCCATGCGTGGTACGCTCTGTAAAGGAAAGACATGCTTGGCAGAGAACAGGCGAGGGAATGAAAAAAACAAGGAAATAACAGGCAATGGGAGTTAGGGCACACTGTTGTGTGTGCTGTTGAAGGTGGAAAGGAGAAATTAGCTTCTGTTGAATTGAAGGCAAAGTTGGGGTATGAATTTATGACATTAGGTGAGGAATGTAGGTAGAAAATAGTTTTCTGGATTTTTTACCAAGAAATGCTTTAACCGATTGGTCTTCTTCCTCTACCAAGCCCTTCCACCTTGTTGCAAGGAAGGAAGGGAAGAAGGAAATAACTGTGACTGGATTGTAAGGTGTGATTTTAATTTTTTTTCCCCCCTCAGGGTCTGCACATCTGCAGGTCCCACAGTATCTGTGGGAAACTACTTCCAACAATTTGAGGTTTCACAGCATGCTAGTTCATGCAGTCCAGAAATTCTGGATCTGTCTTTTTTTTTTTTTTTTTTTTTGGTTTGGTTTTTGTTTTTGTTTTTTTTTTTTATATTAGGGCATTGCATTTTTACATAGATCATGATCCAAACTAAAAAGAAGTTTGCAATACAAATTAGTCCTATTCAAACATCACTTGATTAAATGTTGTCAAGTTAAGTATTTAGAAATTAGTGTAAAAAGATATAAATTTCCAGGACCCTTTATGTCATGTGGAACTCTTGCAGGTTTACACATGTAGCAGAGAAGGTAATGCAAGTACAGTGGACAAAACTGATTTACTTGTCTGTAATTTTGCAAGTTAGCATGTTGCTGTTGACAAATTAAAACACAGATAAAAAAGTATCTATCACTACCAACTTTTTCCATGTATGAAGAAGAGAAAAACAGGGGAGAACCCTGTTGTAGCAGACACCATGTTCCAGAAACATGGTATAAACTTGTAGTACCATTAAGTATATTCCCATAACAAGCAGGTAACTATGCTGCTTATGTACCCATTTGCCACAGAGGATTGTAAGTCCTTTCCAAGTCTGCTTCTGGAATTTCTCTCCTCATTGCACACTGGTTTTCAATTTATATCTCTTATCCTTAGGATAATTATACAAAATAAAAGCATGGCTGAAAAAGCAATACATGTGTTGATGAGGAGTTTTCTTTCATTGAAACACTAAAGATTAAAATTGTCTCTGGTCAACAAATTAGACTCTGTTGACCCACACTGGAGGGAGCCCATTTGGGGAGTGGCTATCTCCTGGATTCTTTTTCTTCCATTTGCTGTCAGCTGAGTGTTTTGTGCATTCCTCTTACTACAAGGTAAGAGTTTGAGAGAAATATACTCAAAGAAGTAGTCAAAGCACATACTATGAAGAACTGCCTAGGTAAAAATAAAGGACCTTGCATAGCATTGAAAGCTGATGCAGAGTGGGATTCTTTCTCTGCCTGCAGAAAAACCTCCTCAGGAGCTGCTAGCTATATTCCACAATAGCTTAAATTTTATGCATCTCCTATAGGGTTTATGAAATTCTTAAGTGTCCACTGTCCGTGGCTGTGCTTGGTCTCTTTTTTTCTAGAAGCTGGTCTGTTCCTTCCTCTTCAGTGGCCTGTCCTCCAACTTCAATATAAAATTCCTTACCCACTTCAAAGCAACAGCACACAAGGCTTTCTATGTTGCAGCTATCTCCCCCATTCCAGATGCATCCTTGGTTATTCCATTACTTGGCTTGTCTTTGTCCCTTTCTCCTGGCTTCTCAGAGTTTGGTAGAAAGCAGGTTCACTTTGTGTTGTCTTCATAGCTTTCTAAAACTCACCTCAGAGCCTTTTCTCTTTACTCTTATTTTAGGATTTCACAAAGATCAGGAGCAGCTTGTTAATTTATTTTGCTTTCTGGTTCATTTTCACTTAGGACTCAGCAAAAGACAAAACAATTATCTCTAATACTCAGTGTAGAATAATTTAATACTTGGACAGATAGTTTCGTATTTGCCCAGTCTTAACTGAATAAGACAGAAAATCTCCCCATACTCCATTTTTACTGTACTTGTTTATGCCTCCCTTGGAAGAGGCTGGAGACTCCCTGGGGAAGCTAGCTTCATAGTTTGAGCTACATAGACTTATGGCTGGCTCTTACCCTATGAAGTGTGATGTAAAACATGAAGGACTCCATATATACATTATTTATTGTTTAAGAATAATTGGTGAAGGTGTATGCAAGACAGAGGATTGCAGAAGTTCTGAACAGATTTAAATTCATGTGTTTAAGTATGTTATTTTGTGAACAGTCTAACGAGTGTTAGTGAAATATCTTTAGTGAAAACATTAAATATGGCTGTTTAGGACTCACTGTTTTCCTGTACTTATTTTCATTTTTATATCAGTTAATGAGAGAAACTGCTAGTCTTGCTAACTAAAGAGCAATTAAAAAAATCTAACTGCTCTTCAGTCCTACCACATAACTGTTATTGATATTCAGTATCTAGTGAAATCTTCCACAGTGCATTGCAGGAGCTTATAAGGGAATTTATAACACCAATTGTTATTTTATGCCCACTTTTCTTGCAGAATTGTGTATGTGATAAACAATATGGATAAGAAAGAGCTGAGAAGATCTTTGTAAGAATACTTTTTTATAAGTCCTCTGAAAAGGTCTGGTTTAGTACCCCTGAAACGTTTTGCAAATAAATGATTTTGTGTCAGGTAGCCTGTGGATTTGCATGTGAGTTTCTGCTCCTCTCAGGTGAGTGGCCTGCATGTAAGCTTAAGGGGACTTGCATTTACACTCCTTGTTTTGGAGATACTCAGTTTCGTATGAAATAGTTTCAGAGTCATGGAGACACCAAGCATGGATAAGAATGTGGGTTTTTTAGCTTAGGAGTGAAGGCGATCTGTCAGGATATGTGAGTCCTTGCTCCCTCTGTTCAGTCATTTATACGTAGTCCAATAGTGTCAACAGGAGAAGTAAGTAGTACCTGAACTCAGAATTGTTCATAGCCTGAGTTAAGATTCTTCCAAGGGAGAAGTAAGAAATTTTTTTTTAATCTGAACTGGAATAGCTTTTTATTTTTGTGTGATAAGGGGTTGCAGCATTTGGAGACTGAAGCAAGAAAATTATTCATATAGGTTTGTGCATAAATTCTGATGATTTTTTACTTACCCTTGCAATGGAGGCACGTTTAGAAGGGATGAATCTTTACTGTAGCCATATATCTGAACCACCTTTGATGTCGAATTGTGAACATAATCTGAAATTTACAGTTTTAGCCTGCACTAAAATATGATCACAATTCTTCCAAGAATCACAAGCAGTTGAGTTTTCTATAAATGCTATCAATCTAAATTGCACAGGGTTTCTTTCTTCTCTGCACCACTCTGTCTAACCCCTTAAATAGAGATCAGAACAGGTGGATAGTACCCACTGCAGTCTTGGGGAATTTTGGTTCTTAATCCAAACTTCAGATCTCAAATATGGTGATTTCAATATATGCTGCTAAATTTTGATTTAGAAGAAACACTTGCAGAATGAGATATTTACTATGACTTTTTGTGGCTAAAGTTTGAAGAAAATTTAACTTTGGTTGTGTTTTGTTATTTTAATTGTGCATCTAGGAAACGCCAAAGAGAGATTTTGCTCACTTCATGAAGTGAAATTAGTTGTATTTACTACAGAGAGAAAGAAAAAGGTGTTTTGCTGAATATGTATTTTAAAGGGTATATGGTAAGAAAACAAAAATTCCATTTACATTTAAATGATTTAACAGACCACAGCAAGAAGCTAGAATACTAGAAGTTCCTCAAAATGATGTGCTGGTAAAGGTAGCCGACTCTGTGCTGAAAAGTGTGTGGGTTAGGCACTGCATTTTTAGTTTTGTACTGCAAGATAATAATTCAAATTCAAGCCTGTATAATAATCACGCTGAGATTTCATTTTTAACCAGACTTATAAGATATTGCTGTAAATCATATTGATAATTTTCAGGCTTTAAACTTCTAAGAGTTTGCAACAAGCAGCCTTACATCTACTATTGTGGGTTTTTATGGCTCTGTTTCCTAGTGGAAGATGAAAGTTGCTTACATTGTTTGTAACTCCTTTATTTTCAGGTAAGCAGAGTCTTGAAAGAGTTTGTATGTAAACTCACTTTTTTTTTTTATAATGAAGACTGTATAGTCTTTCTCCTTTGGTACAAGATTTGTCTGAGGTTTAGGATGAAATATCTAAAAAAATCTCTTTACAGTATATGACCCTGTTTACCTTTGCTTTCAGTGAGGCTTCAGCTTCACTCCCAAATCATCAAATATTATATTTAGATCCCTAGAACCTACTGATTCCAGTGAGAGAAGCAACTTTTTGCAAATCTACGCTTATTAATTGATTTACTTTGGAAAATTGGATTTAGGCTACTGAATTATTTAATCACTTTTGAACATTTTACTGCTTGCTATCAATAAGAAACATAATGCACTTTCAGAGATGTTGCTCTTTGCTATAAACAATAAAAGTAATCTCTTTGTATGTCTATAATCACTGAGTATTGCAAAACAATATTAAAATATGAAGAATTTTCCAACATACAGAATTTCATAAGGTCAGTTCAGTAATGGTAAACATTTCAGTAGCATTTATGTTAAATCGTTTCATTGATCAGTGAAGAGTTTGTAAACTGGAATGACTTTTTTTTTGTCTAATTTGTAGAATGAGATGCTTTTCCAGTTAAAAAAGTTAATGCTTCAGAGCCCAATGGGAAAATAGGGCGATAAGTGTGATTTTTGTACTACTTCATCCCTGATAAGGAAATTAAGGCCCTAGTAATATGGAATTGTAGTATTAAAATACTTTTCTGGATGTAAAATTTGAAAATGTAAAACAAATTATTTAACTGTCTCAAAAGAATGTCCTGTATTCCTTTAGCACTGTGTGCAGGTACAGCAGTGGAAGAGCATTGGATATGTCACAACATAGTTTAATTCCAAAATGTCCAGCAGGAATTCACCTGGAATATTGTTTTGAGGATACTGGTATACAACTAGGGCCCAAAATGCCTTTTGTGCCAAGAAAGCTAATTTTTCTATTTTTAAATTAATCTAGCCAAAATCTAGATTAGCTATGTCACATTCCCTTAACCACAGGCATGTAAACCTCAGGATAGACAGCTGTTTGGATGTTTCAGACTGGGACTCCTGCCCTCAGCAAACATATCTGATTCTCCTACATGGTCACTTGGCTGCGTGTACTCATGCCCATATGCTTGGATGGCATTGTGCCTGCTCACTAGTTGGTCAAACTATTCCGTTAGGGCTTAGACGCCAAGATAACAGGTTGAGTTGGGCACTGTCTATAACAGTGTCCATTCTATCACTTCTGAAGGAAATCTTTCCTCAGGGACAAGATGCCACGCTGCATAACTTCCTTTTTGTATTCATCTTTCTTGTCACTTAGATGTTCCAAAGACCCCAAAAAGAAAAAAGAAGACGACAGAATAAGGAGAAATTTTTGGCTTTCGAAGAAGCAATTGTCATTGTAGCTGTGGCATAAACTCATGAAGTTCACAGGGGATTTAGAAATGCATGCAAAATGAATAGTGTACAAGCCCTCAGGCAATCTGCATTAATTCAAGCTTAAATCAGACAACACCACAAGTGGGCAAAGTGTAAAAGAAGTAGAAGAGTCACTGAAACATTTTGCAGTTTGCCTTAGATAGCTGGAAAAGGCCATTGTAATAGTCTCAGTGTTGGTTTATGTTTACAACAGCTGATAAAGTCGAGGGAGAAAAAGTTAGCATGCTTTCAGGTTCAGTGTCATCTTCCTATAAACTTTGCTTTCCTTTTATTCTTAGACTATTGTAGCTACATAAACACAGTTAACTATGTAAAGAGAAATGTAGTATTATTTAGACATAAAAACAGTAAAGACAGAACACTTTTAGGAATAGTCATCAAAAGTCAAGAGAATTCATTGCTTCTCATGCGTCAGCAGAAACTAAGATACTAAAAAATATTATGCTCAATTGGTGATACCTCCCAAATGATTTAGGAAGAGGCAGCAGTGTCTTAGACAAAGTAGATGTTCAGTGAGCCTGATCTTAAACACTGGATAAATAAAATAATGTATATACTGATTCAGAAAAGGGAACTGCCTCCAGCGGTGCCTATATCTCAGAGGTAAAAGTATGGCATAGTAACCTTATTGAGACTTGAAGAACTGGTGCTGGAACAGCATTGTTTCTGTAGCATTTAGACCGCAGTAGCTGTTGGAAGTTGATTGGCAAGAGTAAAAATCTTAACATTTGCTTTCTGCTGACAAACACCAAAAGGATTGACTATGGTCTACAGAAATCAAATATAAAAATTATCAGAAGAGGATTTTTTTACCATTAAACATACTAATTACATTTCTTTTTTACATATTCTCCTTCCATGATTCCTACTGCATTGCACATTGGGACACTTTCTTGGCTGTCATGTTGCTATGAATTTGGTTGTTTCATTTCAAATAATTTTGGAGAACTCTCATTACATGAACGAAAATAAAAAGTTGTCAGTGTTCCAGTAGCATATACTGCTGTAAGTGTGTTATAAAACCTTAATTCTGTGTCAGTTCTAATTAATATAGATTTATTAAAACGGGCATGACTTGCAGACCATTTTCGTTGAAGCAGCTGAGAAAAAATCAGAGAGAAGAGCAACAGATGAAGGAGTTTTAAGCAGCTTAGTGACCTAAATCACTTGTTGGTCCCTGTCTCTTCTTGGATAGCTTACACAGTTCACATTTTTTCCACTGAAAATTATTTGGATAATGAGAGAAAGAAATAAAATAAAATCATACAATTACTTTGAATTAATTTATAAGACTGACTGGTGTTTTTGTTACTGAGTGCATAGACAGGACAGATACTGACCTCTCAAAGTTAGAAGCTCCATTTCAAATTACTGTGCTACTTGGTACCTGTGTTATATGTACCATTAAGTAATTTTTCCCACTTTATGTCTTAATGCTTACGTTGCTTCATGTCATCTCAATTATTTGATATGTTGGTAATATTATTCTAGTGTGAAGTAAGCATGTTTCAGTTTAACTTATCCATATGCACTTAAAGTGGTCGATATTAATTAAGAAGCAAACCTGTTTGCTTTCTTTCATTCCTCCTCCACTGTTAAACAAGTCATTTATATCTTTACCACTGCGCCATTGCTGGTCTATTACAGATTGTTAGAGCTCAGTCTTGGGTTTTTTTGTGTTTTTTTTTGTTTGTTTGTTTGTTTTGTTTTGTTTTGTTTTGTGTTTTGTTAATTTTTTCTTTTTTACTGTGTTTTTTTGGTGTGTGTTTTTGTTTTTTTTTTTTTGTTTTGTTTTGTTTTGCCTTTGAGTACAATCAGTATAACATGATTATTTAATATAAAGGCTCAGGAGGGGTCTTGGACTCAAATGGTTGTCTTTAGCTCTTCCAGGGTTTCGTTGGATATCACTAGACACTGAGTAACATAGACTGGGATTGTTGACAAAGCATAAGAGCCAAGAGTGAAAGAGCTCTGATCTTGGCACTGCTGCTGTCTTTCAGCAAGACTTTGTCTAATCCAAGACATGGGAAATTTCAGGAACTTATGATCTTTTAGAATTAGCCTTAGACCTCTCTCTGTACCTTAGTTTATTCATCTGTGAAATATATTAATCATGCACAACTCATTTTTAGTAATCTATGAAATTCCTGGATGAAAAACACTGCAAGAATGCAGGGTAGTATTCTGTGTAATAACACCATCTGCTTTGCAGCAACTGTGGAAGTCATTATAGAAGAAAGAGCAGAAAATAGTTCAAAATTTCTTAGTACATTCTCCTTTCTGTTTTGCATTTTGTGTGCTTTAGCACTGCCCAGGTAAGTTCTTGTGATTAGCAGTGTTTAAGGGTTAGTCTCAGCAAAATTTCCAGAGCCTGCTTTCTAATTCAAACTTATTCTATGGTAAACTGAGTTCAGCCACTGTGAGCTATGGAGTGAGCACTGTGAGCTGTGTCTCTATAGGCTTATGGAAAAGTATTATTGAATGATTATTACTCATGGGGGTATAGAACATAAGTAATAACATATCAGTGTGTGCTTTTTAACATGTAGGGCACATTTGAGGATGGTCTTTGGTTTTGTTGGGTTTTTTTGTTTGTTTGTTTTTGTATTTTTTTCCCAGCAGACTTACAATACATATGGATATTTTGTAATCTTAATTGTTGCATTTTTTTTTAATTACTTCCTTCTTTTTGTGATTGCAAGAGTAGTGAGACCAGTAGGTCCAGCAATTCTTGGTAGAAAATAAAATATTTTAATATTTGTTAGGAACACAATCCAAAGTGAGCTAAAAAAAAAATTATGACTCCTGTTCTAATATAAACCAGAAACATTAAAAAACAATTCTTGGTCTTTTGCTATCAAGAGCTGTCCTTTATCTTTTGTGGATAAATAACTTGGCTGAAAACTTGTAATTATTTTTGATGTAGTAGCCACAGATAAGATATCAACTCTGGTTAAATCATAAGCCATCTATAAGGGCTCTACAAAGCAAGGCAGGGAATTTCTCTGTGTTAAAGATGTGGAAACTGAGGCACGGGGAGGTGAAAAAATTTATCAGAGGCTTCCTACTAGGTCATTACCATATTTAATAAACAAAAGGAGTCCTTATCGCCAGCTTAGTGCTCTGTCCTTTAATTTTGCACATATATATTTCTGCTTCTCAGTAAGTGAGAGAGAAATGGAGAATTAAGCTGAACTTTTTTTTAGAACAAAACATACGACCCAAGGATGCAGGGGGCTAATATTATTTATTTATCATCAGCAAAATGAAGTAGCTACTCTTCAGAGAATATATGTTTAGATTCTACAAATACCAATACTTAATGATTAATATACTATCAGAAGAGCACCATAGATTTTAATTATTTTAGGCATGGATGCACAATCACATTTTTGTTGGATTAGTCAAAGCCTGTTCAGAGGGTTAATGCTAGCTTTATCCTTTTATAGAAACTTCATGCTGGCTGGAGGAAGACAGGACATTCCTGAATAAAATCCAAGGGTTTAAAGTTAAGTCTTCAAAAGATTTGTCAACAGAGGTGACTCTGCAGAAGGAGTCTGTACCAGTGCAACACCTTCTGTCATGTGGCCACAGAATGTTGGTAGAACTGCTAAACTTGGATTTACTGTACCACCAACCCCCACTAATAGGGTCCTTATTCGGCAGAGTATTGAATGCTTAATCCACTCTCTTTAGCAAAATATTTTGCTTGTGCTTAGTTACTGTACAGTGCCCTGTAGCTAACTCTTTTTATGTGAAAGTAAGCTTAAGTGAATACCTAAAGGTAAACACATGTTTAATCACCAAAGAGGAGCACTTAAGCTTTATAAGAACTGAATGATTCAGACTAATGGTGGTTTTGAGCTGACAAATTATAACTCTGGAGGAATACTTAAAATTTACCATTTGTCAGAAACCATATTATTGTGTGTACTAATGATTTTATTATATTCTGAAGTACCTTTGTATCCCTTCAAATAGCGATCTCATTGATAAAAGATTTAGTATTTTGTGATTATTCTTCTCTTAATATTAGTGCCTGAAATCAATGTCTACATCTTGTAACTTATGCATGTACTTGAAGGAAATGGAATTCATAAAAAAGAAATTGCATATTTTAAATGAAAATGAACGTGTGATAATGTTTAGCTAGCAGATTCTCCTAGTCTACATACTTCTATCCTAATCTTCAGGCTCTGTATTAAGCCGAAGGCTACTTTTTCTCAAAATCCCCAGTGGCAATCACTCTCTCTCTTCAGCCTTCCCATGGCACATCAAAGGCAAACTCAGGGAGGGAAAGGTAAGAGGAAGGACTTTATTAACCTATCCATTTTATGTAGGCTACCACTCTTTCTGTATTAACATGTTCATTATGCGACCTAGCTGGATTTGCCTGAACAATGATGATAATCCTTACACTCATGTCAATGGTGTTTTTTCCAGGATACTGAGTGTATCTGGAGATGAGGGCGTAGGTTGTGTCTCCATGGCTCACTTTACATTAATGAGAGTAACGCTAATGTCCATGTCCGTGTGAAGGCCTAGGTTTCCAGCAGTCCATTCTCCTCCTCTTGCACTGACAGCTGAGCATATCCCGCAGAAAGCTGCGGTTTCTAGCCTGACACTTGCAGGCTGAAATTTTGCCTATTTACCTTAAAATACCAGGCTATGAAGTATGGAAGTTCAGGTGCTTCTGAGCAAGTGCCTCGGCTGTCAGTTGTACTGGTGAAGGCAGCAACCTCAGCAGCCAGCTTAGCCCAGGCCTCCCCCAGTGCGGGTCCTAGTTCTCAAAATGGTGCCCACAGCTGCCAGTGTGTTGGATGGCTCTAGTCCTGAAGGAAGCTTCGAGGATAGCAGCCATGTTGTACGGCCAGGCAACCTCTCTCACAGAGCCCACTGCCTTCTCCAGACAGCAACTGCTTCCTAAAGTGGAGGTTTAGAAAGGTTTTTCGTGTCCCTTTGAAACCAAGCTTGGAAAAGAATTAGCAGTCTCTCCCCAGGTCTCTTTAGCTACTGGTTGGTGTGTTTACTAGGAGGCATGAGATGGCTCCTGCTTTCTCATTGGGAAGGCTGAAATCTGTATTTTCCATACTGGAAGAACATGCCCTCCCCACTTCCTCCAGCCTACAGATTGTCCTCAGATTTGAGGGGATGCTTTCTGCTCTGAATGTTGCCCTCTGGTAATTTTGATGATTGGCTAGGAGAAGCCATGGCTCCAGTCTTTCATTTGAGGACTGCTTGTATAGTTTACCAAGTAATCAGTTTGGTGGTGATTTTTTTAACATTATTTTATTTTTTTTAAAAAAATGCATCCAGCTGCCATTTATTACCAGTACCTAGTCCAGAAGGCACAACCTGAGCATTCTTACTGAGCGTCGCCATTCTAGTAGTAAGCCACAGGCTTTGTGTGAAATGGGCACTGAGCTGCACCGGTGATGTAGAAACATGGATAAGCAAAATGTGAGGTATGTGGATACTTCAAGTAGTTCAGTGGCAACTAAGTGTAGCTCTCAAGGATCAAGAATCTTGGATTTAGATGCCCCAAATACCCTTTTGACTCTGCTCCTAAAACCCTTTAAAATATATTGAAATTATGCTAATGTACTAATCTGGAAGCCACTGAAACACATGCTTGAGTTGTAAATTCTTAGGTAGTTCCATCTAAAGCCTGCTCCGTTTCAAGAAGAGCTTGTACTTTTAAGCTTTGCTACACTGGAGCCTAAAGATGACCATTTACACCAATGTATGCAAAAAACTGATTGAGAAGTTAGTTCATTTGCACGTGCAAGTTTTCATGCAAATATTTTCATTTGGAGTAATGATCATTTTCATGTGAACTGTCTCTGCATCTGTAACTGGAAGTTGCAAGTGGAAAACTGTTCGCAAACTTTTTAAAAATCAGACCTTTATATCAGTGTGTTTTTTAATATAAATATAGTCTTTTAGATGTTCAAAATCCAGTCATAGAATTTTTCAGTTCAGTCTGGAAAATGTATCAAAATTAAGTATGCAATGTAGTACTAAAGCTAAATCAGGATATGAACTGGTGTGCAGAAGTCACTTTGAAATAAAGGAGGGTGTAAAGTTGTATAGCATCAGAGACTTCACAGGTTACCCTGATAAATGTCATGTAGTTAGGACTATCTTTCATTTAAAGAGAAACTGTTGTGTGGTTTCATAGTAAGTGTGTGCATGTAAGCTACCCAATAGCAAATGAAGTTCATACTTACTTTACTCTAAAGGTGCTGCTCATCTATTAGAACACTTGTTCAGGGTTCTTAATTTTTATTTATTATTTTTTCTTTATTTTGCTTCTCAAGTGTATTGGGTATAAAAGTATCAAAGCTGTTTTAATTCTGAATGAGATTGTCCAGACAGCAGTTTAATGCAATTTGACATTCACTTTGCATTCTCACATTTAGATAATTCAGATTCATTTTCCTGAGTACTTCCAAACAGTTAAACTTTCAAGCTTCAAGGATTAAAAACGTATACGTTTAGCTAAAGCATGCAAGTATATTTGTCACTTTTTGAAATAATACTTGCCTTTTTGTTTTAAAACAACTTGAGTGAATCCTGAAATCATTATGAAACTCAGTGTTCTAACAGAGTGCATTGAAGCACCACACACAGGCTATTGAGAGATGCTTAACCAACTTTCTCTGGCAGGGGTTTCATTTTCTGATCACTGTTCATAGTATTTTTAACGGAAGTGTTTTCTTATCTTAGCCAAATTGTAAATGTGTCCGTTGGATAATTTTATAAACTATAAAATGCTTACATATGTGTTCATTACAAACTACTTCTGTTTTGTAAGCATTTAGTTGGAACTGTAATATCCATAACAAGTTAAAATTGGAAAAACCCCTCACTTTGACTAGAATCTACTTTGAAACTAAGGAAATCATATAAAAACACGAACTGTATATTACTATGGCACCTGCTGTTTTTCAGGTGTTTATAACATAGCCATAAAAATTCACTCCAGGCTGAAACTTGGTATTTAAAAGTCTCAGCTCAGCAGGATTTTTAAATCAGATTTGGTTTAAATTAGTTTGACTCTTTTTCAGTTACAAGAAGGAGGGTGGAGGAAAGAAATTTTGATGTGTCAAATATAATTTTATTCATTCCTCTGGCTGAAAAACAGTTTTGCTTTATAAAGATATAATTTGCAGGTCGTTAGCCCATAACATGGAGTAGAGAATCAGGGTGTCAAAGGGGGAAAAGAGAGAGAGAAAGAATTACCATCCAAGAAAGAATTTGGCATTTGCAAATGCTTAATGTCTTCTGTGAGAACATTTACCATGGATCCTTACTGAGCTTTCATAAAACTGTATCTGTGATATACAGCATTTTTTTAATTCAAAAAACATGCTTTAATTCAGTAAAGCCAATAACTCATAGTTTAAGGTCTGTTTTGTCATGTGTCAATGACTAGTGGATGAATTATGTTTAGACATAATTGATTTAATACTTTCTAATGGTGACATTAAAGAATCTGAAGCAATCTGGGACCTCAGCTTCCTCCATGTTTTCCTGGAAGCTGGGCACCTACAGTCCCTCTGGCTCATCTGAAAAATCCGTCCTCCCTCTGTTGTATTCAGTATATGTAAAACACAAACCCAATTTTAATTAACTGAGGATCAAATAGAAAGACTGATATAATTTACATTTACTATGAACCACCATTTGTACATTGCTTATACATATACACATATATGCACCTACTGGCATCTCTATTTATAAAGATCTTCAGTTGCAGCAGAACCTGGTAAATGTCTCGGCTGAAATTTTCCAAAGTTGCCAGTGGCTTTGAGTGCTTCTTTCCCCAAACACTTTGGGTCACATTTTCAGCAGTTCTGAGAAAACGCAACTCCAGACAAAGCCTGTATAAGCTGTGGCTGCCAAACACTACTGTAAATCAAGTTTTTGGGGTACAGGAGAACTGAGGAAGACAAAAATGGAGAGCATTTTTTTTTTTTTAATTTAGCTAGCAAAGACTCCAAATGACTAGTATTAATTTCTTTAAACAGAATACAGTGTGGGATTCCTCCTTATTTTTAATGCTATTAAAGTGGAATGCATTACCATAGTGTTCCCTTCTCCCATCTGTTCCTCAAAAAGAAAAAAAGAGGTACATAACATTACAAAAGGGCTCTTGGAAGTGTTTATGCAAAGTACTATTTTTTTGTCACTAAATCAAACCTGGAGACAAGCTAGCAGAAGACAAAGTGTTCTTTCTTTCCCATACAGGGCCTATGCGTACTTTTGCTTTATAAATCCTGAAATGTGGACATTTTTGCTTTCAGTTCATCCTGTGGTACATAACTCTGAAGAAACGTGCCTGATACTCCATGAATGATTAGCATTTAGTGATGTTGCTCTCATTGTGAGGTACTGCCAAACCACAATTTGCAAGTACTCAATGTCCTGAACTGCAATAGGATAATTTTGATACTTCAAGCTTGGCATTATCTCCATATCTTGGGTTTTGCTTTAAATCTAATTCTCATGTCTGTCCTAACGTGGCTATTTTACCAATAAACCAGACACATTTATTGTTTCTTTTTTTTTTTTTTTCCTTTCCCCCTATTGTTTATGCTTTGACAGTTCCATAAAGTTTATTTCTCCCTGCTGCTTAGTGTCTTTTTATTCTGTTTGTTTTTCTCTACTTCCAGCTGGGATATAGTTTAATGAATTATTTTTCAGTGTGTGTGATATGGCTTTTATGGCCTGCCTTTGGAGATTGTGATTAATACAATTTTCTTTTATTCTTTGCCCTGACCTGGTTCCCAGTGGTTAGTGTAGCGATCATCATTGTATTAAGAATATTGAGATGATATTATACATGTTAAGCCTGGAACATATTTCCATTCATTCTACTTTTTATTCCTCTGCCTGGATTCTTATTTTTAGTTTCAGTCCTGAAATTTTTGTTTCCTTGACAATATCTGTACATTTATTTCGTTTCTGAGTTGAGTAAGTAAGATCTCTGCTGCTAGTGAGCTGTCCCACACAGTCATCAAATCCATAACTTCCCTGAATAATTTTTTTTAGGTGATTTGGCATCCAGCTTTGTGTCTTTTTTTTTTTTTTTTTTTTTGGTCAGTTTGCATGGAGATTTACAGAAATCATTCAGCATGTCAGCCATGTTTGGATCTAGCTGTTCCTTCAACAGTCAGGAACCTCCCCAGCCATGACCAGGAATACACAAACTTTGCAAAACAATCTTAATAGGAAGGAAATAAAGGCATAAGAGAAGAGGTGGAGAGATGACATTCCACTTCTGGTAAATCCACATCTTCTAACAGAGATTTTTCAGTTTTCATCATTGCTCCTTCACAGCTTTTCATTCAGCCAGTCTGAAAATACTTTCTTATTCATCCCAGGTTATTTTGTTTTACTTCTTACAAAAGAATGTTAGGTCAACTGTTTCTCATGGCTAGCTACCCTTTACAAGGAAAAAAAGATGTGCAGAGTCAGCACAGCCAATTCCATCATGCTCTTTCCTTCATTGTTTCATAGATATGCTCAAACCTGACAATAAGGTATCTGTACATTTGAGAGTTTGACTTCTAAGACTGGTCAATTTTTCTTGCATCATTGCTGAAGGAACTGAAGAGCATGCTGTTATTGATATATGCTTGTCTGCTAAGAGCTGTTCTGAGACTGCCAGCTTGTGTCATAGTTCTCAAGTAGCAATGTGAGCTCAACTCAAATTCCAACTTGGTGGAAAAAGGTTCTGCCACATGTCACCAATCCCTAGTTCCTTTTAACATCTAGTTTTCAGTTTATGAATGTCATATTTAAGTGGTTCCCTTTCAAGGCATATGAATCCTGTCTTCTTACTTATAACTGCTACCTTCCTTTCTTCTCAGAAAAAATGCTGTTCAGTCTTTCATGTTTTATATTTCTAAATGCCTATGTAGTTTTCCTTGGTAAATTAATCATACTGTTCTCCCTGTAAGTGCTCTGTAATGCTTAGCTGTTCAGGTTTCCCAAAAGATTAGGGAAACTGGGTTACTTGGCCTTCCTGATAGCTCTCAACGTTGTAGTTCGGTCACTACCTGTAATGCTCTTCAAATGCTACACCTTCCATCACGAGATTTCTGTTGGTCTCCCTAATGCACCATGGCATCTCCAAAGTGGAATAAGATTGTTGAAAGATTTCTTTGGATTTTTGGATTTTCTTCAATAGCTTGCTAATACAAAATCTCTTGCTAGGGAATCACTTTTGTTGGTTGTTATGAATTCCCTGGCAACAGCAAGATGTGTGCTTTTTATATATCTTTAGTCAAGCTAAACCGTCATTTCTTGATTTAATGACAGAGGTAGTAATTCCTTCCCTTAGATACATTTCAGTTTCTAGTGCCACCATCTCAGTTTTAGTAACTAGTCTTTACTGAAATTTGCATCACTAACACTTACCTTTCTGAGACTTATGTCAACACTGTCCACGCCACTGTGGTTATTTCAGCAGTAGCTGTAGTGGTTTACTCAGCCGTAGTTAACGCTTTTCATAATGACATCATAGAATATGTTAATACATCATCTACTGTGGAGTCTTAAAAGTAATAGGAGACATGAATGCCAATTAAATAATCTACTGTCATAACATGGTGATCTTTTCTCTGCGGTCCGCTTAAGCCTGTATAAATACTGTTAATTTCTCATTATATTGAAGTGATGGTTGTAGAATTATGTTAATGTGAAAAATGCTAGATGCATTAGAATGTTGTAAATAAATAGATCTGAAGTCAACAGGAAAGCAGTCTTGGTGGAGGCATAGCCCCTATGTGTGAGGTTCAGCAAATAGAGGAAATGGGCAAGAGAAAACTCAATGACATCTTGAAAATGCTTCCATAACTCAGAAGATAGTACTGGATAACAGGTACATCAGAAATAGAAGTATTGATATGCTTTATGAGCTGGAAAAATGCATCTGTTTAATTTTTTCTATGTATTTCTGAGTCAGTAATGAGATCTACTGTCAAAGTAATTTTTATTCATCTTTCTACACACCTTTGATTATTTCTAAGTCCATATATAACATTTTCAACCAGAGTTAACTTGCATATTGCTAGCAGTGTAGTCCACAAATAACAGGGGGTTTGATTTTTTGTTTTTGATTTTTTGTTTTCCATGTCCTTTAAAATCTGAAATTAACTCTAAAAATAGGCAAAATATACTTAGTGTGTATTTTTTACTAGAAAATGGAAGTGTAAAAAAAAAAGCTGATCAACTTCATTTATCCATTATTGAGAGAAGATACATTGAAATTCTGCATCTTTCCATGTTGCTTTTCTATTTGATATTACTTGTGTACTGAAAATTGGAAACTGCTTTTATTTCACACTTTAGAAATCTGTTATTTTTGTGCAGGGTACAAAATTCAATTTTTTCCTACCTTTAGCACTTGAGAAATTTTTTATATTCACTCTGTGCGAAGTAAATGACTATGATATCTGTAGGCCTTGGATAATCAAGATCTTTTGTGCTTTCAAATTTTACCATAAAGCCAGATTGTAAGCCATTCACTTTCTGTGAATCAGAGGACAACTTGTATGAATTAACTGCTCATTGGTATGAGTATAGAGGTCTTTTTCTGACAAAATAAATAGTTGAGATAAATACATGAAAATAAGGTTCAAGATGAGAAAAAACAGATTAGTCCCATAAGTAGAAATTAGTCACTAATTTTTTCAGGAGAGGTCATTTGTCTTCTATCAGAAATTAGTCTGGACAGGTTGGTTGTCTTTTGTCTTTAGCATATTTTTTCTTTTTCAGTTTCATACAAGAATTCATTTGATTCCCAGGAGTGATGGTTTGATTATCAAGATAATTCCATGTTTAACAGTTGCAGAGCTTTTACAGCCAATAGCCTAGTTGTGTTGTGTGTTGTTTTATTTTAAATAAGAAGCTGCTATTGTTTCCTGTCACAAAAACAGTATTTCTTTTCCTTTCTGTCATTTGACAGTAAACTTTGTTAGTTATGAAACCAGATCATTCTGTGTGTTATTCGAGTCACTTACTATTAGTCTCACTTTTTATGGAATTGAATTTGCCTATTTTCTTCACTGGTGGGAATATGAGTTTATTGTTTTGGACTCCTGCTCAAAGAGAGAGGGTGATGCTAGTGGCATAACTGGAGGGAATATTTTTTTATCCCTTTCCACTCTATCTTTGTGGGCTTGTTGAAGGACAGAAGGTTTGGGGTTTTTTTCCCAACAGGACATGCTGCTTCATTTTTTTCCTTCCACCCAACAGAGGAAATCTCACACTTCTGGCACTTTGACACATCATTGACTGTTAGAGAACATGGAGCCCCTGTTTACTGCTGGTTCTTGAGTCTTAAACAGCCCTCCACTGCTTTTATTATACCAGTAATTGCACTTAATGCAGCTGCATTTCTAGTACGCTTGGCTAAACTCTGAAAATTAAGTAGAGGGTACTTTGTTATAAAATTGACTGTAATGAGCTCTGGTGGGACAGGGTCTGTTAAGTTTGAAATTACCTCAGGCCATTCCAAAGAACTTCTTAAAATATTTCACATCTATAAAAGTTTGCAATTAGATAAATAACTGAAGGTATGGTTGAGAAGAAAAAAAACACAGCCCAGCAATAGTCACTGGATGAAATAGGAACATTTTTAATACCAAATTGTTACATTTATTTTAAACATTTATCATCCCAAGTAATTTGTAAAACAGAAAGTTTTCAAGCTGACAGCACGTAAATTTTAGGTGTTTGGTTGACACAGTGGTTTTTATGCATACTCTTTTTGCCTTTGGTTTCTTAATCCAGACCATGCATTCATGAAACTGGAATAAATTTAGGACTCCCTCTGGGTTTACATAAATTGGTTCAAGAAGGGGTCACACCTCTCAGTACAAAAACCTTATAAGAACTGCTGCAACTATTAGCCAATTAGCTTAATGTTACAACTAACAGCCTGTACTGAGTACTGATCTCTGGTATCTGCCTAAATAAATGACTAATATGCCTTCAATTCCCTCAGTGTTCTTCAGCTATATGACCGCTGTAATGCTTTGCGGCTAATAAAATTTCAGATTGACTAATTTATTGGGTAGCTTTACCAAAACATCCAAGTAATCCTTTATATACTCATTAGAAACAGGTCCAAAATTAATTCTCTGAGGACTAAGTGGAAAAGTCTCCCTGGGATCAGCATCACTGAGCTTTAGATACATTGGCACAAATCGGGTGGAGGATCTTCTGTGGTTTTAGTGCAGCAATTTATCTACGTTTTGTAGTTAAACTTTAAGCATGAGGTAATTAGAGGCCCCCAAGCTTGAAATTCATGCACCATTTTTCTTTTCCTTTAATAGACTTTATACAAACTTGACAAGCTAAGTATTGACGTATGTGAGTTGTGTGTGGATGCTCTGTACCAAATTTCCAGATAGATTAAAATCTGAAAACTGTTTTCTTTTGTTTTGATATTTTGAATGTAGACATGAGTAGGAAGTCTGTTTGTTACGGGGGGTCAGTCTGCAGCCTATTGTGTCATGAAGAAATATTCACTAGTCAATAATCAAATACACTGTGGCCATTAAGTACTGCACCTGTTGTCCAGATGGGCTAACAATAAACATGACACATGACACAGTCAATCATGCTTGCAGAATAGGGTGGACAGAAGGCTTTGGGGAATGCTTCCAGGGTCTTCCTCTGTTCATCTTGCCTTTACATCCGTACTATTACGTGGTTGGGAATATCTGAGTTAATGCATTTCAATCTTGGAATCACTCTGGCAAGTTATTCTAAGGGGCTCCATGGAGTTTTGTGTCTTTTGAGTTTTAAACTGAAATGGCATCTCTCTTTTATTAACTAAGAAAAATATTATTTGCCAAAGAATGGAGCAATAAATCTCTGCATGTTGAGAAACATTGAACACCATCAAAATTGTTCTAACTTTAAATGTAAATAAAGCTTGTTCTCTCTGCTAAACTTCATCCATAACAGGGTATTTTTAGAGCTATGAATCATTTATTAGTTTAGATAATTTTATATTATGACAAGTTATTGAACACACAATTATGTGCAGTACTGCAATATAAAACATAGAATCAAAACCCACCTTCATTAAGTCCTTTATAAAAGGGTTTTGGACCAAAAGTATTTCAAAAATCATAAAAGCCCATTTCCCATTTCTCTCCTAGGAACATCCTTTATTTGATGAACAATTTGGAGAAGGGAAAGATTTAGAAATTTTACTTGAACTTGAATAGGCATCTACCCTGCATGTTATTTTAAATATACTCCTTGCCGTATTAGCGTCAGTATTTAAATTTTTACCAACATGCTTAAATTTAAAGTGAAACATCTAAATATTTTCTGGATCAGGGCATGACATACTGGGGAGGCATTGCTAAAGATTCTAATTCGCTTACAGTTTTGGAAAACAGTTACCTCTTATTTACTTTTTGAAAGTAAGCAATTAGAGCAAATTTATTGTGTTAAGTGAGCTCCAAATATTCTCTTAAGTTTGTCAAACTCATAAACATAAATAATTTTATTTCAATAAACTGAGGACAAAATTCAGAAACAATGATTAAATCAGTTTAAATATTTCCAGGAGTTGCCAGAAAGGCTTGATGCCAGACACAGTAGTTTTCAGTAAGTTTAAAGCAATATGATATGGACTGGGAGTGTTATACAGGAGCTAGCATGAAGTGAGCTTAGGAGTAAGAAAAGTCTGAAACAGGACAGTCAACAGATGCAGAAGCATATGATCATCAGGTGCTAGTCTCTTGCCTGTTGATATTACTGGTGAGAATGTCCAAATTAAGCATTTTGCATCTGCAATGTTACTTGAAGTGGTTCAAGAGGAAGAAATAAGGGTGAATACAGGTGAACGGGCCCATGTGAACCTCATGAAGTTCAACAAGGACAAATTCAAGGCCCTGCACCCAGGTCAGGGAAATCCCCGATACCAATGCAGGCTGGGGTTATGGGTTGATTGAGAACAACCCTGTGAAGGAGGACTTGGGGGATACTGGTGGATGAAAAATTGGATATGAGCTGGTAATGTGTGCTTGCAGCCCAGAATGCCAGTTGTATCCTGGGCTGCATAAACAGGAGTATGGCCAGCAGATCAACAGAGGTGATTTTCCTTCTCTATTCTGGCTCTCATGAGACCCCACCTGGAGAAATGCATCCAGCTTTGGGGTCCCCAGTACATGAAAGACATGGACCTGTTCGAGTGGGTCTGGAGGAAGGCCACTAAAATGATCAGAGGGCTGGAGCACCTCTCCTGTGAAGAAAGGCTGAGAGATTTCAGGTTGTTCAGCCTGGGAAAGAGAAGACTCCAAAGAGACCTTATTGCAGCCTTTCAGTACTTGAAGGGGGCTTATAAGAAAGATGGAGGAAGATTTTTAAGAGGGCCTCTAGAGACAGGACTGTTACAGAATAAGTTTGATTAACTATATTCTTCTCTCTGAATAGTCTTGTTTAGCACCCAGCTTGAGCGGTAAACAGAGAACTAATAAAAGAGGAATTGGCAACTTTTGCTTGGACTTTGATTTGAGGGATCCTAGAGTCAGACCCTGTTATGGTGGCCAGCATGCATAAACCCATAACAGGGTAAGGGTCAATGATTTCAAACTGAACAAGGGTGGATTCAGATTGGTCATAAGGAAGAGAATTGTTACAATAAGGGTGGTGAGACAACAGGTTGCCTGGAAAAGTTGTGGATGCCCCATCATTGAAAGTACTCAAAGTCAAATTGGACGGGGCTTTGAGCAACCTGATCTGGTGAACGATTGTCCTGCCTATGGCAAGAGGTTTGGATTAAATGATCTTTGATCGCCCAGTCCAACCCAAACCATTCTACGATTCTATGAAAAAGTTGGCGGATGATTTTGTCCACAAGGTAGTGTTATGCCTGGTTTGTGGGTTCGTTATCACACTTTGAAGAGAGATGGAACTGATAAGATGACATGTTTTCCCTTTTTCCATAAGAAGATGGTGATATTTGGACATTTTGCTATTACAGACATCATAAAAACACCTGATTCTATTTTCTGATTAATAAAATTAAATTGTTTTGGACTTCCCTGGGAATTTTGTCAGATGTTTACCACAGGACAAAAATACACTCTTATGTTGAGCCCAACAGTAATTATTGTCAATAGAGTCAAAAATTGGTGGGAAAAATTGTGTCTTCATTAATTGCTATACATTCCCTATATTTGCAGTATGGATTCTAAGACAATAAAACTTAAAAACTGACATTGTGAACCGTGTTATGACACTTGATTTGCAGCTCTCTGATGATGCACGGAATAGTATAACTTCACTTTCCTTTCTAGCCACCACTGTTTGAGAAAGAGCTTAAATATATCGCTTTCTCCAGTGCAGATAAATTATTATTTTTTAGGTGATTAACCTGAAAACAAAGGTAGGTCTCAACCCTTTGGAACTCCACTATCAATAACAAAATGAGGCTAGAGGCTACCTCCTCTTTGATAATGAGTTCTTGAAACTTTGGTAGAGTGAATAGTAGTTTCTCTGCAGTGTGATTTTAATGAAAGCCATGATGGTTTTTAAATTCCCTCTAGGATAAGGCTTTTTGGAATAGCATCTGAAGGTTTGGAGATGGTGGGGTGTGCATACATGTTTAGTGAGTAAATTTAAATTGTTCAGCCATTTCAACTTAATAAAAATCTGGTTCAGTATTTTCATGCTTACCTACGTTGCCTACTGGAGCTTCATTTGCCTGAGTATGTGATCCATTTCATCTCCCACAACACAGCTTTAGGTCCTCCAATTATAATTAACTCCTTTCTCCTAAGGAACTTACATGTGGTTGAAAGTGCCAATACAAATAAGCTAGTGTGAAATAGGAAAATTAAGGGAAGAAAGAAGTGTGGAAAGAAAAGATGAAGTAGTGTAAAAGAGAAAAATATGAGATGTAGAAAGGGTGTGCTCATCCTTTCCAGGTATTTTTGTACAATTGATTTTCTCTCATTAACTTTTAAAGAATTAATTAACAAATTTTCTTTAGACAGAGTATGTTTACGAGGCAGTATAAACTATCTCAGGGTCTGGAACCATCCTAGCCCTCATAACACAGAGATGAAAAAGTTATTTTTTTCTTGCTTCTTGGGAAAGTTTCACAGCATTTTTTAGCACAGCTAGGCCTCTATCAGTGACCGTGTTAACCCATTTACAGCTAGTTCACATTTGCCTGCGTTGTGACTGTAAAGACATACCCTTAGCCCAGCCTAAGGTATTATGTGCCAATGGTTCAAAACAATGTTGAACCCCACAGAACAAATGGATTAGCAACACAGGTGTGTTGTATATGCAGCTCAGAGTGCAGTTGAGTCCCTGTTGCCTTGTTAGCTTCAGTGTCAGCAATACTCAAGCGGCCATCTGAAGTGTCAACTAACAAGTGAACTTAAAACATCACCTCAGTGGAGCTCGAGATTTCTGCTTGAGAACAGAGATGAGGTACAAGCCAATGTGGGAGCTGCACCTTGAGCTAACACTGCAGTAGAGACCACTTCTTTGCTGCAGCTTTTGGGAGGGTTGTAAACAAGAGACAGATTTAAAATTTTGTTTAGATTATCCCTAATTCTTCCTTTCAGTTTACATTCTTCAGATTTCTTTTTTCCTTTATTACAAGTGTTTTGATTTTCAGTCTATTATTTCTGCCATCCACTTTTCATTTTATCTATAAAGAAGTCGCTTTTTTTTTTTTTTTTTTTTAAATCACTAACCAAAGTAAGCCTTTCTCTTCAGGAGACATCCATCCATGAGCTGTCACAGCAATGTCTATCTTTTCATCTCACAGCCATGTAGGTGCCGCTTAATTCCTCAGATTCATCCTCTCCTGTAGAATGAGTTACTATTATGTGAGAATTATTCTCAGAGATGTTTGAAACAGAATTTTTCAGTGATACTTTTGGAAAAGTTGGGGCAGTTTTGCTCAATAGTTAATTTTTCTAGTGCATTCTCTATCTTATTTGTGGAGAGAAGTAGAATATACCGTGCAATAATACTGCATTTGTAAGGCAAAGCCTTTGTGTTGAAAGACTTGTTTGTCGGTATTCGCAGAAAATAACTGACTACATTTATGACTTGCCCTACAACATAGATGAGTGGAAATGTATTTTTTACAAGTAAATTTCTCAGACTTTCAGGTATTATCAACAAAATAAGACATTGTTTGATATACAGCAGACAATTTAAAATAATCCAAAATACCCTTAAACTCGCACATTCATAATGAAAAATGTCAGAATTCAAACTGTCTTCCAGGAGGTTACTAAAAGAAATGAGAAAAACAGATAAACAGTGTCAGGTTTTACTCATTAGCTTTTCTGCAGGATGTATAAAGGTTGTAGGTGACAGGAGAGAAAAAAATAATGTGTTCTGTGTTGAGTTTGAGCAGTCTTCATTCAACTCAGTCTTTATATTTTAGTTTAAGTATCATGTTGTATTATACTCTGGAAAAATGTCTTTTCCGTTTCAATTAGTGAGCTTCAGTTACAAATTACATAGTTGTGAAAATCTAATTCTTCAGCTGGACTGAGGCAGCATGTGAAATAATATGTTTAAGAATTAAAAAGTGATGTTAGAGTGCAACAAAATATGAACACAGTTTCAAGGACACTATTTCAGTAAAATCTCAGCTCACAGACTATTGAGCTGTTATATCAAGCAATTTCTCTTTATAGCAAATGCATACATGTATTACCTTAGGTTTGGTGGGTGTATAATAAAAGGTAATTGTTGAGAAACAAACTAAATGCAGCATATTATCAGTGTAATTGTAAAGCTCTTAAGAAATAAACTAAACAGGAGATATATTTATCAGTGCTCATAGAAAGTGAGAAAGAGCTGATTTGAAGACTTAGAGTGTTATCTTGCAAATGAAACTTTGCCCCCAAAGTTGAGGTAACCATCTGTGTCCATGTCTGATTCAAGTACTGTGTGGGGAATTAATTCTGATGCCTTTAAGTTCATTTGCTAAAGAATACCAAAATATATGGCTAGAATAGCCCACTGAACTTTGACGATTAAAGTGTTCAAGGTATATTTTGAACTGTGAATGCTGTGCGTCTTGTTTTACAGTGGGACAGCCATGACTTTTTCAGATAGCAGGTGTGAATCTTAGCTATGACATAATCAAATAGAAGGAATATTTTGCCTCACTGCAGACAGATTCTTGAGCTAAATTAATTCCTGATGCTAATGAATGCAACTCGGCTGAAGTGAATGTTGTGCCTACACACAACGTTCTCTTTGGTTGTAGAAAATTTACTTCCTGTTTTTTCATTACTAAGCTCTCACTTCCAAAACTATTCTAGCTGTCTTTCATCAAACTTTTTTGTAGTTTCCTGGTTAGGCACTCTCCAAAGGTGAAGGAAACTGGACTTTTCTCACATGACTATTTAAAAAGATTCTTCTGCATATAAAAGGGGAAACACAAATCATGTGCTGGAACCAGTAATAACAAAAACAGAAAGTATGTTAACTTCTTATTTCTAATTTATTTTCAAGCTCATTCATCATGAACTGTATGAATTCTTTTAACCTTATCAAAGATTTAAAGACCATATCACTAATTCCAGTAAAGATTTAATTAATTATTCTTCATATCAGTCATTGGGAATTCCAGGAGATTGTGTTTCCTTAAAGACTGCTGAAACAGACTCTTACAAATGGTAGCACAGATTTTTTCTTCTTTTTTAATATGAAGAACCCGATCCAAAGCACTGGAAGGCCTTTCCCTTTACTACAGGGGCTTTGGATCAACCTTTTTTTTTTTTTTTCTTTTTTTTTAATCAGCAGCACTATTTGTAAAAACAAGCAGTTCCATCTTCCAGTTGTAAGGACTTAACTAGTATTTCTGATGTGTATGACCACTTCCCTTGAAGACTGCTTCATTCGGACTAGGTCATTTTTCAGTCCTCAGCAATTCTGAAATACTATTTTTTAGCTCTTATAAAACTTCTTGGTGAAAAATCTGTATTTTTTTTTTTTTCCTAGTGAGAAATTAAGAACCAGTTGCAAGCATTTGTTTCAGTTCTACTACCAGCTGGTCTTCGTAATCTCCTTAAATTTCCTCAGTTATTTCTTGAAATCACCAAATTCTCAATAGTTGTATTTTCTCATAGTCTCCCTTATGAACAGAGAGAAGCAGCAGCTGAAAAACAAGCAAAAATAATTGACTAGTGACACAGTTGGTTCTTACCAGAATCCTCAGTTTATTACACCGTTCAGTTTTGGCAACTGGTACAGATTTCTTCCCTGAAAATGTGGATTGATTGCAGACTTATACCCAGTCTCACTTCATTTATGAATCTTCATTATATCTTTTTCTAACTGCATCACAAAAAGGAAAAAAGGCGTGTAGCATACAAACAAATCTTCCACCTACATGCACCAGTCATAAAACCAAGTCATAAAAGCAGTAAAGCCCTAAATTCACCTTAGAACCAGAAACAATTCTAAATAGTTGTGCACTTGAATTTATTTCAGTATGTCAAATACTTTGCTAGGATAATTATGCATTAGTCAATAATTGTCTGGTTATATCATAGCTGTATTTTATATTCCAGTGGTGAATGTGACTTCTACATTTGCCAATAGCACTGTTTGATGTACTTTTAAATTTTTAGTGTTCACTTAACATAAGGGGGCCTGCTTTTTTCCAGTGTTCTTAGCTGAGGAGCTTCCTGTTACTTATGATGTTGTAGTATGGCAGAAAAAAGTGAGTATGCTAGAAGTGCAGGTGACCAAAACCTGCAGCTGCTTACACCATCAGGTGCAGGGGTTTTTTTTTTCCTTTGATACCATACAGTGTTCTGTAGCCCTTCTTATGAATTTAAATTACTATCTAAAATGTGAAATTTGTCTTTTTTTTGGAGTCTGATACTGAGTATTGAACATACTATCTAGTTCAAGAACATCTAAAGTTCTTAGTATCTAAAACTGCATTCTACTTGCTGTCAGAAGTTTATATGTATTTGTTAAGAAAATTCAGTGGGTGGTTGTAGCCACGTTGCAAATGGTTGGCTTCCAGTGCAGACAGTTGTGAAATGCCTAGCCTTAGCATCAAACTTGGCAGTGATAGCATAGCCCTGCTAACATACAGCATCTTAGGCCATTAACAGTTAAGTATTTAAATCAAGTAGTGTGGGTATATCAATAAAAGTTCACATCTGTTATTCTACCAATCGTAATGAGAAGCTAATGGAAAGAATACTAGTTGTAAGGCATCTTACTATTTGTTTTCCTTATTAATTTACTTTTTTGTGATGAAGCAAGTAATTTTTGTCTGTCGGGAATTGTATTTTTCCACTGAGCGCTGAAAAAAGTTAAGTTTGTCCATGAAATGATGCAGTGAGCCCACCAAAATAGAGGGAGAGGTAAGGAAGGAGAAGAGGGCTCTGCAAGAAAGCAGACCTCTGTATAGGAGTGCCTAGTTAGGGGAAGCTGGATATGTTTCAGTGTTAGTAAAAACAGGGAGGATGTGAATCACAGCTTGCACATTTGCAACACACCACTGTCTGAGGCATAAAAAGGCAATTGTATTGGCTCTAAGGAGAAGCAGCTTGCCTGTTTTGTTCACAGAAGATTCTGAAATAACATTGCCAAGATTTAAGGAAAAAAAAGAGGGGGGGGAGATATAACAAAGCAAGATTTCTCCTCTTGACTTTCAGAAATATATTATACCTTGCCTCATGTAGATTGAAGAGTTTTTGGTCCCCTTGACATACTAGTGGCATATGAAAGCCCTGTGGATGGATGGAGCGTTAGATTGGAAGTAATAAGGTTGTGCCTGACTTACCTCCGCATTTGTAGCAGATGTTACAAATGTCATAACATGAACCTTTGGGATCAGACTGGAAAAAAAAGCAAGACAACAGATGTAGGCCTCTTAGTTTTACCAGCAAGTATAGTCTGACACTATATAACACTGTTCTGACTTGATGTTAATACCCTGTCCTCCTCCTGAGAACAGAATCAGTGACACTAACCATTTCTATAGCACTGAAGCTGGAAAGGGGTGACAGCAGTTTTCTTCCCAGAGGAATTTTAATACTCATGTAAAAATAAGACAATAGAACTATTTTACTTCAATGAGTGTCTTACTGTTATATCTGAATAAGTAATCCATGCTCATCACTCATTTGCAGGGGAAACTGAATTTCAAGGAATTTCTTCATGCTATTGGAATGTTTATGCAATTTTCTGCTGGTAGGGCCAAATCTTGCAGAGTGAACGTTTAGCTAAAGCACAGCTAAATTCCTAGGTTTTTAAGCCCTCAATTCACCCTACCTTTGTGTGTCCCTCTCCCTTGCCTCACACATCTGTCTCTACTTTGCCTTTTTCTCTTTCATGCTTCTGTAGACTTTTTTTCCCATCTCTTTACAGCAAATAGATTTCCTGGGAAGCTCCTATCTCACTTTAATTATTGAATCCAATTTCATTAAAGCTACAGTAATATCTAAAGCATCTTTTACTTGCAGCTGTCTCCACCAGCACTTTCCCAGCTATCCTATTTTTTTGACAGTTTTCAAAATATTTTTGTGCTTCTTTTCACATTGCCCCTTATTTGTGACTCATCCTCTCTGGACTGAAATGTAAATCCATTTTTCTCTCTTCTTTAAGACTGTTACTGTCTAATAATATTGACATATGGTTGAAGAATAGGGTGGAGTTATATGCTTCTTATTGTATCTATTTGTAAGAGTACAATGTAAGTGAACAGTCTTTATTAGGCTCACAATTGTTATTCTTACATTCTGTATAAATTCTTCCTCCTCCTAGATTTTGGGGAGAAAAAGGCAATGTTGTAAATATTTGTAAAACAACCAGTATAAAGTGAGTTTGATTCTGAGAGGTAGCTCTAATTCAGTTGTATCAGAGACAATGGTCCCTCCCCTCCATGTCGAAGTGCAGTTTGCTGCCTTACAGAGAAGCTAAGGGCCACAGTGAATGTTAATATTTATCCTTAATTGTTTTATGGGTGCTGTAGTTCTTTTGCTTGTCCTGCTATTGATTTTAATTGAAATTATGTGTTTACTTTCTGCATTGTCCTCTACCTGGTGGAATTTGCATGAAGTTATTCTTTCTCCTGTTTCTCAGGAGTTTGGGCCAATGTTCTTGTAATTCATGGGAAGGGAAGAAAATTAATGCAGGAGTGCAGGCCCTTGTTTTTTTATCCCCTGTGCTTAAATTTAAAGCAGTGGTGATTCTATCTGCCACATCACTCCCTCAGGTGCTGCCATTCTTGAACTGGAGGCTTAGCCCTCTCCCTGAAGAATTTCATTGTCAAGGAGAAGAGTGAGGGTTCTCCCATGAAGAATTTTAATCACCCTGTCTGTAGCCCTTTTGAAGGAGGCACAATAGTTCCTATAGTAACTACTACAGTGTGGGAGAAAGGCCAGTGCTCCCTCCCCCAGCCACAGATGGAGAACTCTCTTTGCTTACATGACTGGAAATTCTTGCACAGCAAAGACTCCATCCTTCACAGTGAAAAGAAAAATCCCTGAAATAAACTCTTAAAATGTACCAGTAAGTGCTAATTAAGAAACAGTGCTAGTTGAGTTATCAAGGAGAGAACATCAAAATCTTGAATATACTTATTTTTAAGGTGTGTTTAACTTTCATTCTTGGGGTTTTTAATTTTAAGAAGTTCGGAAAAGAATAAAGAGACATTTAGGACCTAAGAAAATTTGTCTCCTCCTCCCACCCACCCTACCCCCACCCCCAAAGAATAAATCCTGTGGGAAGGAGCAGACCTATACACCATATGAAAATAATTTGGAAAGTAAAAGGAACAGGCTTATAAAATAGATGAAAACTTACACTAAGGCAACCTCTTATCTAGCTTCTTTTTTCCATTCACTTTAAATCTTTTCTAAAGGGAGGACACATTATGTGTCTTCAAATTCATTGATTCCAGTCCAAATAAAAAGTGATATGGTACTTTCTGCTTTTTTGACAACATTTTAAGTTGATTGGTTTTAAGTTATTGAAACTAAAAGAGATAATAAAAAAAGTTTTAAAGTATTAAGCAATTTGAATTTGAAAACTAAATTTTACTAAAAATTATTTTAATTTCTGGACTTTCTGATGAAGAATCAAAGCTGAACTACTGGAAATAATAAAACACACCTGTAATTGTGTTACATAACATTTTCATTAAATAACCAGTACATTCATGGTAACTACTTAGTTATTCTATGGAAAATTTTGATTTACTTTCTCAACCCTGGATTCCTCAGTAATGAATATGTGCTCTGTACCAGTGACCAGAAGATGGACATCTAGAATAATAGGCATTCGTGTACACCGAAAATAGATTTGAAATGCCATTGTTATCTTTGTTAGTTGATTATCATATATTGCATTATGAATATTACACATAGTCCTTTGTGACAAATTTGTTCTGATACTTTATTACTATGATACTTAGTTGGTAACGGCACAGCATTAATGATTCCCATAGCCTTACTAAACCATGATAAAATACCTTTCCACATATGTTGTAGCTGCATCTGAGATTTATGTCTTCTTCCCATCTGTGAAGGTGGATAAGAGACCTAAATTTTGGATCATATGATGGCTTATGGTGAGGTAGACTGGTGACATCATTTAATTTCTTTGGTTACCCTTTCCAAATCAGAGGGCAGCATCTCTGCTTACATCATGCTGGTTGCCTATCATTCATCTCACTTTAGATCAGGATCTGAATACATATCATCTATGCCTTATGTCCTCGACATACGTGTTCAGCAGAGGAGTTCACTCTTGCTGGAGACTTCTTTAAAACTTAGAATCAGTCATAAATGGGACAGCAAAGAGCAATCAGTGAAAAAGAACATATCCATCACAAGGTATTAAGTATGAAGGAAAATAATTAGTTTAAAAAAAAATCTTTTGTGGATGTTAGCATACATAAACACTGACCTTTCTTTCTGAGCCTGATGTTGGCTATACTTTATCCTTCCCTGATGTTACATCTTCTGTTGTTCAGCTTAGCCTCTCAGTCTGTGTCCTTGCCTTTCCCAAAACATAGCTTTTAGAAATTTCCAAATTGCTTATTACATCTCATAGGAAAGCTCCAGGGTTTTAAGATTACATCTCACCTCTTCCTGAAAAACTAACCTGATTATCATATTCACCTGCATTGTTCTTTCATGAGCATTTGGGGTTCCAAGAAATAACAAAATATAAGTTTACATGTAGAATCTACTTTACAACAAGAAAAATGTATTAGGAATTGTATTGTAATTTCTACAGACCTTTTTTTTTACATTGAAACAAAAAATGTTGAACTCTGGAAAAGAATACTTAAAAAATTATAGCCATGCTCATGCTGTGTATTGCTCTGCACATACAGTCATCTGAGACAATTCAGACAACTCTGCTTCTTACACTCTCTCATATGAAATGATTTAAGTATTTTGTTGATACCTATGGGAAGAATTAGCCAGTGCTATATGAAACTTCTATGCAATTAGCCTGATATGGTTACATAAAACAGGTAATGTTTTTTTTGTTGGGTATTTATAAAATTTCATATTTATATAGATCTGCTCAGTCTTCTAATTAAAGTCTGACTTTATTGGCAGTCATAATTTGAGCTCTTCAAGATCAAAAAAGTGAAACATGAGCTCTGTTTTTTTATAATTCTTCAGACATCAGAATACCGAAAAGTGCGTAGCAGAATGGCCCTATGTCCACCTCTGCTTCCAAACATACAGAAAGCTGCTGCTCACAAAAGTCAAAAAAGTGAAATGGAAAAATAAGGATTTTGAGGCTAATAGAGAAAAAGCCTGTATAAGTAAATACTAGTCCAAGGAAATTAATTAAAAACGCCAGTATCGCTTTTCAAACTAGTTTTTAAACTACTATGAAAGCAGCTGAATTTAAAAACTCTTGCTCTGAATATTACCAGACTTTCCACAAAACCCAATTTATGTTGAAAGGTGGCATGTAAAGTCCCACAAAAGTATTTTGGGGGAACTGATTATTGTGCTGTTGGTATGTGCTTTCACTTACAGTGATCAGGGAATAGTTCTTAATTAGAACTCTCCACTAGTAGAAAGTCACAGTGAGCATCAGTCTTTGGCCATTCTGTGGTCCAGTAGCTTAGAATTGAGTTTAAGAGGAAATCATCTCTCTTTAGGATGCATGGAAATCTTTGTTAGGCAGTCTACATTTTTCTTTTCCATAGTTTCCCACTCTTCCTAGCACAATTGCAAATGCTCTTGAGATTGCATTAAGCATGCTTAGACTGCCCCCAAGACACACCGAAAGGGATGTGGTTCTTCCTTCACCTCATGCATAGCCAGATTAGTCATTGAGGGAGGAAATTTAAAGAGGAATTAGTGAGCAGTTAGAATTTTTTCCTTGTAATAGCTTGTTATGGAATAATTCTATGCCAGGAATAGACATGTCAGTCTGGATAGTAAAAGTCATGGTCCAATGCCATGGAAAGTAAAATATTTTAGTAGACAGATTCCTCTGCTCCATAACTACAAAGCACATGTGTAAAAACAGTCTTTCTATCTTATTGTCACTATTAACAGTTAATATTTAATACAAATATTGGTTCAGTCAAATTTTTGATTAACCACAACTGTGTATACAAACCTTAAACTTTGTCAATTAAATGTAGACAGTACAAAATAAGACCACATGTGAAAAAGCCTGTTTAGAGATGTTTGTTCATACCACTAAAACAGGAGAAGTTCGGAAGAATTTAACTTGGGTTTGGAACTTGTTTCCTTTGTGACTCCTGTTGCAGTTTGGTAGACATGCTTCAGCCTTCTCCACATCTTAATTTCCCCTACTTCCTGTTACTCAAATTTATTTCATGCATGCAGTACTTTGTTTCTGTAAAGAGTCTGCATTTAAAAAGGAGTCCACATTTTTTAAAAATATGTGCATCCAGATCTTTATGTCTGTGAAGGTTGTTGAGCTATTTTGATTTATAGATGTTGTGATATAAATTCTAAATCCCTTACTTTCCAAGATTTCTGTGAGCAGCTGAGCTGTGGCTGCTGATGGTTCCATCCACAGGGTGAGAGATTTAGAGATGGCTGGCTGTGGCTTGTGATGGAAGCCAGCTCAGTATTTATAGTTTATGTTTCAAAATTTTAGAATAAAATAACATCGTGGCCTGCTTTTTAATCCAACCATTTCAGTATGTGTCTTCCTTTCATCTATTGTCATGCCAACAATCCATTCAGTACAAATAAGACTTTGTGCTGTGATTGGACTGTGAGATTGCCATGTTTTTGAAAGTTATCAATGTGATATGCATTTGTATACCCAAGATGGTGTATATTTTCTGATGCAGATAGGTATCAAGAAATCTTGAAAGCTTGAGTAAATAAAATAATGAAGCAATGGAGTCAGAAGATCAAAATAAGTTTATTTCCCTTATTCTAGATTTATCTCAGTGTTCTTGTCTCATTCCTCAAAATATGAAGAATGATAGGGAAATGAATGAAATACAAAAAATGCATATTTAACATCTATTCAGCTACCAAAGAAGAGTCACAGTATAGCTACCAGAAGCATAATGGTTTTCTCTTTAACATATTTATGCTGGTGGTTGTAAAATTAGGAACTGTCATTACAACCCCCAAATCACCTGAGTAAGTGCAAGACACATAAATCAAAGAGTTCTACTGCTATAAAAATGTCAATGAACTGAATGGCATGAAAGTACTACAAGATGTTTTTCTACATGTGTACCAATCACTAGGGATGCAGGCATCGATGGAGTATTTAATTGACAAATTCTAAAGCTAAGATTTGGCCCTCTCATGTTTTCTAGTTAACTCACTGACCTTGAAGTGTTTTCATTTGAGCTATAGAACTGAGCGTGTCCCAAGTATGAAGAACTGATGACTTAACTGTAAATATAATTTAAAGAGGCTGTTTTAAAAAGTGTTGCACTGTCTTCATGCTTTCTATTCAAGTTATGATACTCACATGCTAAAAAGCCTGCAATGAACAATTATCACAGAACTGGAAGCAATATTCAATATGTAATGGATACAGTTTAAAATGCTAGGGCATTGTAAAGGAAGGATATTGGGTGGGCAACAGAAAATTAATCAGAAGGCAAATTTTGAATGGTGATGTGTTCAGACAACAAGTCGAAAATATAACACAGTCTAGATGGAAGAATGAAAGGACCTAGGGGATTTCAGAGAGGTTTTGTGTTTTTTTGGTTTTGTGGGTTTTTTGTTTTGTTTTGGTTTCGTTTTTACTTCTTTTTCCACTGCTCTTATGGAGACTACAATGAAGCACTGCCTAGCAGGCCAAAACTGGGAATTTCCTTTTTGTTTCTGTTGGATTATAAATGAAGTGACCGTAGAAAACAGTGCTAACTGATAGCAATCATAATGGGAATACTGATAATCTTTACAGTGCTATATACTTTGTTTAGTGCCACAACTAAAGATAAAGTTTCTCTCAGAAATATAGGTACAACTACAGTTTAAGCAAACGTTTGATAGTATATCTGGAGACAAAGAAAGGACAAAAGAAGGATCATTTCTAAGTCTGTCTGCAAACAGGGAACTTAAAGGAGTCTAAGTTACTAGAAAATTTAAAGTGCTCTTTTTTTTTTTTCATGAAATAGGCATTGCTGTTTATAGTAAGCATCTCTGCAGCTATAGAAAAGATGAGGCAATGCAAAGAGAGGCACAATTATTTAGAAACAGAAGGGTGAAATAGAAAAATATGAGGTTAAGTACCTAAAACTTGTAAAAGAATAATATTATGCTGACGTGTGGTCAGTTACTATACTAACTGATGCTAAAAAAAAAAAAAAAACCAAAAAAAAAAAAAAACCAAACAAACCAAGGACAGCAATTGGTTGTCCTGGTTGGGGCTGGAATAGAGTTCCCGTTGGTCTGGCAGCTGGAGGAGCTGCAGCACCCTGAGACCCCAGGGGCTCCCCAGGTCCCAGTGCCCTCACCTGTGTGCGGGGGTGGGGGGAGCACAGCTGGAGGGCTGGGCCCCGATTGGCTGATATCCCATGTCATGTGACCTTGTGCTCACTATATAAAGGCAGGAGTGGGCTGGGAGGGGCTCTCACTTGTGGGAGTGCTGCTGTGGGGCCTTTGTGTCTGGGATGGCCAGCTGGGAGCAGGTGGGTGGTGAGCAGCTGTATGGTACCTTACCTGCTGATACTGCTGTCAGTGTATTGTTCTGTTACTGTTATTAAACTGTTTTTATCTCCACCCTCCAGTCTCCCTTTGCCCCTCTGATTCCCTTCCCATTCCCTAGTGGGGGGAGGGTGGGTGAGCGACTGTGTGGCATTTAGCTGCTGACCAGGCTCAAACCACGACATTGGTCTATCACCAACTTTAGTTGCAATGTAAAGCAGAAGTCTAGAAGACTTTTCTCTTAAGTTGTTAGCATCTGTGTCCTTGAATAGCTTCAGAGAAGAGATGAGGACTTAGAAAATACTGGCTCTACAGCAGTCACCATTTGTAATTATGAGCTATTGCCTGAATCTATTAGCAGTGAAGCCACCTGTTTGCCCAGTATAAATAGCTTAGAATTTCCTGCAAGGAAATTACATGAAGCATCAATAAGGAATGATATTACATTTTTAGGTCAATATGACTATCATTACTTGGCATTTATCTTTTCTTACTGATATCATGTTTGGCAGCCAGTATTATAGAAGACTAAGAAATTGTTGCCTGTATTTTGTTTTCATTGGTGTTAAATTAGCCTGTTCAGTAATAGCAGTCATCCATTCTGCTTGTTTTAGTGGCTCCTTGTTATTTTGTTTTTCTTATCGTGCGTTGCAAAGAGACCAATACATAAAGATGAACTTGTGCCATGATGGTTCCAGAGGCATTAGACCATCAGGGTCTTCAGATGTAAATGCTTTTGTACACACTTTAAAAGGGTGCAGAATGAACTTCACATCTCCTCGCTGCTATGGAAATACCTGACTTTGCCACTAAGATGGGAAAAGAGAGGAGGTTCCTGCAGCCCTATGCCCTCTTCTCTGTACTCTAGTTTTCTCTGGTCATGTGGCAAAGACAGCTTAGACCTAAGAAGAAACCTGAGCTTGCAGTAGATGTCTACATCTGGTTATATGCAGACTCAATTGCTGGGTTTCTGCTCCTGGCATAGAAGTTTTGATGAAATATTAGGTTTATGATTTCTCAGGTTTTTTTTGTGGTCAGTGCTGCCTTTGAAACATAACTGTCTATTGTTCACTTTATACTTTTAAACTATATCATTTAAACGTAGAAGCTGAAGTTTCAAGTACCTATTGCAGCAACTAACATTGTTATCTAGGATACTACAATACTTCCCTATGCTTAGCGATAACTTCAATATCTCAGAGGTGTTTACAGATGTTGACTTTTTATTGTGTTTACTTCATTTCAGTTTCATATAAGATAAATAACATGTTCAGATAAATCTCTCATATCTTCCTAATTCCTGAGTAATGTTTAGTTCTCATCCCCACATTTCAAAACATTTACATTACGTGTAGCCTCTTTTTCAGTATTATTTTTCACTAAATTATGTAAGCTGTCACCACCATATACCAAAAAACCTTCTACAGGGACTTGGGATATATTTGAATAAACAAATAATTTCCAGAGGTTTTTGGGCATTTAAATAGCTTTTTAAAAAAGCAATATTCTTTTATCCTTTTAATTTGAGTCACTGAAAATTACGTACCAATTTTATTTACTATATGCAAGGCAAATTTGAAATTAACACTGGTGTATAAAATGCAAAACATACTTAAATAAACTTCAAATGGTATGATCAGGGATGCATTAGAAATGAATGTGTAGACCTTGCAACATAACTGTTTTTTATTCAGTTATAGGTGCCCAGCGCAGGAGAAGTCCCAGTGCCCTTGCCATTGAAGTATTTGAGTCACATTTGGGAAGTCATATTTTACAGGTAAAAAAAATGGCTTTTCCAAGAAAAATCAAAATAACTAGCTAGTCATATTTTTGCCAATAATCTGAATAGTATTGTTGTCAACATTTATACTAATGAGATTATTTTTTTAAAAGCTCATATTTCTTTCTTTTTAGAAAGCCCATGATTGGGAGAATGTTAATGAGAGAGAGGGCAAGTATTATATAGCTGAATCACAACATTTTGTTGTTTAGAACTGTGGAGTAGGTGTTTGCTTGCAGAATGCCTTTATATATTTGTATGTATGTGTGCACAACACAGTATTTTGCATTGGTGATTTGATTTGCCTTATGTGTCACATAGAGATTTAGGGCCTTTTTTTTTTCCCCACTTTGGTTTATGAGTACTGCTTTCCTCCCTGATATCCCAGTTGTCACGATTATATATCACAAATTTGCAACAATCTGCAAAGAGAAAAAAGCGAACAGCAGCATGCCTCTTAGGTCTCCTTAGGTATGAGATAAAAACTAATCTGATATTTGTCAAAGAATTTAGTCACACTGTGCAAGTCATTATATTCCATGAAGATTAAACTGAAAAAACAGTGACCTGATGGATACATTCTTATGCATGCTTTGTTTTCTCAGGGTTACTACAACCTTTCTTAGGTTGCAGTAATCAAACGTGGGTTGTGGTAATCAAATGTGGTGCAGAAGCAGTTAAGAACAAAATGTGATGTGTTTTGTCAGCATGGCAAAAAAACAACTCTATGGAAATAAAACCCATGTAGTCTTTTTAAAGTGTGGCACTGAATAACTACTATTATTTAACAATGTACACAGCTTCTCAGCACAGATATGTTGCTTGGTGTATTATTTTTTTGAGAGGTACGAAAGAGGTAAATTAGGATATTATCATGAGAAATATTCCACTTATTTTGAAATGGTTGAGAGCTATCTCTCTGTTACTACCTCAGCTGTGGCATTCAAAAGCACTGTGGATAAGATCAGTTTTTTCTCATCTTTATAAAGTAACTAAAGGCAGAATAGCAACAAAGATAATTTTAGGAAAACATGAAATTAACTAGTAGAATCATTTCTCTTTGGCACAAAAGTGATTTACTTAGTTGTACACCCTTGGCAGAGGTCTAGGTCAAGTTTTTGATTCTGTGAGCAAATAATTGTGTTATAGTCACCATATCAAATATATCTGCACAGGTACGTACAGCCCTGTGTTTGCATATTAGACAGAAATGCTGTTATGCTATCTCATAAATGTAAAAAAAAAGAACATAAATGAAGAAATAGTAGTTTTGTTATATTTCAATTTATGCAATATGTCAGTGTGTTGTTTTGAGTATGTAAACGTGTACTATATATCCTAAAGGTATGGTTTTTACAATATGAATTATAAAACATTTAGATAAAAACTAATTGAGACTGATTTATATACACTCCTTAAGTATTATGTATGACCCTTTATGAATTAAAATTTAAAAACCTAGGATACCCACTTTGAAAACTACTTGATGTTTGAGTTTTCCAATTAGTGCATATTAAAACAATCTGATTTTATTACTTATTTAAGCTAGATTCCCCTTTTATTTTTTATTTTTTTGTACTTATACGTGATAAGGTGTTTTCAGGATATAACTTTATCATAATACTAATAAAAAGACCTTGTATTGCACTTGTATCTGTAACTGAGGATTTTCAGTCAAAATTACCATCAGCATCATATTGAATATCTGTTGAGGTGTGGCCTTTTCAGAGAGGGTGGTGCTTTTACCAAATTACTCCCGTTAATCTCTCAATTGATAATAGAAAGTTCCACTCTGACATTTAAAAGAGAATAGGCTGTTGGTGATGGATAAAGGACAAAATGAATTAATAATGGTGGCAAGTTTATCATGATATGTTAAAATCTTGTCTTATTTTAGCAGAGTAATCAACACTTGGAAGGAAAGTCTAGGCCATGCATTCAAATGCAGCACTTTTAACAGATCTGAACAAACTTTGGAGTACTGCCTTGTGACCTTTTAGGTAGAAAGATAACCTCTAGAAGAGAGAATGATTTGTGAAACAACAGTCAGACAGATTCTGTGGTGGAATATTGTTCTAAGAAGTTCTCATTTAGTCTGCTGCTCCTAGAAATTATTTTCAAAACATTATTGTGATAAGTATTGTTTGCAAGTGGAGTAAGCAACCTTGTTTATACCTTGGGAATACTTGTGTTTGATTTCAGAGTCTGATATCTGAGGAAGTTGAATTAATAGTTAGTTTGTTTAATCCCTTTTTCTATTAATATTTTGAGGACTGGGTTAAGTGTAAACTCAGAAATTAAGGATCCTCTCTAATCCTTCTAATATTTTGATACTTCAAAATTTATTGACACGTGAGAAGCATAATACAGTATGTTTTTAAAAATTGGATATTGTTTATTTATAGTGATGTAAAAAGAGAAATGGAGGCGCATCTTGTGATATTTTACATCTTAATTATCCAAGCAAGTGATGTCAGTTAGTCATGTCAAAAAATTTCCAAGACACAGCCAATTGCTATATATCATGCTGAAGAGATTCCCACAGCAGGTTTGAAACCAAAGACACTTTCCACTGTGTGCTTGTGAAAAGCAAAAGATACCACAAAATATGAAAGCTCAAACACTGTTATATCAGAATCATCATGTTAGGGCAAAAAGTCTTCTAAATGTTTTCCAAGTACAATCACCTGAGTGATGAACAACAGAAATGCTTGTAATAGAGGAGAAAAATAGATAATGGCAATATGTTAATTTACTTTTTACAAGAGTTTTGATTTGCCAAATTCTGTGCTTTGTTATCTTCTACATTATTCTTCTGTAAAGTGGTGAGAATAGACTTTAGTAAGGACATCTTCAGTTTTACATATTTCTATACATATATTTTATATTTGTTTATTAAGTAAATCCAGTAAAAAAGATTACTTCTGGTACCAGTTATTAAAAAATTTGGATGAAGGTGATTGTAAAAGTTAGCAAGATTACTATCAGGATTTTTAGGGCCCCTGGATTTTTTCAGTAACTTCATTGCTACTGAGAAGGTGTGGAAAAGGGTCAGTAACCCCATATTCTTCATATAATCAAGAATGATCAGGAAATGTAGAACTAAATATAGAGAAAAGGGAAAGTTAGTGAATATATTTGCATATGCAAATTAGCTTAATTGATACTGCTTGCCTCTACAGGGATTTTTCATTACAAACTGGAGTGCTACATTGTTCAGCTCATATTGAGTAATTTAGTAACTAATGAGACCAGTTTGCACTAATTTGCATATGATAAATGAGCTTAATTGCAGTAAATAACTTGGAGGCATAATTACTTAATTTTCCTGTGTTGCATGGCTTTTAAGTTCACGTGTGAACAACTCAAGATAATTTTGCATATTTAAATTAGTTGCTTTTAAAATTCTTGAACAAAAAAGAACACACCTTACAATTTGAACTGTAAAACAATTAAAAGTAAAATGTACAGTATTTTCAAATAAAATTTAATATTTTAAAAAAATATTTCTTCCTTTAAAAATACCAGTGCCTTCTTAAAGAATAAATATTTGGAATAAAACACAACGGAATGGTTTTAAAGTCAGAATAGTATAGAAAGATTGTATTAGTAATAATAATAGAACTGTGTATCTGAACAGTAGTGAGTGGTACACATTTTGTATTCCTGCATACAAGAGTGATAACTTGCATAATTGCATTCTTTGCTTCAGCAGTGCTTATTCAACTGTTAAGAAACTGTAACACTTTAATATAGCATTATATTACTGTACACAATAACTTAGACACTAATTGTCTTAAATTGTCTATGCTGTCCTACCTCTACCTAGTTTTGTGTGAAGAAATCCTTAAATCGCAGACAAAGTGTCAGTGCAACAAAGATGTCTTTTTTTTTTTTTTTCCTCCCCCCCCAACCCCCTTCTTTTTTTTGGGGGGGGGGCGGGGCTGGGGGGGTAGATTGGTCAATTATGAGCACTGTCCTGAATAACCATTGTGATGAAAATTTCTACCATGAGTTTCAAAAAAATAAAAACAACCAAACTCCAAACCAAACCCAAATTCAAACTGGATGAAAAAATATCCCATTTCACTTCTGTGACATCCCCAAAGTTGTTGGTCAGCTGTTTGCCCATTATATACTTCTGATAGAATTGGACTACTGAACTGGACAGGGAAAAAAAGCTCTAACAGGCAACTACCAATCTCTTGAACAATTCAGTCCCATAGAATGCATCCATGATTTACAAGTGGATGACAATCACTGAACACTCCATCGGTTCCATAAAGGGGCCCGCCTACCTTTCTAGAAGCTTTTCATAAGCCTTGTTGAATGTTATCTTATGTTATCTTGGAAATTTTACGAGACTCGCATTTCCCTTTTACTTTATATTGTACCTTTTTCTTCCTGAAGAAAATATTTGGTGATGAATAAATGTCTTCGTAATTGCAGTATCAGAATCAAGGGGGGGAGCGGGAAATCAGATTGCTATTAAGATCAAAGAAAGGACAGTCTCAGCATAAACATTCTGACCCTATAGGCTGTATTCTTTATTATCACTGAGTCAAGAGCCACAAGATACAAACCACTTAACTTGGATGGAGTAGTTCACAATTCAGAGAGGATACCTGTAGTGGATGTGCAGTTGTGTCCAAGCTGACCCAGCAAAGTCATCTGTAGTATGCACAAGGGTTGTAAGTCCCTGTTTGCTTCCTAGCAGCCATAGTATGGGCACAGATGTGATCATGTAATGTAGTCCTAGAATGGGAGCAGAATTTCAACTACTTGGAAGCTATATATGGCTCAGATGATGCAATTTGGCCTTATTCCATGCTGTGGTCCCAGGCTTTCCACGAATGAAAGGCAGTATACTATTTTGTAAATATACCTCACATCCTTTTCGATCCACTGGAAGCATCAGCTTGTGGATGGAACTTCATGGAGATTTAATTGTGTCTTTACCTCCATCCTACAGAGAAGCCACAGGTTATTAGACCCATTGAGGTTATTTCAGCTTTTCTGTACTTAAAATCAACAAACAAACCAACCACACACAGCCTATAGACATAAGAAGCCTGATGAATTGTTAGCATTGTGAACAATTGAAAGATATCCTTCATTCTAAGAGTTTTATATATTTTTTAATTACTTTTCTTTTATTAATGCATCCAGCACTGTAATAATGAGTAACATGAAGCTATACAAATACCTCATTTATGTCAACATAGTATACTGCTGTTTTTCAGAGTTGGGTCCCTTATTAACTGTGAGATAAATGTGCACGATGAATGCAACATCTCTGGTTTCTATTGAATCATTCCAGGTGATGCCACTACTATGTGGAGTAGCTTAGACTACACCTGGGTCACTGAGTTATTTTCTGGAGCATGTTAGATAAGCTTAATTTTCCTCGGGAAAAAGAAAATTAATAACAGTCTTTTCACTCCAAGTAAGCACTCTAACAGTTAGTGTTCTGTTTGCAGGTAGCTACTACCCCATCCACCCGCACTCCTAAACTAAAAGAGAGCTTAGCCTATAATTGTGTGCTAGAGGCTGATCCCATCCAACTGAGCTGTGTAATAGCTGCAAGTAACAGATTGAATCATTCATGTGATACTCTCAGAAATACTCATGGTCACATAAATGATCAGCTGAATGCTAACAAATATTGTTAATATCTCAACAGTTACAAAGCAAAACAAAAGGCTTTTTCCCATGTTCAGCCAAAAAAAAAAAAAAAAGTTGTTATTGGGAAAATGTTTCCCTATTCTCCTTGAGTTAATGCAGTTTTATTGAGTTCATAAATGAATGTTTTCAAGTACAGAAAGCATAGAAACAAATACCTAATGTGAGGGAAACTTCCATATCAGTGTGCTTTCTCTGTTGCCCAAAAGGGTCTTCTCTTCCACTTCTGTTATTAATTGCAGCGCTGTTGACACTCTTTATATGACAATGGTATTCTATCAAGCTTGGCATAGACAAAAGGTGGAAAGAATTCACTATACAATTTCATTACAGTATTTAGTCATGTTTGGAAGATATTACTATTTACCTATAATAACTAGACTAGAATGTAACAAGACAATGACACTATTAATTTCTTCTAAAAACATCTTGCTGGAAAGCATGCAGGTGAAGTTTTCCATACATTGTAAATATCCATGTTCAGCATGCAACCAGTTTAGATTGTGCAAAACCTGTGAATATTTTTTGTTAAGGCAAAGTAGAGATTAGTGAACATAGAAAGATTTTTATATTTTTGCAGTAATGAATGATTATAGATGAAGGTACAAGAGTTGCACACAATTAACAGTGTCATGGAAAAACAGAAGTTTCTCCTGTAGTGAAAACAAGTACTAATACTTTGCCCTGTAAGCACACTTTTAGGAATCAAAATCAGCCAAACAGTATGGATAATCATAGTTGAACAAGAAAATACATAGTTCTAAATTTTTTCTTCCCCCACAAGTGTTTGAGTATTGTAAAACTTTGGAGTGTTTTAATTAATATAAGCAGTAGAAAAACAAGTACAAGTTGACATTAAGTTTAGAGGTAGTTCTGTGGCTGGCTAGGCTTATAGCTGAGTGAAAATCTGATTTCCTACAATATTTTAATTATTACAGGGAGTCCCATCTGACAAGAAGATGAAAAAAGTGGGAAAATAGACAGGAAAGTTTTGGAGTGTTATAAAATATTAGGGAGAAGATTTATCTTTTAATTTGCTATTTTCAGTCTCTCTGAGTATTACATAATGAGGTTATCTCTGTATAACACTAGTCAACACAGAAACAGTGACACGAGACTAAAGGTGAGGAAGCAGCAGATGGTAGTGCTGATGGAGGATTTTTCCAGGCTGTAAAAGGTATTAGCAGAAGAGACTTCTACTGACTTGGAGATTTGTGAAGGGCAGTTGCTAACGATGATGTCAGTGGTACACTTTGTGAGGACGAACAAGACCGTTCAGCTTCTTGCGGTCTGCATTGGGTTAAAGGGGTAGACTACTAACTGACCTCTGTTAGCATGAGTCAAAAGCAGGCAAAAAGAGGAATATGTAAAAAAGACAACAAAATTTAGAATATGTTGGAGAGCATAGATTTGTGCTGTCTGAAAGTAAAGTTTTTTGGGATGAAGTAGAATTTAAGTTACGCATCGGTAGCCAAAAATAAAGTGGAAGTTAAGAGACTAACTAAGAGGAAATAGTTGTTGCAGATCAAACCATGCAGAAAAGTGATCCTAAACTTTCATTTGGCAGTGAGGAGCTGTGCGTAATGCACTGAGACAAAATGAGGACATAGCAAGTCAAAACTGAAGGTTTGGAGACCATATAAACCTCAGTGGGGGAATGATTTTTATAAGGCACACATGTAGTCTACTTTGTACACTTAAATTTTGCATCCGAATCTCATAGTAGTCACGTACAGCCTATTTTTATCAGTTTTCTTCCTGAGTTTCAGTGGCATACAGAGAGTTCAGGCACAAAACCAAAGGGGGCACCAATTGCTCTCAACAAAGTGCAGTCCAGAAATTGAACACAATAAGGGAGAAAACTAGGCACTTTATCTACACCTCTATCCAAAATCAAAAGCATTCTATATGCAACCATGTTTTATCTAGAAAAGCTGACAATTGTACAAAGTTCAAATTAGTCATTCAGAAACAGTGAGATAACAGTAATAAATTGGATGCTGTAATGCCTTAGTATAAACTGAACAAAAAAGATGGATTTATGAAGTAAGAGATAGTAGTATATACACAGAGGGGAGTACAGTCTTCTAAAATAATACAATTTCTAAGCGGACAGGACCAAAGAAATTCATCTGGATTATTTAAAGTACATTAAATTAGAAACAAAATCTTAAAAAAAATATTGAACAAGACAGGGGAATGTCAGGGTACTAAGTGTTATGTTGAGAAAAAGATAGAGGCACACACAGTCTACTTGGAAACAGTAATTTGCAGTGACATGAAATGTCCAGTTATTAACTGCTCAAACACCTCACCCAAGCACAGTTTAAAGACAGGAAAACAGTGTAAAAGCTGATATGTTATGAAAAGAGCCATAGGACTCTGGTAAGAAAAGATTAGTATCTTGCTTTGCAGTGTGCCTTTCCGGGGATAAGGCATCTCCAGTAGCAGTTTCCTCTTCATGATTTAAGGATAGATGCTATTTCATCTTTCTGCAGTGAAATATATAATCTACATAGAAATCTGTTCAGGTTCGATCACCAGTCTCTCCTCAAGTACTTTGTAGATTGATAGTCTTCTCAGAAGATCATCATCTTGTAATAAAAGGGTAAACTCTTATACCTGATGTTAATTTATTTAGAACTTTAGAAATCTAATCGTGCATTTTATATTAGTGTAAGAGATTCAGAGTAATTATATGTATTTGAAGCTGAAAGGAGTCAGAAAAAATGCTCTAATATAAATTTTCATGTTGTAGGCTTCTATTTCCTATTAGGTGCTCTTTTGCACTTTAAATGTGTAAATGCCACTGAAAGCTATGACATGGCTCTGGTTTTACACCCGTTTAAATTGTAACAGAGGTTAGCCTGATACATTGCATGTTTCATAAAAGGGCTAGGAACAAAGGCTAGATTGGAATCTGAAAAGGTTAAAGGGGTTGCACAGACAGCACTGTTACAAGGGACATCTCGGGTCTGTTGGTTGGAACATGTAGCAAAGAGGGTTTCCTTGGTTCAGGATACTCAAAAAGTGCTAATTTGCATACTCCAATTTGTTCCAGTCACAATAAGTGTGTTTGGTTGACTCCATAAGGGCAGGGCTTTCAGTCTGGAGTTGTGGCAAAGGTACAGCATCCTAGCAGTTGCTGCCCAAGGGGTTATATGCTAAAAGGAGACTGGGGGAGGGGTGGGAAATAGCAAATTGTTTTGCAATCAGAGCTTGAAGCAGTATACTTAAACCTGCATTTTATTTGGCAACTATATAGAAAAGCATGCAGTTTCATTTAATAAAGAAATATTTGATCTGAGCAGGACACAGCATACCATAGTGTGTCATTTAATTCCTGAGAAAGTATTTGAAGAAAATGACATATCTCTGCACTGTTGACCGTTTTGTTGTCACCTGCTGAGTGTTGTCATTTCCATAGCCAGTGGGCTGTATTGAATCAGACAGAGGGAATAGGTCATTAAAAGAAACGGAGGACTTTCTGCAGCCTATAGATGCTGAAGGAGGAATTTTTCTTCAGATACATCAAAAAAAAGATCTATTTAATGGAGTATATGTTCAGCTATGATTTGGGGCTTAGCCCTATTTTGCTCTGAAGTAAGGTGGCTTGAAAAGTATAGACAGCATAAACTAATGTGTGGGTTCACCAGAAAGAATTATACCTTCTACGGTGTTTGTAAAGATATAGGTGAGGACAATAAGTGTCCTGGTTTCAGAATGCCTTGTTTCTTTCTTTTCAATCACAGCATTCATCAAGAAAGGAAAAGGATGTTGATTTTATATAAATAAATAAAAATGGGGAAAAGTATATTTTATGGGCATGCTGTGCAAGCTAACAGTAATGTTTTTCTTCACTTTCTTGCAAACATTGATGACAGCTTCAAAGATTAATATATTCCTCATTTCAGGTTTTATGAAACCCAAAAAGCACTAGAAATGGGATTTAAACATCCTTTGTACTTCTCCTCAATAGAAGTGAAGGGCAGTACTGTGTGCCCTCTTTTTCCGCAGGACCTGGCAAAGGGTAATGTTGGGCTCTGCTTACAGAGAACCCTTAAATGGAGCACATACACATATGTATGCTACTGATTAAGGTTGCTTTTAACTATGAGTTATTGCATCATATTAGCTATCTGCTAATCCCTTTTCTTTTTTTTTTTTTTTTTTTTTTTTGCAATTGTGATGTCTAAATAAATATAAAAATTAAATGTTGACATGGAAGCAGTATGTTCAACCTTCCTCACTTCTATAGAAGCTGGAGTCCCAAGTGCACTTCTGCATCTCCTGGATTTTACTTGGAAAGTGCAAGCACCTTTACACAGACTTCAAAACACATAACATTTAAGGAAATACAAATATTATTGAAATAAATAAGTTAGGCTTGTAGAGCATAATCTCTGTTCTGAAGTATATTATCTCAAAAGTTGATTAAAAGTGGTTGTTTCCATTAGTTGCTGCTAAAATGTCACTATTAGAATTTTTACCTGTACAGAAAATAAAAAAGTGACTATGGAAACAAATAGTAACATTTCCAGAAGTGAGGTAATTGTGTGTAATTATATTGTATCACATTTTCTTTGGAGGACATTTAATAAGGTCACATAAGATGCAAATTGATGCTGAATTCTGTTCATTAATTATGCACAGCACTTAGCCAATGAATTGTTTTCTTCTTTCACATTTTTTCCATTTTAAGGAGAATACTATTTAGATGTACCATTTTACATTACTGTAAGACTATACCTTTTTGATAGTGTCTGATTGAATTAAAGGTTGATTTAATGAATTGTAAATTATTTCCTACATATTGTAGCTGGTGATTTAAAGTGTGTATCACTGTCTTGCTTTGAACTTAGCATTTGTTATTCTGTTCTTTCCTTCAATTGTTTATTCTGCTCAACCTGAAGATTTTAATCTCTATGACTTCATTCATGGTTTTTCTAGCACGGAGGTGGTGTGTTATCTGACTTTAACGCACACTTTAAGAAGAAAAAAAATCTGTGATGTGTGTATGTCTGTATCTAATGTTCAGAAGTCTTCCTCACATTTCAAGAGAGGCCTACAGCAGAGAACAGTCACCATTACGGAGGACACCGTCTTTGCTATAACATGTCTCCTAGCCCATTGATGAAACCACTTTTGTTTACTCTCAAAAAATAACGTTAGGTGAAAGTCTGTTTTTTCTTTGTTTTTCTCATCTCTTCTTACTGTATGTAGTTTAGGAAGTGGGAAGAAGGGAGGCACTACCAGTATGGGCCTGGTCAGCTTTCTTCAGGCTATCATCAAATGCTTCATAGTCCACAGTATGAAAAACAGTTTTATTGAAAAGGAATGAAACAAAGCCAGAGTTTGAGTGGAAGCATAATATGTAAAAGACCTGTAAAGGCTCTCAGATTTCCTCTGTATAGTCTCAGAGAAGGTCATTTATAGGTGAGATTTAAATTGAAAGACTGTACACAGTGTTTCAGTATTCAAAGCAACCAAAATTTTACACAAAAATGCATTTCTATTGTGGTTTAGAATTTCCAGGTTTATTTATATGAAGTGTTCTATCAGCAGATAGTTCTGGAAATAAAAAGCTTTCTGCTAACTCTGTGAACAAAAAAATTGGGACTTCAGATAACCTAATTGAAAGATTGTCCTGCTAAGCTTGCTGTGTCTGGTTTTGGTTTTGAGGGTTTTTTTGGTTTGATTTGGTTTTGTTATTGTTGTTTTGGGGGTTTTTGAATTTTTACATTTGCCTGTCTGAAACAGTAATGATCAGGACACAGTTTCTCATCCTTTACAAGTTACGTAGTCAAGAAAAATCAGACAGAATATGATCCTCTCTTTGAAGAAAAAGGCCTATATATTATTCTAAACATAAATAATAGTTATCGAAAAGAATATTAGAAGGTAGGGAACAATTAAAATTTTCTAGGATACAATGTTGTATTGGTTTATCAAAAAAGAAAAAATACTTCCTTTTATTTATTATAAATCCAAGCTTATTGTCCTGAAAATGAAAATAATTTTCCATGTTTTTATGTGCCTATTTTTTTGCAGGTAGCCATTTTTATGTGCTGCAGTTGGCACACAAAAATAGGTATTTTCAATTGGACACCTAGTTGTAGGTTCCTAAAGCTATGCCTGTGGAAGATCAAGCCCGTAACTGGCCAGCAGAAGGTATTACACCTTCCTCTAGAAAGCCTGCTTCTGTCAGTAGTGGTGGCATTGAGGGTGTTGTAAGGATTCTCATTTGTGTCTAATTAGGCCCCCGTGCATTTACATCTTAGAGTGCAGTAGTCCATATTGGCTTGGGCACATGCTGTGGGAGAGGAAGGGGGGTTGCTTCATGTCTAGTCCTTGCACATTTAGGCTACTGACGTTTTAATGCCCCTTCGCCCCCCCCGCCACCCCCATTTCTAGTGTTTGCCAACACCTAATTAGCAGTATTTGGCATTCATTCTACAAAAGTTTCCCCAACTCCCAAACAGATTATTCCTGATGAGGGTATGAATTATTGACTGTAGCTGCTATTGCTGAATTTAGGAGCATGTATGCATCATTAAGCCTTGCTTTTAAGTGGCGTCACTCATGGAGAGGCTGTGATTTTGGGAGACTCCAAGTGTAAATGGAAAGTGGCCTTTCCCATTTCTTACCTGAGGTATTATCAAGCTCTGCTTCCACTTATTAACGTATTGTTGCATTCTCCACAAGAATCGAAGGGGAAAAAACTCATACTTTTCAAAGCAACTAAAGAAGAGCAGTCGCAACAGCAGAGCACAGGATTTTAGTTAAAGAGCATTTTATTTTCTTTAGTGTTATAAATGTGCCTGTCAAAGGTGACACATGCAAATTTTTAAGTAGGTGTCAAAGATATATTTTTACATAGATTCTTTTTTTTTTTTTTACTGTATAGAGCATTTTAATATGGTATGTTTTCCTCTTTATAAAAATGTCTTTGTGGTGTCATCCAAATCTTACCCTTGTAATTCCTGGCAGTATATCTAGCATTAAAAAATTGTTTAGGATTAAAAAGTAATGGATGGTATCAGCAGAGCTCCCCAGCCACTAGACAGGGAATGAACATTTACACATTTTACACATTCTCTGCACCTGCAAGATTTCATCATCTGTGCCTAAATCACCAGGAACAGTAGAAATACTGGAATTAGATGTGTAGTGTCATATGAAAGCATTAAGGGATGCATACTAGGCTCAGATAGTACTCCTTAATAGAGAAGAACCATTCACTGATCCAAGAAACATGACTACAGGGTAGCAGCAGGCTGACCTGCGGCAGGCAGACAATCGGGTTTATCAGCAAAGCCAGCAGTAGAGCCAGAAAGGGAAAGCTGACATCCAGATGCCAGTGATACAGGCATCCTACCCAGACTTGGGCATATGGGTCCTGCATCTGTCAGTGTTACACCAGCAGTTGGTTCCCAACCTTGAGCAGATTCTGTATTCCCAATGAGTTAGAGATCTCAGCCAGCACAGTCACTGAAGGGATAAGCCAAGTCTTCTGAAGCAGTGCTGTTATGTTTGAAAGGCCAATTTAGGTCGAAAGATGTCCTGTGAGATTGTATGAGGGCTCTTCCCATTCATGGCAAGCTTGTGATGCATAAGGTTTTTTCTGCTTATGCAGGCTTATAAAAATCAGCGACACCATGAGGAAATGGCAGCATTTTTTAAATGCCAAAAGAAAATGAATCCATCTGAAAGGACTGGAACTTACAAGTGTTTTTTCTCATGTGGAAAAGAAACTTTGCTGATATTTACTTGTTCATTCTCCTGGGAGAATCAGTATGGGCTTCTAAACCCTGAAATAACTTCTCTAATAAAGAAGTTCTCTTCCTGTACCATCCCAGTTTCAAAACCCTGTGAAGGCCAAATCCATTCATGCCACACAGAGCAATATCAGAGAGTGAGAAAATCCTGTGATAGGCATGAGGGCTTCTGCCTCCCCTCTCTCCCAATATTTTCTGCTTTGGGAAAGTTCTCTATCCAGTACTACTTTTCACTTGTATAAGATAATAGGAGAGCTGTTTTTCAAAGAGTTTGAAATAGATGTATTCATTTCTGAAGGAATGCTTGACACCAAGAAGCATCAAGGACACTCTAGGACTGAGAAACTCAGCACATTTGCCTCCTTTACAGGATGAAGGTGTAAAAGAACTTGGAAAGAGAAGCTTAAACCATCTTCTTTAATTACCTTTAATCTCCTTCACAGGTAGCTGGCAATGGGCATTTACTTCTTGCCTGACTTAGATCCTTAAACTAAATTCACTGTACGCGTTAAGTGGTCAAAATGCCAGAGCTGAATTTACCCTTGAATAGACCAGATAGGTATTTCTTCACAGAGAGAGAGAGAGAGGAGTGGACTGTGAACATGAACACATGGTACTTCTATCATCTCTCTCCCACAGCTTTGTATAATTTTTATTTTGAAAACTTATGGTCAACTCTTTCTAATATAGAATTTGTATGGTATATAAGGATTACTGGGAGTTGATCTTGTAAGTCTGTGGGGCTGTAGAAGTCTCCTCTGCTCTAAAAGAGAGTGGTACTGGAAGCATTACCGACAGTGCAGTATGTACTTCATAGCTTTTTAAATAAAAAATGGCAATCCTTTAAAATAAGTAGCCAATAATTATTAATTCATTTAGCTAGTACTATAAAAATGTTAGTCATTTGGAACTAATATGGTTTAACATGCTTCTACCTTGGGGATTTAATTGTATTTTAGTAATTACGTACTTTTATTTTAAAGTGTTGTTAATAACAGCAACAATAACACGTCTCTTAAAGGTGTGATGGTATGAAGTGTGGTTTTAATTTTAACCAGTGCTTATACTGATTGTCAGAAGGGAGGTTTGCAGTCTTTTTTAAAAGGGAAATGCTTCAATATAAAAAAAAAAAAAAAATAGGACTATAAGAGGAAGAGAAGGTACAATGATCACCTTTTATTATTTTAGCCCGCTAAGACACAGGTAAGTTATGTATTTATAAACCTCTCTTGAGATAAAAAAAAAGGGCATAAAATTAAAAATAGGAACAAAAATGTCCTCTGCTCAGTTTGCATTTTCTGTACAATAATAGAGTTCCTTTGTATTTTATTTAGTTTGTCATTAATATATCTAGTACTTTGAATGTTATTTACCTGATTGTCCAGCTGTGATTTGTGACATACAGTTTTAGAGATGTCTCAGATGTCTGTCACCATAATCTCATTTCTTATAAAGCATTTTATGCATTGCATAAGGAGTAAGCACTTCATATTAGGAAAAAAAGGAAAATAAAACTGTGGAGGTAATTCCCCAGGAAATCTCGTGTTAGAAACCTTTAAAAAATGTTCTGCATTATTATTTTGCTTGTTGTGCTGTTTCATTAAACTGTATTCATTCCTGAGTTTTCTTACGACACATGAATTGTATCTTTTCTGGCAGAAACACTTCATTTAAACCAAACCACCTATGTGATGTCTGGGACATGCAGAAGGCTAACTTTAGAAATAGAAGTCATTTCACAACTATGACATAAGGCTTTTGTTGTGAAGTACCCATTAGTGTAAGTTTTCACTCTTTGGTGACTATAGCAGAAGCATAGAAATTAACCCTAATTGTCTAGAACTAGGTTTTGTGAGTGTTCCTGACATATTAGCACATCAAAAGAACTCAAACTAACATGAATTTTATGAGAATAATTTAAGGGGAGGGGGAATATTTTTTTCTTGAATATAGCAGCCAACATATTGATAAATTACTATTTTCATTAAAATTTTATGTTATGTTTTTTAGTGATTATTCAGGTACTCTGTGTTTTATTCATTTTAACTGGTGTGTTCTGCAGCTACCCCAAGCAAAGGCAGACCTGAAAACCTGTGTGGTTTACTCTGTATTATCAGGCTGAAGGTTCAGATGTGAAACTCCTTGCTTGTCACTGTTCAATACAGGAAAGCAGTAGTGAACAACAATGCAGACTGTATTAATAGTAGATTAAAAGAACTGACAGGGATACAGAGATTTCTGTTTGGCCAACCTGTCCACAGGAAAAAAAAAAAAAGATATGGCTATGGAACTCCGCAGGCATTGAAGATGACTACATAAGATACAAACATTCCTTTATGACCAAAATTTTAGATTTGTGATCTACTTGTGTGACCTCCTCAGCATGATTCATAGTACAAAAGATCCTGAAGTGGAATAATAAGTAAACCATGTGGCAGTGTTCTTATTTTCCTCTCTTCCTCCCTGAATACTGTGTATTTTGAAATATTGCTGCAGAGCTAAACCTTTAGGTCACATGTGATAAATTTTTAGCTAATCATCTGAAGTCAAATTTCTTCATGAACTTTATGGTGCAGGAACCACAGTATGTAGTTAATGGTATTTTCAAAATTCAGTCTAAATAAAAGATGAGACACCTAGCAGAGTAAATTAATGTAGTGTGGAAAACACTGAATATACAGATTTTCTACAAATAGCTGCTGTTTGTACAATACAGTGCAAAGACCAAAAGCTTGTAGTGAACAGACTAGCAGAATGGAATTCAGAGTAACTGAGAAACAAGCCCAGATACATTTCTATTTGAAATACAAAAACCCGTAATGATTATAAAAGCCACAATGACAATTTAATACATTTTATTTCAGTTGCTTACATGAACATAACCAAATTTTTACTCTGAAAGTAAGAACAGTTTTTCAGTTACATAAGAGAGTAAAAAGGATGAACTTCAGAGCATATTTTGAGCCAGACATTTTCAGGATATGGAACTGACTGAATGTACGAAAATGCATTTCAGTGTTTAGCTTAAATTCCAGAAGTGCTACATTCTTTTTTCAAAATGCAGAAGTTCTCAATTATAAAAAAAATGGAACTCCTCAACCCAAACTTTATGTCTTACAAGATTTATCTTGTTATAAATGTATAAGCTGGCAGAGGTCCTAAGACCTTGTCCTGCTAAAATTTATGACAGCATCTAAATGGAAGTTTACTTCTCTAACTTGTGATGCTTTATTAAGAAGCAAGAAATGTTGTCCAGAGTGGACCTCACAAATGCAAGTAATCAGTCCTGTGGCTCTTCTCAGTCTTTTTAAAAACTGTTTAATCCACTGACTCCAATGGATACACCTGATTTTTATCACCATTAATGAACCTGAGCTGAAAACTTTGAACTCCTGAGAGCATATATTGTCTGTCTGGCCAATCAGTTATGATAAACTTGTTTGGAATTGTGTTCAGTGCTTCAGTTCAACCCTATATTTAAGCTTATGCTTAACTTAAAATGTGCTTAAATTATTCTCTTGATAGGTGCATGTAAGCAGAAAAAAAAAAATAAAAATGGTAAGAAATAGTATCCAGGACTGAATGCCATGAGCTGCTGAGAGAAAATGACTGCGTATATTCTGGTATTGCAAAGTCTTTTGCAGAAGAGCATAACAGCTTTCATTATAGGTAGAAAGATTTCCTCCTTCAAATGAAGTACCTCTTTTAAGAACAAGATTATTAATAGTTCCCTGTCAATATAACAAAATCATTCATTAAGATTCGTTTATTTCAAGATAATCTCCTTGTTTTATTTTGTGCAAGCATATATTACCCTGATTTCTGCTTTCAGTGAGAGACTTGTTTGCTGTTCTACTTTTTTTTCTTTTTTCCCCTTTGCAGTTTTTGTTGATGTTGAATTTTGACTTTTGCTATGTGACAATCTTACTTTATGCAACCATTGAGCCATTTGAGATAGGATATTTTCTAACTGCACCAGCTAAACACTTCTAGACTTATTTGACTGGAAAAATAATTTCCTGTCGTCATAATTATGTATTTTTTTTGTTATTGATAAAGAAGCAATAGCAATACCTATGAGGTTGTCACACAACTTTCTGACACAATTCTCCTCACATTACTTTCTTCAGATAGCTGTGCAAAGCTAAAATATATCTTCAGCTAAGAAAATTTACTTGACAGGGGAATTATTTGGGGGTGTTTTGTGTTTTGGTTTTGTTTTTTTTTTTTTGTCCTTATTGATTTAATCATTTTTCCTGACTTCTGTGATTTGAAACTTGAAATATTTCAACCTTGGACACTGGAATAATGATGCCATTGAAAAAAAAGATGGTTTAAGTGTTTAATTTTGGTTATCACCTTTCTCAAAGTCAGTAATCACTTGCTTTAAAGTCCTTTGCTGGAATGTAGCCTTACCTTTTAGAAGATAACTATGAATGGAATAAAATCTCAAGTGTCCCGTAATGTGGAATTTCCCAAGAAAATAATTCTTCTACTGAAAATATTGTGGCTGCTGGTATCAAGGGGAGAAAGAATATAATGTATTCATTGAGAACAATTGTGTCTATATTGCCTAGACTGTCAGGTCAAGATCTCTTGTAAGAACTTTACATTAATACTTGTTTTCTTCCACTGGATCTTAGGGTTAAATTCTGGGAACAAATGCCACCATCTTTCTTCAAAATCTTCACTTAATCAAAAGAGACTTGTGTCCTATTAAAAACTTTCTAAACGTAATTTCTAAAAATAATGTTTCATATAAATATTGGCAACTTCCTTTCTGAGAAAGACACCTAGCTGAGACTCCCTATTTCTGCTGAAACTATGAAACTTCTATAGTTCCAGTAGTTTGTTGCCATGGCATTCTCCTTTGTGTTACTGCCTGCAACCAAACTACGATGCATTGATGGATTATTTTAATTCAGACTGTCCATGGTGTAAATGATTGCTTTAGTAAAGGAAGGAATATTATTAAACACAACTTAATACTTTAGAGAGCCATTCTTCACAAAACATTTTAAAATATTTTTTATATATTTTAAGATTTAAAAAAAAAACAGTATGTTTTCCTAGGGGAAAGGAGATGTCTTTCTAGCAAAGCAGAGATATTTATTCCCAGGACTTAAAATATTGTAAAAATTTATTATGATACAGTGAATGTAAACTTTAAGCCTATTTTACAATGCTAGTAGTGCAAAAAGTGGTTCCTATCACTAAGAAAAGGTAAATATCAATAAGTCATAGTATTAAACTTGTAAAATAAAACAAAAAAAAAAAAAAAGCTTGGCAAAAACTTCCTGGTGAAATGCATAGGCCAAAGTTCTTCATATTTAGGAAGAAACACTGCTTGTTTTATAATAAGCGGTTACCCAGTTACTGTGTACAATTTTAGCAGTGATTGCTAAAGGTGTCTTATATAGAAACAGCTGTATGTAGAATAATTTCAGTGCAATTACTGGTTGTACCTGCCTTCTCTAGAAACTCAAATCTTTCTATGACCTAGAGTCATGAGTGTAAATCTGAATTACATTCATCTCTCTCTCACATTGAAATATACAGCTACAGTCAAGTTTACCTAGATCTGAACTGAGAGATAATTAACCTCTTCATTCAAACTAAAGAAAATTTTTTGCAATGTTGAACTGTATTGCTTATTTAGGCTGGTAGCCAGATCTAGACTGACTTCTATTGACATAAATGCATTATGTTCTTAGACATCCATTCGTGGTGAATACAGGGTATCACAGTCACCTTTGGAAGCTGATGAGAACAAATACTGACCAGGCATTCCTGAGGTTCAAAAGCTGAACCTGTGGGACTTGAACTGAAAGACTTGGTTCTAGGAGCTGCAAGCCATTACTGCAATCTTAGTATTTCCATTGTGTGGTAACCAGCATAAGAAAGCAAGCCATACTCTGTTACCTACTGAGAAAAAATTCTGAGTAGGTTTTTAAAAACAATTCTATAATACTTTGTAAAACTGATGCTTTACGTTTTTTACCAATTATGTGTTCAAGGGGGAAAATTGCAGTAGAAAGTCTTCATGAACAAGCCTCATGAGAATCAGTTGTATTCTTTGAGGATAATTAAAATCCGCATGGGGAGGGGAGGGGAGCTGAAGGGGAAAGGAAGGGTTTTCCACTAATTTTCTAGGCCATGAGGTACGTTACATGGGACTAGTTAGACATCACTTTTATTTTTCTGTGAACCAGGATCAATTATAATGATAGTCCTTATCTCTCTGGATCATGAACTTTTTCCATTTCTCCTTTTAAAACCTTGCTTTTTTGGAATACCAGTGAGATGAGTCCACTTTCCTTCTTTAACATCTGTGAAACACCTTTAAGAGTTAATAAAGATTTGAAAAATGTGATTGAGCTAATACAAGACCATCAGTGAACTAGTTTGGCCTCATTAAGACTCAACAGATATGGACAGTCCCAGAAACACAGCTGGCAGTTAAAGATTTTGCAAATATAGATTGGTTTATTTTGTTTGACTGGAAAAACTGTTGAGATTCTGAAGTACAAAACTGCTTTTTTGTTCCATACTGTTTGCCAGACCAGTTCTAGGGACATCATATGGATGAGAAGTGTGAGACTCGTAGTGTTAGTGATATACTTTCAGGTGAAAGAAACTAGAATTACATGCTGACAGCAATCTGGTGTACATGTGATAATGAGGGGAAACGTTTCTGCTATTCTCTCTCAATAACCATCCTCATGGGCTTTGCAAACAGCTCTCATTCTTATTTTGTGTTGTACACCTACCTGGCTATTGTCTTCACAATGCGTCTGGTGTCAACCCTAATTCCTTTACTCTTTACCTAGAGGAAAACCTTCTCCAGTATTTCCTAGTGGGAGAAAAGACATCTTACGCTTTACCCCACTGACAGTTTGCACTTTTCATGTATTATATTTACATACCTTCTTTTTTTCCTCAAAGAGGTCTCATGCTAGTTTACTAGAACCTGGAAAGAGATTCTTACAAGTTTTGCCATGTCGGGCTTGAGCAGAAAAGATATTTTTCTGCTTTTTCTGATTAATGAAACTGATACTGTCATTTCGGCCAGTTAGCTACCTATGATTATAGTTAATGAGATTTAAATGGAGCAACAGACTTATGGTGATTTATGTTACCTGTGATTCTGGCTTTTAAACTGTTTCTGACTTTTCTTAACCTGTTGGGGACATCAGGATGAGAAAGCCGAGTCCATTCCAACAGAATGTATTCTGTACACCATATTTTTCACAGCAGTATTACATGCATACTTTTCAATCTCAGTTTACAGATGTTTATTTACTCATGTAACGGACTCAAATGGAGTTAATTTGGGGGATTTCAGGTGAATTACTGTGGATTATACTGTTATATGTGGCAAAAGAAGGGACCCTTGCCTGTGCAGTATCATTGTTGGAGCCCTGAGGCTATTGGCTCAGCTCATGATGTATTGTACTGCTAGTGTTTCAGCTCTCTCAGGGGACTGCTGGTCCTACTATAAGGTCAGGAGTTAACTACTTGTATTTTAGCAGTGTACTGATATCAATACGGCTCCTATGGAAACCTTACTCGATGTCATTTTTGGATCTTTGCTACTGTAGCCAAGCGTTAATAAAAGTCAATAAGAACATTAGATTGTTGTCTGTATTATTACTTGCCACTTCCTGCCAGCAATCTACCAATTCATTAGCAGAGAGTTTTGGAAATCTCACTTGATTATTTATGCAGTCAATAGCAAGGCTTGTCTGCATTCATAATTGTTTGATTTTATGGCCTCTTCTTTAAACAAACATTGTCTATGGTAATGCGATGCCCTGATGGATGGGAAAGGTTTTGTCTGTGAATATCATTTAGATAATTAAAAATGACAGATGAAATCGCCTGCTGTCTTGACCTGTACTTTGTTCCCTCAGTGATACTGAAGAGATGCTGATTGCTGTCAATCAAAACTCATTGGAGGTTTGTAAATTCTGGCTGCTATGAACTCTGACCTCCAGTGTTGATCTGAAATAGATAATAACCTTGAAATTCTATTAGAATTTAAAAACTGTTTCACCAAAGGGGCTTACTATATATTTTTTTCTCTAGAACATGACTACTGAATGTCATTGTTTACTCCACAGAATCTAGGAAGCAAAAGTAAATGTATTGTGTTTAAGAAAACTTAATAGTACAAATCAGAACTAAAATCTTATAATATAAAATCACCTCTCCCTGTTGTTTCTGTTTCAAGGCTGCAAATCCTCTCTAAAGAGGATTTCATACTGCATAATTGTATCCAAGTAATATTTTGATTTTGTTTATTGGTTCTAAAACTTATGATGTTGTCCTGACTTAATGATGTATTCTGGCTGTCCATCTATCTCATTTTGTCATTTCCTCTATGATTAGTCTTTGAAACACTTTTTTTTGTTGTTGTTTTAAACAATAGTTCTTTTCTTAAGAACCAGTGGGGAAAAAAACACCAGCTAGAATATTTAAGATGCGGAAAGCCCAGGCAGAAATGCACAAAGTTCTGAACCAACAACTGCCTTGAAACCTGGGTCAAGAGATCAGGTGCATAAAGGGCAGTCATTGTGAGATTTTTTTTTTTTCCATCACCTAGAAACTTCTGGGATAATAACGAGTACTATTGTTTGTTTTGAGATTTGAGGTTTGATTTTGTTTTGTTTTGTTTTTGATGGAATAAGGGGTTAAAAACATATTGAGATTATATTTTGGTATAATCGGTGCTTTGTTTCATTTTAAATTTACTGGGAAGAGTAATTACCAAACTTTGGGAAGTTAAGCACTCGGGTTTTGCACCTTTGTCTTAATAAAAAAAAACCAAATAAACACACAGTAAATGCTTTAGGATTTAGTCATTTTTATTTCACAAGAAATTATAATTAGGAGACTCCAGCTAGTTCTTAAGTACATGTTCTTAATGAGATGGATGTACTTACTCAATTTTGTACAGTAAGGAAAGCAACTAAACACGGTCTCTGAAAAAGTAGTTGATAAAATTGCTTTCTTCTTCCTTGGAATTTCATGTGAAATTCCAGTAGGGATGGTTTAATATTAGGATTTTCCATAATAGTCTTGGCTTGGTGCAGAAAAAATAATTTAGACTTTTTCTCATAGGTGGAGAAAAAAAAAAAAAAATCACATCTAAACATTGTGTCCAGAATTAATTATAAAGGACACAACTTGCATCCGCAAACAAATTTAAGAACAATTCTAATTTTGTTTTCAGTTGACATATCATTTCATCCATGAACAGAAGCCAGTGAATATATTATCTTTTTAATTTTCTGTCTTACTTCCATTTGTTAAAAAAGGACAGGGGAAAGTCAGTGACTATGTAAGAGACCAAATACATCCAGCTCAGCTGAAGTAGATGTGTTTTGCAAGCTTTTCACATGTCTCTAATAAGGCAACCAAGTTCCAGTGCCTGACAACCCTTCTATGGTAGTCCCAGGCGTTTTTTAAAGCAAAGACTATGAGTCACACCAAACTGGCAAATGGATTTATCTGGGCAGTTGTAAACGACAACAGAAGCCTTGGCAGGGGAGGAGGCTGTTTTCCAACTTTCATTTTCTGAAGTGTAGAAGGTGTTTCTTTTATTAGTTTTCTTTTTTTTAGGCTCTTGTGTAGTAGGGTCTCTCTTTACCTTTGTTTAAATGGATTTTTTGAATGTTTATTGTTTTCTTTGGTAAAAATCTTAGTAGCTTAATAGGATTAGTTGAAAATAATAGTTGAGAAAAACATGGAGAATGTAAGATTGAGTGAGCAGAAAATAGTTTATTTCAAAAAATCTCAAGCACTGTTGTACCCTGAATTTAGATACATTGCAAGTTAGGTTTGGATTTATTAGCATACTCCTAGAAGAGATATATCTTTGCAAGTAAGTTTATTTTACCAGTTGGATCCTGGTTATGATTTACAATATCCGCTTGTCTATAAACACGCCTGTGGTTTAAATAAGTGCTGATTTCATAAGATTTGTAGTAAAAGTGTAGTGGAGTAAATCTGTAAAATATTACAAGTAATTTGCCACTGAATGTATCCCATCCATTTTTTGGAAATGGGATTTTATTGCTGAAATGTCATTCCTAGACATAGCAAGAAAAAGTTGGCTCTTGATTTTGAGGAGATTAAGGTGGTCTAAAATTACTGAATCTGTTTTAAAGTGCATAGACTGAGCATCTGTGAGTATAAAGTGAGATTTCTTTTAATTCAAAAGGGCTCCTGAGGTTATTATTTTGCCACAATATGAAAATGAATTGTGACAATATAGGCCTGATTACAAGCTTCCCAGGCTGTCCCACTGTGACAATTAGCTCCCAATTGTTAAACCATTTGTTTATTAGAACATTAAGGGCTGGTGCTGTCTTGACTTGCTACCAAGGTTGGTTATGAACACAAAAGACTCTCAATAAAGTGTTTTATTGGACAAGAATAACTACACAGTCCAAGCTAATTTAATTGAGTCCCCTCTGGTATACTACAGGAGAGTTATTAAAAAGACATCTGTAACAGGTGGTTCACTTAGTCTAATGGAAATTTGTTTTGAATGTTCATAAAACTTTAAGCTATTCTCCAAGGACCATAAAGTAGTAGTCAACATAGTGAAAAGATCCAGGAATTAAAAAGATGTTTGCTAACTCTCTATGACTTTTAGTACTTGCACAAGTTAAATCACCCTCTACCTCACTGAGAAAGAAATATAGGTGTTCTGTGCATATATGTCCATATCCATATCTGCTTAGTCAAGAAGCTGTAGCTAGAGTTTGTTGTGAGCTTTTATAATATAAAATATTCCTGGGAAAAACTGATCAGATAGACACTTCTCATGGAAACAATGAAAACACACTGGCTTCTACAAATCAGTATTTTGCTGGGAAACAATTACCAATCTCAGGGTGGATATTCAGTTCAGAAAAATTGAATGCTTCCTTTTTATAGACATTGAGGTGTACTTTTGCCTCAAAACATGGTTGGCTGCTGGGTGCCTATGGTACCCAGAAGCCCTGCATTCCCCTTGGCAGAGACAGATTTACTATGGTGTGAGATGCATGATGCTGAGATCCTTCGAGTGTGAAAAGCCCTGCAAAAAGAGCACACATGAGCACTAGTCATGCATTTGGAAGGGGGCTGTCAGCCTCAGTAAATTCTAAAAGGGGCTATCATCCTCCATCCAGTACTCACTCATGGGAAAACAGATGGAATAATCATGTAGACCACCAAGCCCATATAAGTCTCTCTGTGTCTCTCTCTATAACCTTGTATTCCAGTCCTTGCTCTTCAGCCCCATGGCAGCTCAGGAGCAGTATTCCTGCTTCACTGGACTCCATGCAGATAGAAAGGGGGATGCACGGAGAGATTTTTAAACAAGACAGCAGGAAATATTTGCACAAAATCATAATTTCCCTCTCTGGACTGAAAATAGAGGTGGTCAGACAGTCCAGAAGGTGGGTGACAGAGGATTAAGAGGGAAGGTGAGCACAGTTTATCAACTTTCTGTCCAACAGAAAGACAAAGGTGGGGATTTGATTTGCTTTCTTTAAATTTTCCACAGAAAATTGTCCTTAAAAAAAAAAAAGCTTAATGAAAAAGCTACCCTTATTTTCAGAAAGTTTTCTACAGGACAGTTTGGATGTGTGTTGCATTTTATGCCAAATTACTCCACAGTTATTCAACACTTACAATACCCTTATCACCAGCAAAATTGAAGGTCTTGCAACACCCTCATCTGTGAAGAGACAGCAGTGGCTCATTGGTCATGCATATGGTCGGGAAGGTTTTGACTCTATATGTAGAGCTGTAGTGCAGTGTTGTTACTAACTTCTTATAAAACCAAAGGCTTGGTTTTAAATTCTTGCTTGCTCTAGTGTCAAACTGTGTCATACAAAACTAAGAAGCAGTAAAAGGAGGCAACACGTTTGATGTTATGTACAATAACAGTGAAGTCAATAGTAGCAAATTAAAATTAAGTGTAAATATAGTGAAGATGTAAATAACTGGGCAAATTAGGTATGATGAGCAAAGATTAGAGGAATGACAAGAGAACCTGGAACACATTTACCTTAATAAGCAGCATATAGGCCACAGCAGTGAACACTGTACAGAATGTACATTTGGAAGGTGAAGTTTGAATGATGAGTTTAAAGTTAGCATTCTCCTCTTTGAAGAAAATATTTTTTGTTGGTTGGACTTGGGGATGATCTAGAAGAAGACACTATGCTTCAGCACGCAAATTGAAATCAGAATCTGACAAAAATCTATGATAGCCATTCATTTCCAAATTTGCTCTGAATGATCTGAACTCCACCTGATGGAGTGTACAAGTTTATCTCCACTTTCAACTTTACTGTTTATTGCATTATGACCTAATTTTACTTTACTTATTTCGTCTTTTCCCATAAATACTCCTATTGGATTGTTTTCTTTTCTAGATACAGAAAATTGAATAAATCAGATCTGGTCTTTTATTTTACTTTCAATTAATACATGCATTTTCCATAGCTCTCAAAGCATGTGCATATACCTGTGATTTCACAGATGTAAGAGATAGTAATATACAAAACTATCCCACTTTGTTGATGAATTGCTAATAACTGAAAAGGTTTCCAAGATGTGGTAACAAACATTTAAAAATATATTTTACTGTTTTGATAATTTTCTTAAGCAATTATATGTTGATAAGCTACATATTGAGGAATAAAATGAAAAAAAACATTTATAAAGTACTTTAATATTATCTACAGTTTTTGAAGGAAATAGCTTTTGTTATGGGAAGGGATGGTGAGTGAAAAGAATAAGATCATCTTTGCTCTTAAAGATGCATTAATATGGATATGAAGAGATAGATCTAAAACTTCATGCAGCTAAAAACGCTTCTGTATGCATGTCATTACCATCTTAGCTGCTTGGTGATAAATGCATCAAAAGAATAGTTATAAATAATATTTCAGCATATAATGGATAAATTCTTACTTTATGTTGACCAGTTTTTTAATTGGGAAAAAAAAAGAAGTAAGCATGAAGTAAGCATGTACTAGAAATGTTTGTAAATATGTTTAATTTTTAGGAGCATTCAAAGCTATATGTGAAAGCTGCAGTGTTTTAAAACATATAGATAGATGATTTTGAATTATTTTATTACTTGTGCATTCTTATTTTTCTTCTTGAAGTCCATGAGAAAATAGTAATGGTTAAAATTGTTATTTCTGTTCATGGTTTACATACAGACAGTGTGCTAGGCACTGTACATAACAAATTAAAAGAAAATACACTATCCCTTTGGAGGAACTGAATTAATTTTCTCCTAGATGAAGAATTAATAGCTTACAGTACCTGAGATATAAGCATTGCTAGTTGATTCTAAACAGGTATATTGTGAATTTATTTCATAACTTAGGCCCTGGAAAATACAGCAACACAATGCATCACTGATACAAGAGTGATAGATTTAGAAAATGTTTAGTGAGAGTATTCCGCCTAGACCAGTAGGAACACCTGCTTCTATTATTCAATCACTGATAAAATGGTAAATAGCTTATGTCAGTCATGCAGCTTGCATAAAGCTACATAGTTTGCCTGTAGGTTTGGCCTTTTTTTTTTTTTTTTTACTTCTACATGTTTTGTATTCAATTTCTTTGTTAACTGACACCTTAAAATTACAGGATCATAAATGGACACTGACACTATTTTTATCTTTGTTTGTGTTATCTGGTCTTGCAAATGCAGCTCTGCATGTCATACCTGGAAAAGAAAAAGAATGTTAAATCTGAAAGCTGTTGATTTTAAATAATAGGGTAGAATCCACATGGTCTATTTGGTCCCAGTTTTTTTTTAAGTAATAAACTGCTGTACTTCCCTTAAATCTGTGAGAATGGGAACTTTGGTCTTTACATGCTCCCACATACTTCTTGCTCCCAATTTCATTAACTGTTATGCAAGCAGGAGAAATAATGACACTGCAACTTTATTTAGATTATATGATGAAATGGTAATCATATTCATTTCAGTGTACTACCTAAAATAATATTCACCTGGGGAAAGATGACTTCATCCCCACTTGGAGAATAAACTTTTTCCAATGATAGATTTTAGACAAGACAGTTGTAAAGATTAGAGCTTCTAAAAAATATGAACGCATTTCTTCCTGGGTTTTGTAGGTTTTTTCTGGGCCCATTGTAATACTGTGCTCTCAGAATGGCAAGGCTATTTCATTTCAGCTGAGTGGTATTAAATAATTAAATGATCCCTAGGTGATATTAGATAATCCCCATGATGGCTGGCTGCCATCATGTGTGTTCCATGGAGTCCAGTCTGGCAATATCATATTACAGTGAATTTTTTGAAGGAAGCAGTGGGAGCAGCACGTCTAAGCCAGACCCTGACTCGATTGCTTTCAAAACCTGCTTGTAATAGCTAGGGAGTAAATACCTACTGCTGCCTACACTTAGGAGGTCCAAACCTTTTCATTATAAGACTTGCTTCTGCTTTATTCATTGTTTTTTTAAGAGCTCTTAACTCTTACGTTGTTTGAAAGAGGGATTGAATATTCTGCAGGGCTAAAACCCCATGTCTGAAGAAGCATCTTTGGTTTTTTTCTGCTGAAGTTCCATTCAATTTGTCCAAAATACATATTTTTGGAGGAAAAAAATGGTCCATTACCTTCTGTTACCTGTACTGCTGACAATTATGTGTCAAGCTGTCAAAATACTGATTGAACAGATATATAAATTCTGAGTAGAACTGGTGGAGAGAAGTACCCAGATTTCATCAAGTATTTGTCCCTATTCTGTTCAAGAACAATTCTAAACATTTAGCAGTGCTCATTCTAATAAAAGACTAAGACTGTAACACTATTAAAGCAACAGCAGTAAGTGAACATACTACAGTGGGAACCTTGACAACAGACTGTCTGGTGAGGGACAAAGAGAAGTGCAAGAAGAAGTAGACCATAGCCAACAGCTTTCCATCTCCTCTTCCCTAGAGCAGCAGCTATCTCCTGGTGTCAGCAATGTAGTTAATCCTTCAGCACAAGATATGCTCCTGAGTTCAAGTGTCAGGATTTCAGCCCTCTGGTATGCGAGCTTGACTTGCATGTTATTGCATGCACTTGAATTTGGCTTTACTGTTTTCCTTCTGAAAAAAGGCTAGCAACCTTAAAAGCTACTATTAAAGGACAGTAACTGAGTTAGAAAGTCAATTACCAGAAGCTGAAGCAATACTGTATTTATGATTTTCTGCACAACCTTAATTTGTTCCTCTTGCATTTACGGTTTGTGATAAAGTCTTCAACCACATGATCACATGCTGTTTTGTACTTAAATTCTCTGCATTATTCAATCTGTACAAAAGACAAGGCCCAGAAGAGTTGTGGCTGTGTAGAAGATAACACATCTAGAGGATTTTTAAATTATTATTATTTTCTCTAGTAATGTAATTATATAGACAGGAAAAAAATGGAGGTTGAAGAAGAAAAAGATTGCTCTCATGAATGACAAAAGTTCACATCACACCAGAGACCTTACTTTGATCCATGTTTCTGCCAGATTTTTATACAATGCTGAGTTATTTAAACTAAAATGTTGGCAGGAGGCCACTAATTGTACATTCCTCAATTCCTTGACATCAGTTCACGGTCGCAGAGGCAGGTATGGAAAAGATCAGAGTATACACAGCTGCACTATGTGAGAGTTCATCCTAGGAAGTGCTAGTAGTAGGACACTGCACTCAACTCTCTAAACCAGACACTTAGAAGTAATGCAGTTCCGTGTTCCAGTGCTGGCTGTGCTACCTATTAACTTTTTGACCTCTGGGAAGTCTCTTTGTCTTGATTTCCCCACCTGTAAAATGGAGATAATAACACTCTCATCCCATAGTGGAGATGAATTTATTAATGTTTACGAGGCATGAAGATTCTGTGGTGATGGGCACTCTGGAAACACCATGAGGAAATAAACAATTCTGCATTCACTGCAGGCATTTGATGGTGTGCAGTAAATAAAACAGGGGCCAGTAATAGCGTGTTAAGGATAGAAATATTGAAAAGATGTCTCTTTCTTTGAGCAGTATTTATCTTGGGCTTCAAGCAAGGCAGGGGGCTGCTGTGGAAAAATTATTATATGGTCCTGTAATTAAAATTTGTGTCATTATGATTATGCATGGGGGGAGGGGAAAGGTCAACTTCTCCCAAGCGATGTTAATTCTGGCATTTTGTAGCTTTTGGGGACTTGAATTTCTCACTTAAATAATATTCTTTAATTCTTTTGTTGAGTCTAGTGACTTTCACTGCATACAGGAGAGAAGGAAACAGACTAGCTCTATTCCTTAAAAATGTTAGTATGGTCCATGCCTGTTAAGGAAGAACAAGCAGATCTGAAGGTGGCTGTAGATCAGTTATACCGTAGAGGTAGACACATGGAAAAACAGCTACTCAGTTTTTGGGTTTTGTTTTTTTTTTTTTTTTTTTTTTTTTTTTGTTTGTTTGTTTGTTTGTTTGTTTTGTTTTGTTTTTTTAAACCCCTTAAGACTGTTAGTTTCTTACAGACCATATGAAAGTCAGCATACAACCAACATTCTCAACTTTGCGTCCCAGCCTTTTCTTGCAGTTACATTCCATCCTTCTCTCTTTAAATCAATACCAGACTATATTTAATTCTCTCAAACCATAGCTTCTTCCTGCATTTGCTGTAGCCTAGTCTTCAGAGGCTGATTGGAAATCAGCTCAATCTGAAATCAGGAAGGGTTGAGTCATAGTTCACTTGGTTCCAGCTCCAAATGTCACTCGGCGATCACTTTTCCCGTCTCAGTGGTAGAAAATGAAATATGTAGAGACTCACCTCACTTCCATGTGCTTGTAGAGATGAGATAGGAAAAAAAAATGCTGTCACTGTTTCCTGCCTGCCCCTGGCACAGATTTACACTCCAAAATGTAATTGCAATCAACTACAGGTTTAGTTTTTGTAAAACATTTAATTCAGGGAGTTTGGGTCAGCAGTATGTTTGCATTCTATTATGTATCTGCAATGATTTGCAGCATACAAAAAGATACATCCACTAGTCCTGTCAAATAGTGGCTGATAGTGAACGTTTATGTGCCCTCTGGTTTTTAAGCATTTAGGTGATCAGGAGGAGTTGCCTAGTCTTCATTTAGTAGTAGCTGCTATAATCACAACCTAGTAAACTCCAAACTAGAGGAGGAAACACATAATCTGTGAAGAAACTTATTCCAGGTCCTTTCTAAGAAAAATGTGTTTGGTATACATTGGTCCAAACCCTATGTTTATAACTGCCCAGATCAGAACTAGTAACTGTATTTTATTACACTTCTAATTCATCTCTTTGTCAGTGTTTCATAATTTTGGTAACCATACTCAAACGACTAAAACAGCTGGAATGAATAGGAGGTTTTTGTGGTAATATTTGGTAACAGAACTATAGTCTTTTCTGAAGTTCTGCAAATTTAAATCTTTCTGATGATGTTTTTAATACTTTCATTTGCTAATGACTATTGTGTGATAAGGGAGCAGGAATGCCTTGTTAAATAGTCTCCTGAAAGGATAATTATAAAAGCCATTCTAGAACTTGTACAGTTGTCACGGCCATCCTTACATCAGCCTAGTAGAAGTGATATGTAGAATGGATAAGGGTGTGAGAATACTACTCTGCTCTTTCTTATTACTATAAGGGCTATTAGGAGAAACTTGACTGTAGTTAAGTATTAGGGAATACTGACGTTCTAGGTTTCAAACATATTAAATAATTTTTAAATTATTTTCAGTCAAGCTTTTATATAAAGACATAGCTTTTGTATTACCTACCATATTTGGAGTAATCTGATACTGTCAATTTTTTAATCACTTTTTCTGAAATGGTTTTTCAATTCTTAGCACAATCTAGACCTTAGATCGGATGGACAGCTATTCTGTTAGCCTCTGAGTGGAACTCTAGCCCCTGCTGCTTTTGGAGCTAATGACAAAGTCAAGCAGCTTCTGAAAATGATCATGGAAACAAAATGGTGTTTGGCACTGAGACTAGACATCTTTTTGCAGGTTCAACCATTTGTGTTGCTGGCCTCAAGTTTCTTAAATTGGTTTTAATAACTGATGATGCCATATTGTTGGCAGCATTGGTTACTGTCTTCAGAAGCCAGAATACTAAAGCCAGAACACTAAAAGTAAGTGAGTGTGAACATTAACCACTTGATTACAATCCTAAGCACGTGCTTGGTCCTGAAAGATATGTGGAGGATCAAACACCTTAGGACAAAAACTCTTTATAATTAAATCACTGTTCCGGATTCTGCTGTCTGCCTGTTAATTGCTGAACACCTTTTATACTGTCTGACCAAAAGGCCACCCTGTTCTCCTTTAACAGTCTCACCTTACAGAACAAAATCAGGACTATTAGACAATCTTCTAAAAATACAACTCATTTCATTATATATGAAAGACATGTTTGTATTCTCTGGCAGACCATAAGCAATGGAAGTAGCCTCCAAAATGTATCCGCCTTGATAAGAACATCATGTGCTGTACAGTTTTATGAGCTGTGCCTTACCTTTGGCCTGTGGAATGCATGTGAAACGCTCCAGAAAAATATCCAAACTGATGCCTGTTCCTTTTAACGGCTTGTAACTCATGTGAAATGACACGATCCTATACCCTCAGCTGCAGAAGCCTCTAAATTGCAAACAAATAGAATCCACTGAAAAACCTCTTAAACCCAAACTTAAATAGCTTGACACTAACTGCATCTGCGGTTCCTTGAACTCTCTTATTTCTGTCAACTCCTCTCTGATATTTAGAAGTCTATTTGAAATCAGATGGGACTTCATTCTCAAAGTCCAGATCATCAGTTAAAGAGCACATTTGAATCCTCTGTTTTATCCTCTGCCAAGATCATTTCAATTTCCCTGAGGCATGCATCAAATGCAGTTATCTAAGTAATGGGAGATGAGATCATGTCATTCCTGATCTCAGGTTTCTAGACAACGCCCACACTCTGGGACAGCAAAAGCTCACTATAGTGAAACCTTCAACCAAATATTTACACAGAATGTTTACATACGCATGGGAGCTTTGACGCTGTACAGGTATTCTCCTATCCAGGGAATCACCTTGTTTTTATAAGCTGACACTATTTACATGACTCTCAAGTCAGCTCAAATTCCTGATACTCCAGCGTTTGCTTGAAACATTTCACAAAGGGTTGTGATTCTCCCCATCTTTACATTACTTCTCTTACTACTCTGTGACACTATGCACACAGAGAGTTTACACACAGAGAAATCATTACCTTCACTTCTGTAAATTTCTTGCATCAGGCTGTCTATTCATCAAATGCTACAGTGACAGTTGTCCCTGAGTTATCAATAACCTGATGTTCTCAGACGGCTGTAGGAGAGCATCTCTCCTCTGTGTACTCAGCTGAGTTTAGATGAGCACACTATTCCACATATGCATTAGGTAAATAAAATGAACACCTAGAGTCTCAAAAATGGAACTGAATAATAATCCTACACTGTTAGAAATAAGCCTACGGGATTTATTTGGCAATGGCTCTTAAATCCATATAAGCTAACGTCCGAGTGTACTTGTCACTGTTGGTACTATATTTAATCTTTAATCTGTTTTCTAATTCAAAATGACGTCTATGTTCATCTGTTCTAAAACAACCCCCCCAAATCAGTAGCTAAATCTCATATATTTCTTCATGAAATATTTGTCTCAGATTTGCACTCTGGAAGTGTCTTTTCAGTGCATGCCAAAAATAAGATCCTTCAGAATGAGATGTCTTGTAGTTCTTATGCAGGACTGAGGGTAGTTTTTGTTTTCTTTGCTGTTGCCTGTGAATTTTGATCATGATTGTATTTCAGTTCATACATATGCTGGTTTCTGTTACATTTCAAGTTTGGCTATAGACTTGTTCTAAAAAGTGAAAAAGATGGAGGGAAAGGTTTATATACCTGATTGGTCATATTTGTTTAGTGTTTGGAAGTTTTCATCACGTCAGAATGAGATTTCCCTTGTCCTCAGCCCTGTGATATTCACAAAGCTCAATTGCCCATAGCTTTGCTCATTATGTTTTGTGGCAAGGTATGTAATTCACCCTTAGTCTTTCTGAATTTATGCTTAGTACTTTTTCTGAGCTTTGACTTGAGTGACTGTCTCTGCTTAGGTAGACATTGGTTTAATCAGAAAACAAGTTGACATTTGTGCAACTGAAAAATAGTATGTGGAAATTCCTCTAGGGAGATTTCCAGCCTTTGCGAGTCTTTTTCATTTGCCACATTGCTGTCACACATGAGATTTTGCTGTTTGCATTCGCACTCCTGTAAAATGGTCAGACGATGTCAATTCCAAGGCATTGGGAACTGTGTTCTTCCCACTTTCAGCTTCTTCTCAGAGTCGTAGGAGCCTTCCAGCATAGAGCTGCTCTTCTGGAGTCTCTCAGCCAAGCACATCTCCACTGACTAAGGCTTATTTTTGAAATTATGATTTGTCACTCAACATTGACATAGCTCTCTGAAACTTTCCTGTACTTTAAATGTTGCCTTACTACCTCTGGTGGCTTTGGATGAAAGGTGAATGTTAGAAAACTTGATGTGTCTGATCGTAACATTTTACAGTTTCAAACACTGGCATCTCTTAGCTACCTTTAATGCTCAGCAATTTATCTGGTACAGGACTTACCCCTGAATTTCTTCCTTTTCTTCTCCAACATATCTAAGAGTGTCCTCAACCCAATGCTGTGATGTGGTGATAATGTAATGAGAGCCTGATATAATGTTTGGCCCAAATGCCATTGAGGGCTTTTTGGCTTGGATTTTCTGTCCCCATCCAGACCTCTTGGCCTTCAGAAATGCTTAGCCAACAGAAAATATTAGGAGCAGGTATGCCATCTGAATGTGGTTCTGTATGCCCAGTCATCTCTTCCTGTTCTTGTCTCAATTCCTGAGCCTTTTGTTGTATTTTCTCCTCCCCATTCCTGAGGGTGAATGGGTGAGTGAGCAGCTGCATGGTGCTCAGTTGTCCCCTGGGCTCAGACCACATCAACCTAACCATATAATCTAAAGATCTTGGTAATTTTTAACAGTTGTGAAGAAAAGTGAAGGCACAATGTTGAAAGTGTAAAGACAGAAGAGAATTTCTATAAGGATCTAAAAATTGTACAGATTATAATGAAGGGTGATTTGTACTGAATCCATGTGAAAATAGTATAAACTACAGAAGAACTATACTTAGTTATTCTAAAGGAAGCTGATCTGTACATTTTTGCAAGGCTATAAAAAATTTTTAGAAAACTGAACAGGAAGGAAGAAGTAGAGGGAAGAACAGGAGACCAGTGAGAAGAATTTAAGAATATCTGTGATTTAGTAATTAATGTAAAAATGCCTTAAATGCTCATTGTCCTTCTCAGTGAGTAAAATAAATCATGCAGAAGAAAAAAAATCTAAAGACTCTTACAGGGTTACATTATTGAGATTTCTTTCCAGCTCTTCACAAGAAGAGTATAAGATTTCTAATACGCAATACTTAACTGATTGAGGAGTTTGAGAAGTATTGTACTCTGTCAGACACTAAGTGCAACCTCTCCTGCAGTATGGAATAATGAAATATTAGAGCTGCTTTCTGGCTTAGCTTGAAATGCTGAGCGCTCCCTTCAGAAAAGAGCACGTTTGACTGTGATACAAGAGTCCATTGCAAGGCCTTGTGGAAATAGAGGGAGTGCAGGGGGTTGAAGAATGGAGCCTCTTGGAAGGCACTGAAAGATGAAGCTGCATGCTTCCGCACCCTGTAGATCTGAGTGAGATGCAATATAAAATCCACCTCTGCTAAAAAAAAAAAAAAAAAAAAAACAGAACAAAATAGCTTAGATAACATCAAATAGTTTATAGTGCTTTGTTATGTAGTTCAGATGTTAATGACTGGAGAATAGACCAAGTTGTGAGGTACTAGTCCCTTTTTCTGCTACTGTTGCAGGCAAACATCAATACAGAGAAACAAAATTAAAAAAAAAAAAAGTTCATGCATATTAATTAATTTATTAACCCATTACTGCTTATACTTGCTTCAGAAGACTCTGCAAGTCTCAGCAATTAAAAAATTATAATAAGACATACAGTCCTGTGAACTGTTTTCTGCTATTAAAATATAACAAATGTGGCCAAACTCACGCAGGTTTCCAATCTGTACTTGCTATGGAGCAGCTAAGTATTGTGATGCAGCCCTAAATGTCACAGAAAGAGCTTTCTTTTTATACTGTGATACTACATTGCTTGTCTGCACATGGATATGTTCCATATTAATTGCTCCTGATTGTCTACATGTGTGAATGCTTTTATTCTAGACGAGTGGGTGAAACCTGACTTTCAAACCTTACAGGAATGAAACCCCCTTGATGAGAAATAACTATACCCAAGCATGCAATTAATTTGGAACAGCTACTGAATTATGGAGGGATGAGCTAAATCTGAAAATCCCATAAACTCATATTAAAACTATATGGAAGGATACAGAATGAAGCTGTTTATGTCCTAGAGAATAAGGGCACAGGACATTTAATTGACAGAAGTATACCAGTTATACCACATGTGGCCAAGGAAAGGCTAAGTCCATTTCATTCATCCAAACGTATTCCAGAAGTAACTGAAGTGAGGGTTTGCCTGACATGGGAGAAACCCAAAAGAGATTAGTACGTGTCTATGCTATCCAGTGTTTAGGAATTTGAAATGCAGTTTGAGTCTTGATATCTTATGCTGCATGGTCGACATCACAAAACAGAGTTCTTAGCGAGAGTATTCGTAGTTTCACTTTAATTTTAATCATGAGGCTAATACATGGAGTTCTTAATTGTTAGGTGGACATTAATTTAATTTTTACTTCTTTCAACAGCCTCAGCTTTTCTGTCATTTTAAATGTCGTTTTTTCTTTTAACTATCCTTGCCCAAAATTGACAAATCAATTTCTCCTTCATTTTAAAGTCTGTTTTGGTCTTTATCTTGAGTGTAGTTCACTAGTGGTTTGTGTGATATCAGGAAGGAAAAACAAAGAATGCAAGGGCATTTTTGGTAAATAGGAAATATGAGAGTGATTGTTCCTGTCTCCTGTACATGGCACAAAGAGGCTGCTTCTGTTAAAGATTGGATACAGTTTTATGGCTCTGTGTAGTATAATCTTGTGCAATTACCTCAGTGTGGTTCAGAAAAATAACTCTGTAAATATGGCCATGTAGGGTTCCATGGCTGTTTCTCATTTATTTTGTTGAAACTTTTTTCCTTCTTTAGTTAAATAAAAGTTTTGTCAACTCAGTTAAAACACAGAATTTAGGCTCAAGGTATTATCTGTCTCAGTTCTGTATCAACAACAATCATATATATTTTACTTTTGGAAATAATTTCATCATTTTGCTGAAAATAGGCCAAAGTGCTGCCCATCCCAACACAGTTTTGCCTCTTTTCCTTTTCCTGACCCAGCTCTGGGATTTGCAGTGCTAATAGGAGAAAAAGCTGTGACAATATGTTTGCACTTCCTGATTCATAAAGCTAAGTTTATGCATAACTGTTCAGTATGTGTGATGTCCCACGAATTCATGCTTAGAAAACTGGATTGGAATTCAGGAATTTGGATTGTGCTTTTCGGCTTCACATCGGACTTCTTGTGTTTCCTGAGCAAATCAGTCTCTGGCTGCATCAGTTTTCCAGTGTATTTCCATTTAGTATATGTACTTTGTGAAGGTGAACAGCTTTTGTGACATACGTAAGTGAAGGGCAGTGAGTTGAACTTTGTATAAAATCTCACCAAGATTAGAAAATCCAGTGATTGAACCACTGATGATAAAACTGTAAGATAGAGCTCCCCTTTCAGCTCACACCTCTGGATCTGCTAGAGAGTTAAGTTTTAAAGGAGAAAAATAGTAGAAGGCTTCCAGATGAATAGAGCTGAAAGTGAAGGTTCACTTTGAAAACTGGAACTTGGCAGTTATCCATGGACCTAGAATAAAAACAGACAAACAGGAGAAGCAGGGAGTGCATCTTTTCCGAGCTAATATGAACAGTGATCTGCCACCAAATCTTTTAGTTACTGGCAAAATTCCTGGTAGCTATGTGTGTCATTGAAGGCTGCTCATGGGCAATTGTTGTCAGTACTATCTGCTGCACAGTATTTCATTTTGATTCCTGTTATGACTTGTTTGCTTGCTTTCTTGCAATAGAAATAGTTGACTGCAGTAGGACCCACCGTTGATTTGGTTGGTTTTTTGTGTTTGTTTTTTTTTTTTAATTGCTGAAGGCAAAATGTTCTTTGTAATGGCACTCATTTGATTATTAATCCTTAAATTATGGGACTCCACGGATGAATTTTGTATTTGCTGCAAACCTTTCTGTGGATGTACTCTTAGAGAAATAATTTATCGCTTTAAAGATAAGAATATCATAAACTTATATCTGCTTTTAAACAGTCCGTACATATCTCAGGTTGAAAGCCTATGGTTTCTCCCTCTTAGAGCATAAAATTCTGGATGTACTCTTTTATGCTGTATAAAAGATGTTCAGTTTATTATTATTACTTACTGTATGTTACAAATGAAAAATTTATGATAAAGGAACTTCATTCTGAGCACCTCCGAACCAGAGACTACATTTTGTGCATTGGGCTTTAAAAGTGTTCAATACATTTCAGTGTGAACTTCTGTATGATAAGAAAATCATCTTTAAAATGTTCATATTTATCAACGTTATCAGTAAAACATGACTGGATGTGAATATTCCAACAGATTTGTTTTCTTGCTATTAAACTAAACTGACATTCTGAAAGGACATTCTCAAAGCAACTTCTTCAGATGCTGCTCAGTTGTATTTATAATTAGTTCCTAATTTAGCTATGCAAGCAGAAGGGAGGAGGGATGCTTATGTTTTGCCAGATATGTGTTTTTTTTCCCTTTTAAATGTAATTATAGGCGGGTTTTTGCATTTAGACCATCTTAACAGACATCCTCTCCTCAGCTACCAGTGTGTAGTTATTGCATTTATGCATTCAAGTTCTTAGTCAAGTGATGCTATTTTTTTTTCTGCTGCTGCCTGACAGCCACTAATAATAACACATGAGGACAGTCAGACAAAATGAAGACAAATGCTGCTTGTCGCAGCAGAATCATAATGTCTCCAGACTCAGTAAAGACAGTCTAACTGTATGTGGATGCTCCTTATAGCTTATTTAGGCCTGTGGTTTTTCCCTGTGGTTTCTTTTTTTTTTAATTTTCCAAAAGCACAAACATTGTGCGGAAATACATTACGGCAACATATGGGCCTGTTAGTTAGCCAAAACAATGTGGAGCCATGGAGAATAGAGATTGCAATGCACAGATGGATATTGTAAAAAATTCATGAGTGGCGTAACAGATCTAAAAGGTAAATTTTAGTCAAAATTCAAGTGAAAAGCATAGAAAATGGTTAAGAATAGGATTTGCAAGATTTTAAAACCCATTGATATGAAACATTGCAAATATTGTACAGATGTGTTTATTCCATTATTCGATAATCATGTTTCATCACAGCAATAATTATGTCTATATAGATATATGCCATCAGAAGTAGATTGCTGATAAACAATAGCACTTTCTTCTACTTGATGTAAAGTCTGCCGTATTAAATATCCATATTATTTCCAGTTCAATATTAGAAAATGTCAGTCATTGTGACAAGCCTGGCAAGAGCAATGCATTGAACAGCCCTCTGTGTAGTGAAGTGCTGGTTTAAATAATCGCACTTCCATGTTGCATTACTTTGTTGGTAAAATCAGACTATATACAGAAAATGAGCAAATAGTGCTTCTCCCTTCTAAATTCACTTCTTCATAACAAAACTAAACAGCTCACTGAAACAGAAGGGAATTGCTTTTGCAATGGGCAACATGCAGTGCTTACCCACAACTAAAATCTGATCTGATTTTGCTTGGATGTAATTGAGGGCAGAGTTTGGTATTTAAAATAACATTTATATTATCTCTGGAACTTGTGAATGTTTCCAGCTTTTATTGTGTTCTTTATTAAAGGATTATATGCTATGGAAATTTTTTAAACCATGTTAGTTTTTTTCTGTTGTTCCATTCTCTTGATTATCCTAGATGTGCTTTGAAAAGCTAATGCACTAGGAGTATATTTTCTTCTCTATTAAAAAAAATACTTACAAATTTGACATAGGCACTTTCTTGAATACAGTAAATGGCTACATGTTGATACTGATATATCCTTGAGCTTCTTTCCTAAACTAGCTGATCTCACTATAAAATTATAGCAGTTGCTAGTTTTGATAGGGGCAACAATGGGAGGAGTACTATGGAGAGGGAATCCAGAAAGGCAGGAACATTGTGAGCATTGCATGATGTGAATCTGCTCTAAGTGACAGTAGTCATCAAGAACTGGGGAAGGGGGCCAGGAATATGCCTGAGGTAAGTGTCCCATTGTTTTTTTACTTTTTAAACTAGAAGCCTTATTGCTTGCTTATAATTACAGATAATGAAGAGAACATTGGGACAGAAAAGACAGATGATTCAGTGATGCTTTTCTAGACTTTTTGTTTAGAAGTTTTGTGCTATTAACACAGCCTTGGCTAGAGAAGCCAAATGTACAGACCTTGTCAGTCAAACAATAACTTTAAATCAAAAGGTGTAGTTTTCCTGTGTGGATACAAGGTTTGACATCATGGATAGTTCACAAGCTTTCCTTCCATAGAACTACACGAGAGAGAAAAAATAAATGAGATGAGAGGAAAAGGAATGTCGTACCATCACAAATTTATATCTCTCTTATCAATATAGAGTTTGGATGAAGATAAGAAATGTATTGTTTGGAACAGTACACCCATAGCAAGCAACTTCATCAGTGGTCTGTAAGTTTAACAGGACTGCTCCCTAAAATTTCTTGAGAAGCCCATCACCTCTCAGTGATTCTAAGCAGAAATGTTTATTGCAGAAATCACTTCTCTTTAGATTTCAATGAAACATTCAACTTTCCCATCTATTGTGGATTTTATTGTAACTTCATTAGTAGAGGACACTTTCAAATAGGGATTTGAAGTAAAGATGGATAATGGCATTGTGGCTGATTGGGGACAGCTGTTTTGCATGAGGTGCAGCAGTAAAATTGCATAGAGTTTTACATGGATAATTTTCATATATCAAAAGTACTATGATTTGTGGAACAGGAGTAGAAGAACAATATTCCTATATGAAGTAAGAGAGAGCAAATAGGCAAGATAGTACCTGGAAAAGTATCTTTTACCCAATTTAGTAAGAAAAGTGTAACAAAGAGAAAGTGGCAGTAATCATAATATAAGAGGGTACTGACCCAGGAAATACATAATTTTAATATCATTTTTTAATAAATAGACAAGGTAGATGCTATTTGCAGGATGGTAAAAGAAGGGATGTCAGAAGTTGAGACACATGGTGATGGGAGCTTTGACAAAGTTCTGCTTGAGTAGATGAGGAAGAAAGGCAAGATAACAGGAATGTTATGCAGGGAGACTTGGCAATGTTATACCCAAATTAGAAGTGAAGAAATGATCCAGATATTTCCATTAGAAGCATCTGTATATCTGCTTCTCATGGAGAAATAATTTTGATGCTGTTAGCCAACTGTTTGCATCAAGAAGAGATATCTGTCCCTTCCTAAAGCACCATTTGAATTTCAAGGGACTCCTCCCAAACCAAATGTCAGAAATGTTCTATGCTGCTAGAGAATAACAGAAAAATAGAAGCACGTTTGCATATTCAGGTGAATATTTCAAGGGAAAAAATGCTTTTCAAAATAGTAACAGTAGTGTTGTATTTGGAATATTAAAACAATGATATTAATCCAAATAGAAAAGCTATAAAGCATGCTTCAAATACAGATGTCAAACATAATCCTGCCAAAACTTAGAACCATAAAAAAATGAGGTACCTGCAAACTTGAAAGGTATGGCTTTATTTTAAGGCCCATGCCTTTATTTATATGACTGTACATCGTAATGGACAACTTTCACCATGACAGTCAAATAGAGAACTAACAATCTGCTGATATTCTGATGTCATTACAGTGGCATAACTTTGGAAGTGGGACTAAAACCTGTTTGCTTGCTATTTTAAGATGAGACAATTCAGGAGGTGCTAGCAATTCACCTCCTAGCTCTATGTCAAGATTCTCCCTGTAAATTAAATTATTAATTGGCATGTATGTCTGTTTATTTAATGAGGAGCGTGACAGCCTTTACTGGCGCATATGTGAGAACAAAAACATCACAGTAGGAGCTTCTAAACTGCCCGGCAAGCCAAGGGGTTAAGCATTTTGATATGTTGTATTAAAAGTAGCTGTTATTAGCAAATGTTGTCTGGTTAGTTGCAACATAAATACCAGAATGTGATATTCATATGGAAGAAAATATAGCATATTTATGCAATTTGTAAGTCTGTAGTAAAGATAAAAGTTCACTTTCCACATTCTTTCATTTTTACTTATTTTTGTGAAGCTCATATTACAATAAGGCTATTTTCTAAGTTCTACAAAATTATATTCCATTCAAAGACCAGCTGTAGCTTTGGCTGTGGCTGTGTGGGGCAGAGCTGGCAAAGGGCACAGATAGTAGCAGATGGATTGTGTAATGCAGAAATGTGTATGGGTCAAAATCCTGCAGGACAGAATATATAGAGATCATCAGGATGGCCAAATTCCCCCCTTCCTCAACTAGTTTCTTGAGAGCCACATAACAACCTCTTCAGTCCTATTAGTCATTCAGCAGCAGCAACGTGGATAAGAAAGTTTTCTATTTCTAGGTTCTGTGATTCCAGAAAATACATATCTGCACAGTAGTCACCCACATTCTGTCTGCTTCATGCAGTAAACTGTACAAGGTTGCTCGTGGTCCTTTGTTATGTATATTCTTCTGTAATAACTACAAAATTTTCTCAAATGGATTTTTGGAATTGTCCACAGAGGACACTTTTGAGTCCCGATCATGCATTGTTGCAGTCATGGGAAATTTTTGTCATTGACAGTGAGGCATGCAGAATCAGTCATATCAGCACATATTTAAAAGAAAAGAGAATCATGCTGTATTTTGACTCTTCTTTTGTATTTCTAATGGATACAGTAGCTGAGTGGAATGGGAGGCGTATTCAGCTGTAGCATGTATATGGATATTCTTTAGGATCTCCCTCATAATCCTGCCCTTATTCACCTGTAGGCATATATGTGATAGAACTTCTGAAAAAGTAAGAACGTTATATAATGGAAGAAACGGAAAATGGCTTGTATTTTTAAGGTTCATTGACATTTGACCTTTAACACTTGAATATTCTGATTATGTGATGGGACTTTGGAAGCATAACTGACTTCAGAATCATTTCTTTCCCTTTTTATATTTTCACTTATCACTACCAAGTTTGAAAAAAAAAAATGCAGACATCTAGAATCTGAGAAAAAAATAGATTGTGTAAATTTGTTGTAGACATTTCAAACATTGATATATTGGTAATTTAATCATCTACTAATATGAAAGATCAGATTAACTTACTCTTTTCAATGGCTTCTTTTTCTTTCTTTGTAACTAACACGTTGTTATTCTATTTCTTGGGAATGCCAAAGGAATAAGTTAAAGTGAGCAGAAATGGCAAAATAGAAACTGCAAAAAAATAGACAGGCCACTCAATGTCACAGTAGCATTTCCTAGTTCTGGAAGGCAAATCAAAAGATTTTTGCAGACTAGCACTATCACCAAATTATCACAAAATGGAAGTTGATTGTGAGTGGATTCTAAAATACAGCTGTATGGGACAGAAGCAAATATGATGGTCTGTGATGCTTCCCACTTCTCTGTTTCTATATTTTTCATGAAAGAAAAGCAGAAAAAACCTTGTTAAATGCCATTTCTCTTTGGGCTTAGTATTGTGTACAGAAGTGCCTGATCAATAATTAGATAGTGTCTCTTCAAGTTGTACATGTTGCTTTATACAGATTTTTATGGAAAATTAATACAGTTAGACTGATTATTCTTAATAAATACAAAATGTCCTAATGAAGGAAAATGTGAAGATTAGAGTAGTTTTTAAAGAAAATACATTTGTTTCCCACATTTTTATCCGATGGGTTTCATGAAAGCATTTCATTTTTTAAAAAGGACCTCAAATTGTTGCATCAATGCACCATTTGTATGTTGGTGACTTGCTAAAATAAATTATGGGCCTTAGCATGCATACTACTTGTGTAATCTCCGTATTGTCTGTACATTTGAAAGAGTTTGCCTGCTTTTTCACATTCTGTTTCAAAGGAGCCCTCTGCTGGACAGCCTGGCTTGATATGTAGTACTTGTGTGTCTGTGCACACGTGCACCACAAATAAACCTATATATAAGATAGATTTACTCAAAAGTTTGTCATTAAAGAAAGCATAAGCCACTTACATTACAAAATTACATTTGGTTTCTTACACTTACAATGTAGGTTGTTTGAAACATGTTTTGAAGCTCTGAAGTACATCAGCATATTGTGATACATATATGTTGTTGGATTTAATGATCTGTTTGTCTGCTATAAAGCTGACTGAGATCACTAACTAATTCTAAGTCACTGCAGCCATCTTGGAAAGATAATGGTTGCCTCAAAGTATCTCAAGTTAAAAACAAAGATTTTAAAATTAAGTGTTTTAGCATAGTCACATTACATAGAATTTTTTTTCTTGATTGAGGTTTTTGTTTGGGGTTTGCTTTCAGTTTTGTTTTTTGGTTTGGTTTGGTTTGTTTTGTTTTCCAATTGATGCCTTTGTGTATTTCAAACATTCATATTTAAAATTAAAGGAGAATACTCTTTACCAAGTTGGTTGGTTAACTGCCAAAAGAGTCAAATAACATACAAATGTACCTTTCTTCTTTCGTGATTTTTTGGTAGAAAGTTATTTCACTGCAACTGTTTCTGCTTTTGGTTAACAGTTATAAACATCCACACGCACTACTACCACTGCTACTGTCTTTTACCTGCCAACAATATTACAAGCATTGCCATAATTTTTCTTCAGTTAAGAAATGAGAGTGAATTTTACTATGAATTTGCCTGTGTGGCTCCTAAAGTGGTCAGAGTGGTGATGTTGAATGACATTGCAAGCAGTTACTTCACAAAGCTTAAGGGTCTGATCCAAACCCATTGAAACTAATGAAGATACTCCCATTGACCTCAACTGGCTTTCGATTAAAGGCTGTGATTGTACTGCTGCTTCTTGGGACTTTTAGTCCAGTAAACCAGGGATAGAATCCAGAAGTAATATCCATGTTTCCTGCTTTCTAATGCAGAGCACAGGATCCCACACTGACTTCTTTTTTCTTTTCTTTCTTCTCTTCTTTTCCCTGTGTCATCAGAACGGCACTCTCTTCCCGTACACATTTCATGAGTTCCAGAAGTACTGAAATACAGACAATAATTTAGTTATTTTATTTAGATGTGGGCAAGCATGAGCTTCAAATCATCTGTTTTCTTACAACCAGAAAATTTAAACAAATTAAAAAGGAATTCTCCATCCATCAGAAACTGAATGCCAAGCTACAGTAGTCAAAGAAAACATGTCATAGCATACTACAGTGTAATAGTTTCTATGTAACAGTATATGCTTGTATAAATAAGTTTAAATGAGCAATAAGGTAAACCATGTAGGATGTTTCCTTTGATCTTTAAGTTAACTTTGGGGAATTAGGACATAAATTTCCCCCCAGGGTTAACAAGTACTCTAATTATGATCAGTTTCTGATATGTGTGAACTGCATGTATAACCTTTTGTATACCAGATCTGTATTCTGTGTGTTGCTATACACAGAGTTACTGAGGGTCCAAGTTTGTGACAAGGCAGATGAGTGGTCCTACTGGGTAAGACAAAAGATTCACCTACCCTAGTGTCCCATCTTTGACAGCAGCCACTAGGAAATACCTAGGAAATCCACGGGGGAAAACATTAGAGTAAGGCAAGCATGTAATAGCATTTTCCTCCTGGCTTTGTCTGTCTGCACTTTAAGGATTTTCTGAGCCAAATAAGATACCCATACTTTTGTGGATTTTTAAATTTCTCTTTGCCGAGTTTAAGAATTCTTTTCAGATTTGGCTGGGACTTTGGCCTCTTCATCTTCCATGGTAATAAGTCATTATAACTGTGCACTATTTGAAAAAATATTTTATTTTGTTTAAACTTGCTTCTATTTGACTTCCTTGGTTGCCTCCAAGAGTTCGGGGGGGATGGGTGAGGCAGTGAAAGGGAGAAGCAAAGAACATGCCTGCTTACCCTTATCTTCTTCAGACCCCTTGTAATTTAGTACAGTCCCACCTTTTTCCAACTTCATTTTATTTCAAAATTCAGATCTAGTGTATTCAGTCTTATCTTACATAGAAGCTAGTCCATTATTTTGAATCTTGTAATTGCAATTTTTTATATACATGATCTGGACTATTTGATTATTCAATTGGTACATGGATTAATACATTTTAAAGCCAAAGTAAATATAAGATTGCAGTAAGAAATGTGCTGTAGTCTGCCAAGGCCTAGGAGAAAGAACTCCCATTCATTTAGACTTAATTGCACTTTTATGCTTCACTGATCACCTTTTTCCCCAAGTCCTGCTTCAAACACTAGCATATCACAGATTGTTTTGTGGAAATCACAGTCCATGTGATTCTGCTCATAGATCCTTCATCAGGTAAACACCATTGCCAGCCTATCTCTACAAAGGACAAAGTCTGTTCTGAATATGACGAGTACTAAGAGACTACGAAGGTCAGTGATTAAAATAAATACATCAGTGCCGTGACTGCTGTGCTCTGCTTTTCTGAGCGTCTGCTCTCACAGGAAGAGCAATTGTGTTCCATGTTATCCTAGAAGTTCTCACTTATTTATTGGCAGGAAAGAGATTCCAACTGAAAGACGATAAATGAGGGAAGTAATCTGGATAGCGACCTCAAATTACACCAGTCAGGGTGTGTGTGCAAGGAAGTTGGCAGTCCATCTTGTTCACTGAGAGAAGGACAGGGAGGTAAAGTTTATTGATTTTGTTGTTGTTCCGTATCCTCCATCCAGAACAGAAGAAAGAAGATTAGACAATTTTTTTTTAATATAGTCAACTTCATCAGGAATGTGACTGTTAGTGTAACTGTGAGGCAGCCAGGAGCTGGAAAAACTATGATTTAACCATTTTGACATTGTCCCTGCTCCAGCTAATTGAGAATAAATGGATTTCCAGTGTTATTTTTCCCATTTTAGCCATTCCTTGCTGATGATGTTGGCTCTTTTTAAGGAGCACAGAAACTATCTCTGTCTCAGGAAACACCTGAGCCACGGATAGTTGGGAGCGTATTCAAAGAATGTGTAACCATCTTCCCTGTGTGTCTGCTTTTCCCCACTATCATGGAAACAGTAAAGGATTAGATGGGTCTATGGCCTAACTTGTTGATTGTTCTTACATTAGAATACCTTTCTCATTTATCAGTATAAAAGTTTTAGCAGGATGAAGTAACTTTTTGTAAAAACTCTGTTTCCAATTAAGCATCAAAGTAGGTGGATGGATTTTCAGTAGACCTCAGTATGAGCTCTTAAAAAAAAAAAAAATGTGATTCCTAATGAACTGATAAGAGTTGCAGGCAGAGACAGAGAATTTCTCCTATAATCTAAATATAGTTTTGCAGGGTTTGTATAGAAGTTATCACATTTCATGTGATGCATGTACATTATCACGTCGTGTGCTTCATTGCCTTCTTGAAACTTAAATCTTGGAAATCTGCTTTAAAAGAGGACAGATAATCTTAAAGGTCCTTCTGATTTTAAGCAACAGTCCCTTACATTCTCATTCCCGCTTCTAAGTTTCTGAGCCCAAGATAGATGTTTGTGCATTTAGATGCTGAATCTTTGTAACTGGCATAAAAGTAGTCATAACAATATCTCTGTGAGCTGGGTTATTTGATATGGATGCCTGTCCATCAGAACAGCAGATATTGTTCAGGAGTTCCCTCAACACCTCTGCTTTACTCTCCCAGGAGAACCAGTCCTGTCATTGCAAACTTCTCTTTCTTCCTAACATGAAAACAGTGGACTTTCAAAAGGAAGATGGTCAAGGAACCACGTGACTTTAAACCTAAACATCATATGTACAGATTATGAGAGAAACTATTTCACACCAAAACCATAATGATGACAGTGGCCATGATTCTTCATGTGGTTATTTGGCGGAAGATAGTACAATGTGTTTCACAGTGTGTTTCCAAAGTGTTACTGATTTTTATGGTCTGTATGCTATTCCTAAAGAGAAAGAAATCTAGAAAATCTATGCCTGAGGTTTTAAGTCACAAAAAGATGCTATTTGTGAGGTAACAATATTTCAACTTGACTATCACAGACAGCATACAAAGAAGCTATGAAACAACTTGACTTAAATTACAAGTGTGTGAAATTTAATAGAGAAAAAAGCTCAAATATGTTGTTTTAATTTCAATCTGAGTCCTTACTGCAGACCCCCCCAGCACCATGAAGGAAAGGTCCTCATCCTGATCTTCTTTAGAGGAAAAGACTTCTAGAACTTTCTGGCTTCCATGACAAAAGATAAGGTGAAGAAAAGAAAAACATCAGAAGGAAAATGGCCCTGAAGTACATTTCTACTTGGGTCAACCTGTTTTCTTCTTTGCACAAAACTAGTTCTGCTTAGATCCTGTGTCCCTGTTTCAGTAAATGCTTAGCAATTCATGAGAATGTCAAGCTTGCGATGTGTGGTCTGTCCCTTCTCTGTCAAGTTCTAACAACCTAGTTGCTATGATGATGGATTCCTAAGTACTCCTGAGATAGTCAAGAGGTCCAGCTGACCTCCGTGTCTAGTTTCATATAAATATTTTCTTGACCCCTTTTTGTATCAAAGGCATTCATTAGATGGAGAAGCCTGTTCTACTTGGCTTTTCAGTAAAGGGGGCAATAAACCCAATACACCCAATTCCTTTTCCCATGTCAACAGCCTTTTGCTCTTTTATAGCAAAATGCCTAAAGATGCTGTGGGTTATATGACATCAGGCCAATATGGAGCCACTTGTTAGGTAATGATTAGTGAAAATATTGTTGTCTGTGTTGAAGAGAATTATTAGTATTTCCCTGATGCAAGGGAAACTTTTAGAACAGCTTCTCATCTCTGTATGTTGCCATAAATGTACTCTGCTATTTCTTACATTTTTGTAAACTGCTGTAGAGTGCAGTATATTTGACCCCATGATTATGACTGAGATGCTTGGAGTTAAAAATGTTTTTGTTGAGAGCAGGCTGACATGCTGATAAAAATAAACTACATTCCAGACCAAATTTCAGTATAGTACATATTTCAAGGCCACTTGATGTTTTGATATCACAAAAGCAAAGGTCTTTCTTGAGTGCAAGCTTAGTATCTATAGTTTCTGGTTTTTTTTTTTTTTTTTTTTCAGGAGTTACTGTTCCAAAGACAGAGTTTTATCTAAAAATCTGCTTGTCTTATCTTAATAATAGTGTTGTCCTTTTACCCCCTCTATTTGGCTTAAGGTGTAGCAAAGATCTATATTAGTTTACTGTCTTCTCATTCAATTAAAACTATTCAATACTTGTGCCATACAGTGCAGTCAGCAGTGTATCTTAGAAAATGGTCCTTTGGATGGTACGAATATGTAATACTGAGTTGTACAGTTTAATATATTCTTCTGAAGGAGGATCTGTGCTTTTTAGGAGACAACCACCGGCTTTTATTTTAACCACTGAGGCAAACTGAGTTTATTAGTGAGCATAATAGGATTAGACATGAAAAAATGGACCCAAACTTTCTAATCTCATTTGAAAGGAGCCTCTCCAAAAGCAGACAAATGCTTTCTTTTTTCTGCCTTTTTGAAGCACCATTTCGCTGAAGCTGACTCAGATTGATAGAATAAGTAAAAAGACAAGTCACATTCTGCAGAGTGACATTATGTCTGACTAAGGCAGTAAGAAGCACTTGCCTTCAATAAAAGGAAATGTATTCCACTTCCTAATAAGTTTCCCCTCTGCTTCTTATTAAGTTCAGGTAGGCGTAGTTCCTTGATATAAAAATATGTATCCAACATTGACTTTCTCCTTTGGTTGAGGACACTAACTAATGAAATGATCTTCAGCATTGGTGGTTTCTTATTATCTTTCAAACACGTAAGTGTATCAGGTTCCTTTTGAATGAAGTGGTATGGTGCCACAGCACAGCTAACCTTGCCCAGGTGTCTGCCTGCATACAAAACTCCTGCTGCTTTCCCAGTTGAAGTGTGCTTGATCTTCTCTCCGTCTCTGCAGTTAGGGGTCCATTGTTAGACTCTCATCTGAAAGCCTTGCAAATGATATTTGGGTGTGATCAACTTCTAATGGAAGATTACAACCCTGTGGATCAAAGTGAACCATACATCAGAAAGGGGCTCTTAAGAATTTTAAAGGTTTAACAAAAAGAAGATAATTACACGATCTGATTTAGAATTGTTTCTGTACTTGTCACTCGTACTTTTATGAGCCAAACTTGCACAGCAACTACACATGCCAGGAGTGCTTTTGTATAAGAAATGTAATTGCAGCTTACACTAAATTCTTCCAAAGTTTAGTTTTTACAGAGGTTTGGTACATAGGAAGAAAACCTTTGCTACCTAAAAATTTTCCATATCAATTTTGGTTGAGTTCTGACAATTTCCTTAGGTTTTCACACAATGAATGTTCACTCAGACTGTTGTGAGATTTAGTCTTTTTGTTTTGTGCTTTGATTAATAAATTGCTTTCCTCATTCCAAGGACTGTAGAGTTCACAAGTTCAACAGTAAAAGCAATATAAAGTCTGCCATTAGAAAGCTGCCAATAGTGAACCACGGATAACTGGCTACAACTTCAGGTTATTCTGTGTGATTCACAGATGAGATTAAAATATTGCTCTACATTTGAGAGTTGTCTCTGAGAAATTACCTTACAAGAAAAGCTAAGGATTCTAAAATAATTCTGTGTTCATCTGTTAGCAAGGTGATTTGTAATGGTTTCTAAATAGTAGAGAGTAACTGCAGCCTTGTCTAACACTGACCTTACCACTTCACATGACTGATTTTGTAAGGATCTACATGTAGGTGTTTAGATGTTTCACTGCTGCTGTCTGACATAAACTAATGATGTAGACTGGCTAAACATGGTGACATGATTAAACAGTGATGTTAATTAGCGGCTTCTATGAGAGACTTGATCCCTCTTTTTAGCAACATTTGTTACGCATGTACAGAAGTTAAAGGGACAGAAGTGGATGTTTTCGTTAAAGCATCTGTTAAAAGCATTAAGACTTAAGGAAAAGCATTTAAACTATCTGGTAAAATGCATAAGGTCCATCTTCATGCCCCATGGTTGTACAAAAACAATATCTTTGTGTGAAGGGAAATGGCAATTTTCTGCAGGCAGTAATCATCTGTACTATTACTTAGATGTCATGTATTGATGATCCTATTTCAATCAAACATATCTCATTCAGAGAGCTTTTGATGGGAGGAATTTTTGGAAGGGTTTAGGAAGGTTAAATCTGTGAGACATGGCTTCCATCTGGAATGCATTAGCTACAAAGATTTATTAGCCAGAGTGCCTCTGCATAATGTTCCATGGAAAGCAAAGCCCTGCATCTAATTTCCAGCATGATGTCTATATGAGGAGTGAGCTTTGAAATATCATAGGTGACAATCAAGTTTGTTATAAAAATAGTAAATGCACAGGATTTTCATGGCGGCTATTTTAAATCCCTCATGAGGGCTGCTAAGCAGGTAGTTGATTTGTTGACAAATGATAAAACTGTAGGAATAGCAACATGCATGACATTTTAAAACAGGATAGACTCTAAGCAGTAAGAGTCACATCAGGAAAATTATCAACATTTAGTGGTTACTTAACTCTGTGAAGGATGGCATTAGGAAATAATAGAGGCAATATTTAACTTTCTGTTTCAGTGTTTTCTGATTAAAACTGTTTCGAGAAGTGCTGCTTCTGATCAACAAGCAGGAGGGAAAGAGCTTTACAGATTCTAATGCATTAACAAAGATGATTCCCTGCAACTCTAAACCATCATGTGTCTGATGGTGATTAAAAATTACTAGCATAAGGACAGTACTGAGCTCTGTTTCACAATGTGCCAAATGGAGGGGAAAAGTGTTTTTTTTCATCTGCAACTTCAGAAAACAATTCAGTGATGTGCCTGCTAGAAAATATTTCTACACAGAATTGACAGGGTAGGGTTATTGGATTTCAATCAATGATGAGATAAATGTGCATAAGAAGCTCTGAAAATCTGACCCATTTAAGCAGGACAGTGAATTACTAAATATTAACTGGTACCTGAATGAGAATAATGTTTCTGAAAGACTAGGAAACAGCAACTTCTTTCTGTAAGTATGAGGTTGACAGTACTGTACAAAATTCCCAATAAAAATAATTTCAGATAAATAATTCATGCATCATGATCTACTTCATTCCTGTCTTCTCCATGGCCTCTGAGTCATGGCTGGTTCTGTGCTTGTACAATGGATACCAGTAGAAGAATATTATATATAAAATGCATTTTTAAAGTGTATGGAGGATAGAGGAAAAATAAAGCCTAACACTTTTTAAAGGAGTATAAATGTAGAATTAGAACTGTGATTGAGGAGTCTGGATGTCTGAGTTGTATTCTCAGCTCTACTTCAGAGAAAAAACCTATGTGAACCTGAGTGAATCTTTTAAGATTTCTGTGTCACTCTCTTTCCATTTGTGAAGTTGAGTGGATGGTGTTACATATCTTTGCACAGGAATCCTGCTTCAATTGTGTAATGATTATTAAACTCTTTATAGAAGAAAAAGAAGTTACAGGTAGATTGTTTTCTGTACTAGTAAAAAAATCCATTGCTGAAATATACCAAATACTCCCTTGTACAGACTGTTTTATTACTGTGCTAGAGTATCAAAGTGAATACCTTTTCCAGATGATTTCTAGTACAAATTTTCTCCCGTGTATGTGTACATATTTCTGTACACTTGTATATATCAAAATATCAGAAAATGTGCTGCTTTTAATATTTTCTTTATAGACTTTATTAACTGAAAAATATATATTACCTATTAGAGATATTTTTAGAAAATTTGTAATCTTGTGTCTTCAGAAGTCTGAAACTATAGGTAATACCTGGAACATGCTAGTGAAGAAAGACCCCAGAAATCTGGTAGTTGCATTTAACAACACCACTTGTTGACTCATTAGGAAGTGTTAAAAACACAAAGATGGCAAAATGTGAAGGACGACAATAACTATCCAGCTTTGCCATCTGTGTGTTTTGGGGCTAGATCAAGGTTTGCAGTTTTTAAATTGCTAATTCCTTTGGCAAAGGGTTGGGGTTTAAAAAAAAAAAAAAAATCAATAGTACTTTTAATCTTCTCAGGGAGTTTGGTGGGTTCAGGAAAGATTGTTCAATCCATTTATTCTGTCCAGAATGAGGAAGGTAAGACTACTCTAAGAAGACCTTCCACTGCATCAAGATCATTGAAAGAATGATTCACATCAGAAAAGAACACTTTCTTTGCCTTTTTCCACTGCTCTGTTTCCCATTCAGGTGGGATGTGAAATCCAGGGGAACTGTTTGCTTCTTATTTAAAGTTTTCCTTGCAGCAGGATTGGTGAGTTATCAAAATGTTACTGTTTTTAACTGATCCTACATGTAAGAGGGTACTGAGCTGCATTTCCATTTTAGTATCTGACTGTTACACTTTGTTGTTCAAGAGTTAGTTATAAGTTTATTTCTAAGAAGTTACTTTTCAATACTTGAGCTCACTGCTTCCTCCTATGCGATCCCCAGGAGGGTAAATAGCAAAGCAAGACAAATGGGGGTGATCATGATCTTTACAAAGTCATAGGGTCTTTAAGTGGATAGACCCATTCATGACAGAGGTACATGTTTAGACGAGAGGTAAGGCTGCATAATGTCATCAGGAATGAGTGTTTCATCATAATGAGTTGTTCATACTTATTGTGGATGTTCAAGTTCCAAGGCAAACCTGAAAAACTGTGCAGTTTGATGAGTTACCCTTCAAGAAGGATAAGCTTCCCCATTTGCTCCAGAAAGATATAGTGTTGTCCTGGTGGGATGAGGGGAGAGGACTGGGAAAAAATTAGTTGAATCCTCTTAGTTAAAATGAAAAAATGTTGATAGTACAGTGTAAGTTTCTATTGCAGTCATTAGAATGGTTGAAGGCAAATAGTGGTAGGTAGTCACTACCCATTAGACACTTCTTTAAAAGGTATTCCTTGTGCATGTTTCACTCACTTGTTGACTGTGTTAAGTACCTGGGAACTTTGGAGCAAGTGACTGATGTACAGTCAATACTGTATTTTCAGTTACATATCCTATTCTCAGTACTTTATTTTTAAAATAATTTTTTGTTCAAACAAGTGCTAAAAGACCTCATCTTCATTGTGTTGGTGTGGTTGTGTTTCTCCTAGGAGAGGCAACTGTAGGAGGCAGCTGACAGGAAAGAGAAATGTGATCTTTGTAAAACATTTACAGGACAGATTTCAGCTTTGGAGATTGTGTGGCCATTCATTCCTTCTTTCCCGTCCATTTCACATTGCATCTGCCACCACTTCTGCTTCTGGTTTTCTGTGTGGGTATCCCCCCAGAATAGAAAACATAGCAAGGAGCTGACTCACCATATTGTGTCAGCATGTTTCAGCTATTGAGCTTTTAGGTAGCCTCTGTTGCACATGTGGCTACTTCTTTTCCCTCCAGAATCCCCAAGAGAAGGCAGCACTACATCTCAACATTATTGACCACCTCTTATGATCAAAGGTCAAACTCAGATGAAGGTCTTCAGTATGGACAGAGTCCATAGCAGAAACCTGCAGTAGGTTAGCCAGCATCAGCCTTGTTACAAATGGAAGTTGCTATAGAAGACAGAGTTCATGTACTTTGTCTGTGGTATACGGCAAGTTTCTTCTACAGTGAGTGGTTTTAAATGTCAGAATGAGTACTGATATTTCTAGATGTCTCATGTGCTCTGGACTAGCTTTCATTTGTTGTACACCATCAGCCTCAGTCAGAATTTGTTTCAACTGTTTACTAAGCATATTCTCATTTGTAATTCACTCTAGTGGAAATGCTATACACTGCTAGATTGTTGTCTTGCCTTACTTATATAAAGATCTTGGGTTTTGGAGCATCTGTTTTTTGATATATTGCAAAATATGTCAAATGCAAAAGCTATTGTTAATTCTTCAAATACCAGAATCTACGGTTCAGTTCACGGTGGCATGTGGTTTGGAGCTAAGAAATTTGGCCCTTTGTGCCTGTTTACTCATTCAAAGTATTGAATAGCACATATACTGGAGCATGGAAAATGTCCTTTGTAAGTTAGAACAGTGATTGTGTTAATATAAGCAAACCTAAAGCATGTGTTGAATGCTTATCAGGCATTAGAATCAATAAGTAGTCTTTAGATTTAAAATTAATGATTTTCTGTGTTCTCCAAAAGTCAAAATCTCTCAAAGTTGTCTTTGTTGCTTCTGATTTCTCCCAAGAGAGTAAGCAGGGTGTGATAAATCATCATACCCACAAAATAAACAAAGTGCCTGACAAAAAAGGCTTGAATTAGACATAAAAGAGGAAATCCCTGCCTTAAACATCTTCAATATTTTGAACTCTAGTTGTGGAATTGTAAGATTAAAAGAAGATCTGGTGCAGCTCTAACCTAACACTATTGCAGAGACATTAGTAAGAGCTTTAACACTATCTTGACATGGGAATGAGGTCATTTTGTTGGATTAAGCCATCTGACTGCATCCCTGCTATTTATTTGAGGAGTCTTTTATGGGCTTACTTGATAATGCAAAGTGATGTAGAAAATTTAAATACATAAAAATATCAGCAGAATAGCTGACTAAGAGCAAAGAACCTTTACACAATCTTCTATGAAAAATAGCAAAATACGTTTTATTTATGAAAGGCTTAAAAATTGAATTAATAAATAAATAAGCACATAAACATATATCTGTACCTAAAATAAACATAAGAGAGAAAGTTAGTATATAAAAATGAAACATTGCAAAGGACATTATTGTGAAGGACAAGCTGACTAAATGAATTTGAATTTATGTAAAAACTGTTTAAATACAAAAAAAAATATATATTTTGAAATATGAAAGTTGAGACATAAACTCTTTGGAGACTGAACCTCTTGTTATAAACTAGCAGTATCAGTATTCTTTTCCTCAAACATCCTTTATTCAGGTAGCAGCGTAAGTGAAGGTGAGGCCATCTCTGGATAATGCTGCAAGCCTAACGTGGAAGGAAAAATTATTACTGATAAAAATTGTGTATCATTCTACAATATGCAGTGCAGTGTTAGCTATTTTTTATGGAATGATTCATCCCTGTTCATGTTGCAGTAGAATTTCTATTTTCTTCTCTTGCAAATTTGTAACAAATTTGGAGATTTCTGTCCCATGGCTTTCTTTTTGAGCGTGTCAGATTCCTAGAGGTGTTATCCTTTATTTGTCTAAAACCTGTCACTGACAAGAAATATTCAACTCACTAAAACATCATTTGCAAATGGTATACAATGTAACCTTTCAGAAAATTCACCCAGAAAAGCCTCTGTGGAACAAAACAAATGTCTGCCAGTAAGTAGTAAAATTTTGAAGCTATGACCTGTACCTACTAAGAATAACTGAATAGTGAATTAGCTGTGAGATGTGTGCACTCTTATTTTAGGAATTTATGGTCTTATTCCATTAAGAAGAGAGGAATAGGAAACTATGTATCATCAAGAATCTGTAGAGGCAGGAGAAAATCCACCGCTGTGAACTGTGAGGTTAGAAGATGAGGCAGTGAACTGTCTCTTGCCAATCTGAAACAAACATGTCCAGCTCTGAGATGCCAAACTACTACAGGATTCATAAAGAATGTTTGGACTAAGAGAACATCTCTCCCAAAAGTTAAATTCTTTTGAATAATCTGACAGAACGTGCTTTTTTTTTTTTTGAGGCAGTAGTAGCCATTTTAAGCCATAGAGCAGAAGGTGTTATGCTAAATAAAGCCCTTGGAATGTTTGGATGAACTTCTTGCCATCTCTTAAAGAAAATTTGACATGTTGACACTCCTTCTAAAATTTTGATCTATGATAATCCATGTAAATCCCACCTAGTCAGTTAGTTGGTGTGTTCTTTCCTCTCAAGTGTAGTACCTGATCACCCTTTCTTTTCAAGTGCTGGTGACCTCTGAGCAGGTCAGTTTGCACCTTGCTAGTCTCATCTTGGCATACCTCCAAAAGGCAAATAGGTCAGACTTCTGTTAGTGAGCCAAAAAGGAAAGTTCAGTCTGAATGCTTAACAAGAGAATAGAGCATTTTGCAGTAAATGTTATTCTGATGCACAGTGGAAAGTGCCAGAACTTAGTATGGAAACTTCCTAGGTAATAGATTTCATTCACACTGATCACATTCACCAGTAGTTAATGTGGCATCTTTACCAAAACCTGTGAGCTCTGAACAAGTTTCTCAACTCACCACAGAAGTTTACAAGGTTTTGTTCTACAGCAGTAATGTACAGATAATTCTGATGGGCACTAATAGGAGCTCCTGGAGTATGCTGTTTAGCTCATAAGATTAAAGTCATAAACACACATAAGCATCACTATGAGGCCTCACAGTGATTTGGTCTCTACTTCTAGCTTTATCAAAATGTCAGGTTTTAATTCTGTGTGGGAATATATATTACTCTTTTGGAATATGTGATAAGCACAGAAATTCTGACTGAGTCCATTAAAGGCTGTCCTTTTGGGTTTACACCACAACAGCACCCAGTGATGCTAGTGTACTGCAGGATTGGGCCTATGGAGACCCAACGATTTTGTTTATTATAAGGATAACTTCAAGTTATATCAAAAAATTTTTTGTTACATTTATAACAGCAATAGAATTCACTGTAAGAATTAAAAGGCTCATTAGAAAATAATTTCTCCATGGTACAAATAGCCAAAATGATATTTGATTATTCAAAGGGGATTTTTGAAGAGACCTATTAATCTGTGTCAGATTCAAAAGCAGTTTTATGTTCTCTTAACAGATAGAATGTTAAATGTTATATTTTTCATATTCATACATTTCTTAGTGTCTGTTGTCATCATGTGTCTTGAAAATTAGGAGATATTGCATGAAGGAACATTCACAAGATTAGCTAAGTCTGGAGCTTCCCACATTAATGTTTGAGACAAGATTTTGCTTGTCAGCAAAATATATTTCTGAGGAAGAACTACATTTACATATAGAAATAATTTACTGATAAGCTGCTACTGAGAAAAAAACAAAAAAAAAAGAAAAACAAACAAACAAACAAAAAACAATGTTAAGGAAGTAAATAATTCCAGGAGCAAGGAAGATAATGAAGCCTAATATATTCATGGCCACCTACTCCCATGTAGAGTATGGAGACCCTAGTGTCCAAAAACATGGTTGAGCTTTCATTGTTTTGTGAGCTTTTCCTTCAGAATTTAGATCATTCTCCTGTACACAGGCACTTATTTCATGAAACTCATTGGAGCTTAATATCTCTGAGAAATCTACCCTTTTCTCAGATTTGGTTCAAATAGGTCAGTAAGTACAGTGTTACGGAGAGGCAGCTGTACAAACAGAACAATACCATAGGACTGGTTTTATTAGGGTAAAAAATTGTATTCTCCTAAATTGGAGAACTTCAAAGTGACTTTTTTTTTTTTTCCTCTTTCTAACTGTTGTGTAGCTGGATGTTAGTGATAAAGGGGCAGAAAGTGCGGTGAATAGAAAGACTCCACAAAGAACACTAGCTTTTTGATGCCTCTTCACTATTTTTTAGGAAGACAATTGTTGCAAAATCCATATACAATGATTTGGTGAGATAGAAAGATTTGTGGTTATGTATATTTATACCAAAAAGGTATTGATGCTTAAACCGAAGTATGAATTAGTTCTCTAAAAGTATATACATAAAACGGATTTAGACCAGAAAATAAGGGAAGAGTAGAGTCTTGTTACTAAGGATGACCAGGAAACGAAGTTTGCACGTTACATAAAATTATTTTTGACACATTAAAATACATTCATTCTATGCTCTTTGTAATTCACTTTATGGTGAGTCACTTAATAGCAGAATATATATCATTTATACTGCTATCCTTCATGCTTTTAAACTGTAATATCCTTTCCTCAATGACTGCTTGTCAATTTCTCTGATCTAGAGTTGATTTCATAAATTAACTAGGCCAATTAAGTAGAGAGTTATGATTAGAAGAAGAGAAAGCAAATAAATATTAATCTGCCACCCTGAACTTCATTCCAAGATCCTAGCTCCCAGTATGCTTCAGAGTTGCATATGATGTCTTTTGTCAATTCATCCTCATTGTCCATAGATTATTTAATCAATGTGGTATTTTATGGCACAAACTGAGGTATTTTTTAGGTGATGTCATCTGTGTGAACCTTGCCACAGAAGCACTGCAGCCCAAACCCTATTTATACTTTGATATTGCCCAGTCATCGCTTTTTTCCTTCATACTTGCACAAAGTAATTAAGTGTTGTTTCACCTATTTGGTATTGAAAACTGTTCTTAGATCCTTTCTGTTGTTATTCTTTGGTATTTGTTCGTGTGGGTCACACAATCCACTTAGGGCAGTCTCTTCTCATGACTCCATATATAGGCCATTCATTAGAACAGCCTTGATTACTCTTGTGCTTGGAAATTAGCCTGACCATATATTTTTTTTTTTCTCATTTTATGTTCTTAGACCAGTACATCATGTTTGGATTGGAAGTTGCATCGTATGTTGTTTCTTTATTGATACATTTTCAGGAGACTTTAGGTGAATATTTATTCTCCCAGCCCTTTCTTAGCCCTTTTATTGTGCACAGCACTACGGGCCAATAAACAATATCAATTATAGATGCAAGGTTATTGCTAGAGAGCCTGGATATTGATCTCACATAAGTTAGAAATGGTTGAAGGAATGAACTTATTTGTTGGCAGATGTCCATATCATGAAGCAATCACCATAAATATCTTCAACCTGGCCTTTTCTTGACTCATATTACAAATATTAGGAGCTGAAAAATCAGAATGAAACAATATTGCATGCAGAGTTGGAACATACCAGTACCCAACCTGCAAGGAAAAGTCTACTATCTCTGTATAAAAATTGAGGGCTTTAGCCCCTGGGGCTGACAGTTTGGTCCTCTGCAAAAAGAAGATCTTAAGTAAGACAGTTCTTAAAAGAAAGACATGTTATCATTAGTGTCATCATGTTACTTATGGTTTCATAATCAAAAGTTAAAGTATTTCCTTGTAAAGATGCTGAGTGTCAAGCAATATGTGTCAATATTTCCATTTCTCATATTTTCTTTAATTAAAAAAGGGAAAAACTTATGGTTTTGCCATAGATTGTCTATTTTTTGCATTGATTCTTTGGTCTCAAAAAATATTCAGAATTGGATCCAAATGCTACACTACCTAAAGCTTGATGTTACTTTGCGACTAGTTTTAATGAGGGATTGCAACTGAGCCAACCTCAATTGCTCAGTTGCAGCTTGGGCAAGTAGAAAAACCCTGATGATTGATCTATGTGGGTGAGTTGGCATCAGTTTGCAAGCCCTCTGGGTAGAGGCAGAACATCCAGCAGGAAGAAGTAAAAAGGAAAAGGGAGAAGAAACGTTTATCACCCATTTACTAACATTTTATGGCAGCGTTATGGTAAACTGAGAGATGAATGCCTACATTCATGTATTTTGCACTATTCTGAGGCACTAATAACATTAAATCAGACTTAGTACTTCACACCAAATGTTCAGTAAAATAAGGAACGATGTGAATATTTGTTGATGCTGTATGCTATGGGTACAGCATCAAAAGTAGTGCTTGAAAGACATAAAATGCTCCAAAATAGAGGTCAGAATTATGCTAATATCATGATAATATAAAAATATTAAGTCACCAAATGACAGGATTACAACCCTACCATCTTCAGTCCCTAGGAACCTTTCAACTAAGCTCATGGTAAATAAAACAGCCGATCCTACATGGAAGTCTGATTACAAATTTACACATTTGTATTATTAGAACTGCACAAAGCATTCACCTCTGGAGACTGGGGTTAAAATCTGATTTAGGTTACTGAAGAATATTAGTGTAGTTGTCCCATCCTAGAAGACACTTCATTATATAATAAAATCTCCTCTCAATCCTGAAACCAGTCAGTATAATTAGGTGATCTCTTTAGAAAAGGCTAAGATTGGCATAGCCAGAGAGTTACAGAGCAGGATTAAAGTATATTGACAGGCCTGTGTTAAAAAGCATGCTTATTATTTTAATTATAAATATATATAGATCTACTTTCCAGTGTCTCTACAAAAGTGAATTTTTAGTGTGCTAGTAATTTGGATAGAGACGGATGAACAGGTGGAGTGCAGGTGTGCATTTGAAGGAACGGGCATGACTGAAGTATATTACAAAGTCAAACCATGGAATGGAGATCTTAGTTCACAATATTCGGCAATCTTATACTGTCAGACTTTGCTATTCTTTTTTTCTTTTCAGATATCCAGTATAAGTCAGTATTTGGTGTGGTTTTTTGTGTTTCTGTGCAGGTACAAACACTGTGGAGTTTATTACATTACTGGAGTCAGTAGAGAAAAGCTCTTTTCCAGTAACTGCTTTACTTCTGTTATTGATCCTTTTTTACTATTCATTTCATTTTCTATAATTGTGTAGAATAGTGTATATTGCAAGAATTTAATGACAATCTATATCTATCCAAATACTATGGAGATAATAAAGTCTTTGCTTGTCAATATTATCAATTTTTTTCTCTTATTATATTCCCTTTCCTCTTATTAGATTTTTAGGCAGGCATTTTAAATTCCTGAAGTCAAACTGCATAGAGCCAAGCCACTGTAAAGGCCTAGCACATCAGTAAATGTCACTAAAGTGTCAACTCTTTGCATCATAACTGCAGTTCATTTCACAGCATTGACAGTGATGCTTATACTGGATAAGGATTGGAATGGGCATATTTCCAGATCTTAATTACATCAGGCATAGGGATGAGGAACAGTCTTTTTCCTCATGGGGAAGGGAGAGTAAAGCTAAATTTGGCCATCTAGAGCCCTATGCATCCCCGTTTATCTGGAGATAATAGGATTAAGTTAAGCTATGGGAGTTCCTTAGCTAGAACTGCCTTGCTGCCTTCAGCAGGGGTCTAATAAGGATAGATATAATTGGGTAAATGGTGAATAAGAATAAAAAAAGTACACAGTATAAGCAATATGCTGGTGAATAAATGATGACAAATTGGATTCCATCCAATCCCTGCAGAGCTGGTTAAAATATAGCAGCACATGTGGAATTACAGGGTAAAATTTATATCTTTCTTGTTTCCTAACTTTTGCCACCTTGTCTCAAATCTCACACATAAAGTATCTTTTAAAGTTAAAGGAGAAGATGGGGAAGGGGAATTGCAGCATTTGTTTGGTATTAAGCAGAAGCTTTTTAATGCTTTCCATATAAGGTTAAAGATGCATAAAATGTAAGTGGCTACAAATACATGCTGCACAAATGGGATTTTGGTTTTCTGACCCATATCTACTTACTGGATTTAGTCTGTTAAGAGTTTAGCATTTTTTTTCACTTTTTTTCACCTTTCAAAGAGAAGAACAAACACAGAGAATGTAGCCCAAATGAAATAATTAATTAGATCATTCACTGGCGGATATTTTGGTAATTTACTTAAATACAATTCTTCGTTTTGTTTTGGGGGAGTTTTTAAATGCAATTACCGTGATTTAAGAAAAGAAATCACAGTAGTGAATTAATAACTAAAGACAAAAAGGTGTCTCTGTCTTAATTTTCTGTCTATCAAAATACACTAGATGCCTTTGCCTAGTGTAAAAGACATAGTCATTTAATTATCATTTATTTTCATGCTTGTGACCAATGGTGTGCAATTGTGAATATGAAATAACCTGCATAGGTGGAGTTCCTCTGCTATGGTTGCAGTTGCAGAACAATCATATCCATGAAATTTGCAAAGGCTGCTCCAGAGGTGTGGAACAAGTTTCAAAATCTTGTTGTAGACTAAAAGGGTGTGATCCACCTTCATTTGTTCCATTTTGTGAAGGAATTAAGTCAACCTGATGCTAGCATACCTCGCGAGTGACTTTGTAAATTGTTGGGCTGCTATGATAGAGCTAGTTTTAAAACAAGCTTGTTCCTGCCTTTTGCTCCCCTTTCCTTTGTTTCTTGAAGATGGCCCTGATTTTGAACTGTTGGAGCTAATAGTTAAACTGTCAGATTGCTCCATCCATATGCATATATTAGTTACCTGCCAAAAGGTTTGCATATACTAATGCATCTCTTATAAATCTGAGGCTGTGTTAAAAAGTTGCAGCACCCTATCTGACTATAAAGCAGAGAGCACCATTAGTATATTCACGAACACGGTCACATATTTATTAATAACAGTGAAGACAGAATGACAGAAACCTTAAGAAAAGAAATAATAGAAAGACACAGAGGCCAATTTAGTTAAGTGGGGAATGGCAACATAGAGATTAGAAGACTTCAGTTTATTGCTCACAGTAAAGAAATATAAGCAGTCTGTTTAGGAGAGGAGTGGCAGATCTATGAGCCAAAGCAGGAACAAATTAAAAGGATAATTACAAAAGCAAAAAGAAATACTGATTGTTGCATTGTGGACTATATCAGCAAACAACAAAAGATTCTTCAAATATATTTGCAGAAGACAGAAAGTAAAAGACAAAATTAGTTCACCAGAAAATGAGTGTTGGGAATTGGAGACAAGGTGATAGAGAAATAGAGTTTTGTTTTGCTTATTTTTATACGCTCTTCTCAGAGATTTTAAAATGTGAGTTCTGTAGCATATGTGGCTACGAAAGCAATGAACATGGCTGTGTAAAGGCTGAATTTGCAAAGTGGGTGAAGTACAAATCCATGTCACTACAGTTAGATATTTAGTGGAAATTAATGAAGTACGTACAGCTGTTTTTATCAAGCAGAAATAAAAGTACACAGATTGAGGATGGCAAGAATAAACAAATTGCCTTCTAAAATATATTTATGTCTCTGATCATAGATTTTTTGAGAAATAGAATACACCTATAACAACATGACCTTTTTTAAAGGAATTGGGTAAATAGTACCTACCTGCTAAGGGATTCAAATCAATTATGCATCAGGTAGATTCATTTAAGGTCTGGGGTTACAGTCCTGCACAGGCAGTATTTCTGTGTGTACATGTTTAAATTTGAGCGATGTGCTTAGTCCTACTGAAATTCTCAGGCCTTTGGAGATATTGCTGTCACAGCATATAGAGGCTGGCATGATTGTTGTGTATTGTACCTGGATTTGGAGGTAACTCAGTGTTGAACAGATTTAAGGAAAGAGTCAGGGAAGAGAATGAATTTGTCATGTGCATTAGCCCAGTTGCTTTTATGGTAGAGCCTTTTTTAAAAGTGCTATCAGTAGTTTGCTTAGAAATGTTTACAATGTACTGATATGTGCAGAAAGGAAAATATAACAAATTAGTAGACTTTATCACCTAGGAAGCCTTCATCATTTGGGATTAAATTCTAATCCTATTAAAATCAGTAGGAGTTCTGCTACTGACTAGACTGAAGCCACAATCACATCCATAGTTACTTCATTTTATTTTATTTTTTTAAAATGACATCAGTAAAATAATTTTATTTTCATTGTCTTTAATCTGGATCTTAGTGATGAATGTCTAATATTTTTAGAAAGAATTGTGTTGGAAAACTTAATGTGTGAAGTGTTAGGAAATCCCTTGTTATCTGTATTCTAGATAGGGCAAAAATGTAATGTAAGAAATTAACTTGATAAATAGTAGTGTAGCAACTGCCAGAACAGGGAATATAATAAATACAGTTGAATTCAGTGAGTTTATTGTACTAGAGTTCTTGTCAACTGACCTGTACCTGCATTCATCAGATCTGAAATCATCCCAGACTCAATAGGTCTGTCCCTAAACAACTTAACGAATCACAGTGACAAGAAATCCTGTATCTTCATTATGAATCCCTGTATAGTGGAATCACATTCACTCTTTCACCAGCTTTTTATTATCTCTTTGGATTAGCTTCAGACTCAAAATTAGCAAAAAAAACATTTTGTTGGGATCAGTGAAGTTCCTGAGGTATAAACCTTGTGAAGGACATCTGTGTCACTGGGGAAATTCTTGTATTGAAATATCATTTACCCAATTTAAAGTGATTTAAATTTATGCTAGCATCAGGGACTGCATTCAAAAATGACTCAACAGTTCCATTCATAGTGCTTCACTGGAACTTTTTAGTAATTTTTCCTTCTCGTAAATTTCTACTGAAGTTCTAGAGTAATTAAAAAATTAAAAACTTAAAGAGAATTTCATCCAACTTCACAATTTTTGCCTCTACTCTATTCCAGTCTCCTTCACCAAAAGGCCAGACAGCTCTTGAGCAGCAAGCTCAAATTTCAAATGTATGTAAGTAATGAAAATTAAAGCTCTGTTTTTATTATTTTATCTAATCCTGGGATTTATTAGAAAGGTTTTTCACAGCTCCTTTCACTCACAAGAAAGACCTTGTCTGCATGAGTAGTTTTTCAAAGAGTGTAACATTCAATAATAGCATCAGAAACTAAGATCTGTATATTTACCGCACCTTAGTAATACTCAGAAAAAGATGGAACTTGTATTCAGAAGTGTGTGCTTGGATTGTACATAGTTTGTATCTTCTATTACTGTCAGTATTATTACAATTGAGGCACTGAGAGTTGTGATCATGAATATAGTGCTGGATGCTGCATGAGTATGGACTAGCAAATGTCTCTGTCCCAGGCATTGCCCAAAAAACAGTTGGCACCACTGTATCTTATGTAATGTCAGTTTTACTGCCCTTAGTGGTGTGTCAGGGGGCTGAGGAGGCCACTTGACTTTCTAATAAAACCTTATCCACATTAATTTCTGGAACTAAGTTTTATTTTGGTTTCAATATTACATCTTTGGCTATTGTTCCCACTTTGTCCCAGCGTCTCAGTAAGCCAACAGATAAATGTACCAGGAAGCTAATAAACACTCCTATCATCCAAACTATCAACATTATTGTGATGAATTGGGAAATATTTTTGCAGTTTTACCTAAGATCACTATTGGTACTTGGTGCCTATTACCTACAGGCCTGAATGTGTACACGCAAAGAGAATAACTGTCTGAAAGGCTTAATGATACTTGTGAAGCAGTCAACCATTATTTCCCTCTGTCAGATTCTACTACCTGAAAGACTCAGGTTAATATAATGATTGAGTGTTTCTACTTTATGCCATATGCAGTAGTGATATTGCTCTGTATATCACACGTAATATTATCTAGCAGTTGTAAAGTGTTTTGCGTGTGCACTCTGCTTTATGACCATTAACTAATTAATCCTCACAATGCCTCAGTGAGGTAAACACCAAGATGCTATCACCCATTATTATTACATGGTTATGCTGTCATGCTTCGTTTATGAATTTATCTATTTACTTTGTAATGCTATATCTAAAGGTTCAATAAAAACAGTTGAAAATAATGAAAGAGAAGGGAAACTCTGGCTTTTAGAAGCACACATGACATATTTTTATACTGGCAGTGAGCTAATATAATTAGAGAGTACAATGAACTTTAAAAGGAAGAATATAAAATGAACTTCAGCCATTCTACTTAATAGATGAGATTTTCTAAGAGGCAGAGACTAATTGCTGCTTGAGGAGGAAAAAAAAAAAAGGCCAACTACAAATGCATCACAAATAGGGTCAAACCTCATTTTGGAAAATTACAAGATTTCTTCGCAGGATACCATACTAGACTCAGAATATTAAAACAAATATAATATATACCAATGTTTTCTTCAAAGTGCAGGTATTTAAATACCGTTTAAAATTACATGGGATAATAGGTCAAAACTAGGAAAATTTTGTGTCTGCCAGGGAAGAGTTTTCTGAAAATCTTCTATATTCCTATAAGTGCCCATATCTGTGCAGTTGCCAGACAGTGAATCTATATCAGTGTTTTACTTCAGATCAGGGGTGCGATGCTGGTGATGATCATCATCCTCACATACCATGTTTCACATCATATCATGGAGCAGCCCTAGAGCACTTGAACTAGATTCCTCTTGGGTGAAACTAAAGCACACAAGTTCCTGGAGTGCCACCTAATGCACTCCAGCTGCTAATGACTATTACTCAGTCCACAGGACCAGACTAGATCTGGTGTGAAGTAAAGCCCTCTGAAATGCTGATAGCATAAATGCAAGGTCCTCAGCACCACCTGTTTCATTCTACAGACCACTCCTATTGGGCTGCACTATTTGGAAATACATAGAACAAATACTCTGCTAAGAGCTGCAAGATGTGACTCTAAATAACATTCAGCTCGCTATGTTTCTTCCATTACAATTTTCAGAGGATGCCAAGGAAATTTGATGATAAAATCCCACTGGTGTTTAATAGCATTTAGATTTTTAAATTTGCCTGCCTTCATCTTACACATTCATCATTCTAACAGTGAAAATACACCTTAGTTTTTCAGCTTGATCTTCAGACTAATAAACAACTAATTTAGTGCAATTTCCTTAATTTTACCTATCTGTATAATACGGTCCATTTATTTACAACTGCCCTATATTTGCTGTGTAAATTCAGCTTTGATACAGGTTACATTTAGCATCAAGAATATCTTCATGGTATTTGGTTGGCTTTTTCTCATGGTTGGTTAATCTCTTTAAAATAGGTAGGCTGAAATTAATATTTTTTTCCTATTTAACACAAATATTTTATTCTCAATATTTCCATAAGTTTTAGGTTGTTTAATTTACAGCGCTATTGTTCCACAACATCAAAGCTAATACATCAAATAGCAACTCCTGAAACATACTGTCTGAAGTAGGAAGAGGCTTGCTGATAGAACCACACTGGCTGGTAGTGAAGGCTGGGGAATTGGTAGTCAATGACTGTGCTTTTGAAACAACTTTATGGGGGGAGAATATGGGAAACAGAGAAAAACTAGCCCAAATTCTGAATGTTAATCATGTTTACACTGCTGCAATTGGGAAAAATATTGTATTTCATGAAGTGTTTCATTGGGGAGTATTGTAGTTTGTATTAATATCATTGTATTGTATTGTATTTCTCTGCAGCAGCAACAACATTCACAGTTGAATATAAGTCACGATTTTTCACTTTCCAGTTTGGCAGTGGTTGAGTTAAAATAATATTTTGCTTTGGGATCTAACACACAAGAAAATGCTACAATTTCAGGCTTAGAAAACTAACCCTAAGAAGGTATTATAAATTGTCTAGGTTCAGAATAGGGGTGGATGATTAGATTCCAGTATTTCCTGCTGAGTGGTACATGCTTGTTTTGCAATACAGTTTTGAGTCAGAGATTCAAACAGAACTTGCAAATCCTATTCAGACTCTCAGCATTGTTGATCTGTTTTTTATTGATTTTTCATCTGTGCAAATCCAGTGCTCTCCATATATTTTAGAAACCTTATAGTAGAATGTTGCAGAATACGGGTTTTAATTAGCATTACATTCAGTTCATCAAAAGAATTCACTGTTTTGTAGGAGGATGCATCATTGTCCTGGTTTTACTGTATTCATACAGTCCCATTTTCCAAGGAAAAAAGTTCTCTTTCTATCAAACAGAGTAATAAGATATTATAGATTTTGTGTCCACCCTTTTCCAAAGACAGCAACCTACTCCATGTGCATTTGTTCCACATACAGGTAAACAACATTCCATTAAATGTAAAGGGAGTTTTTTATCAAGTTTTCATACTTGCTATATTTTATAGTATTAAATAACAATAGAATTTTTGCATTTTACTTTTGAGGAAATTTATTAGGTATGTTTATAGGCTTGAAGTTGACTTTAGGAAAAAAAAAAAAAACCTGGTTTTACTTTTTCTGCCGATTAGCTTTCTCTCTGTTAATTTTTCTCTTAGGTCTGTTGAATAGTATGCAGTGACATTGTAAGTGGGATGTACTTCCTCACATCAGTGCCTTGTTAATGCTGTTCATTAATCTAGAACCATGAGCTTGTTCAGAGGTGGTTAGATATTCCATATTTCTGTGGGCTTTGAGGGAAGGGTGACAGCTTACTTACAGCATCAGAAACCAGATCTCATTGCATTGTCATGTCATTTTTAATATTGATAAAATAGCAGAGACTGCATATGAACTCACAGCCTGTAAATGGTATAGCAGCAAAATCCAAAATAAGTCATTCCATCAACTCCTAGTAAACTGAAGTTTAGATTGTTTTAAATAGGATTATTAGTGAATTACTACCTGAAAAACCTGGAATTTTGTTATGCAGCAGGTCATGTTAAAGTCATAAAAGCTTACTTTTGTCTTAGTCTGTTAATTTTTATATTCAGTTTTTAAATACTGCTTTATATTATTTGTGTATCAGTAGTGCTTTGAGATCCCTATGAAGATCAGTATCCCATAATGCCATATAATTCTCTGATCCATTATTCAGCCAGTTAGCACGTGCTAATGTGTCCATCTTCCTGGTCTATACCAGGGTTTAGTATTAAACTTAATTTGCTTCAAGAACCCTGCATACTTTTAAAGAGAACTGATCATCATAGACTGATCATTTTATTCATAGAATGATAGAATTGTTTGGATTGGAAGGGACTTTAAAGACCATCTAGTTCCAACCCCCCTGCCATGAGCAGGGACACCTTCCACCAGACCAGGTTGCCCAAAGCCCTGTCCAGCCTGGCCTTGAACCCTTCCAGGGAGGGGGCAGCCACATCTCCTCTGGGCAACCTGTGCCAGTGCCTCACCACCCGCACAGTGAATAATTTTTTCCTTATACCTGATCTAAATCTACCTTCTTTGCGTTTAAAACCTTTACCCCCCATCCTATCCATACACTCCCTGATAAAGAGTCCCTCCCCACCTTTCCTGTAGGCCCTCTTGAAGCACTGGAAGGCCACTATAAGGTCTCCCTGGAGCCTTCTCTTCTCCATGTGAACAACCCCAACTCTCTCAGCCTGACCTCATAAGGGAGGGAGGTGGAGTAAAGGTGGAGAATCTTCTCCCTTGATCTGCTGGTCATAATTCTCTTGATGCAGCCCAGGATATAGTTGGCAATTTGGTATTCACTGTATTGGAACCTGAAGGTAATTTTTAATATTTAAAAAGACTATTGACATTACTCACATTTTATAAAGAAATCTGCGTACCCTAGTGTGAGGTTTTTTCAGTACCTAGTTTTCAAAGGTATAGTTTTTCCAATATATAATTTCCAATATATAAAGCAGTTTGATCTTTTAATTTTGTTTACTGTTGGAAATTCAAATACATATATCCCATTCTTTCAAAAAAATGCATATCATTGGCTCTTCTACCTCAACCAAGTTGGGAACACTGATAGAGGAATACTTGTCATTCTGTTTTCTGGCATACCTAGGCATAACGTTTTATGATTGACTGGAATGACTGCAATGTAAAACTACTGGTGAGATCTGCTGTGACTGGACAGACCAGCACTCACAGTTCCCACAGGCCATAACTGTAATCTTGACAGGTTTTTAGATATCGAAGGAACTACTAAAATTATAGATCTTAACACTAGTACTTATTAAACTGCAGATCAGATGAAATATAAAACTATAATTATAGAAATATTCAAGTGTTTAAAAAGTGGCACTATCAGCCATGCTGTTGCAGATCAAGAAGGTGATAGAGGGCTAGATCTTCAAGGAATGTGAATCAATAGAAGTCTATTGTATTCGGTGGTGCCACAATTATTCATTCCTCCTGTAGTCCAGGCTGTTACTCCATTGACAAAAACTCTGCACCTCCTACAGATAAATACATGGTCTGAGATACTTTTGTGCTTTTTGTACTTTGGGGGGGGGGGAGAATATTAACTGCATTTTAAACAATACATTAGGGAAAATTAAGCATCTAAAATATCAAAAAGGTTTCTTTTAAAAGGAATGCAATTCAAATTTTACAGAAACTAGCTCATATTGAAATGGGTATCCTATTCAAATGAGTTAGAATTTTTTGATGGTGTTATGTACATCTATAATAAAAGCAATGTGAAAATAGCATTCAGAGAATTTCACAGTAGGGGTTATAATTGTGCTCGCTTAGAGACCTGATCTGCCATTGATACATGTGCATAGCTCCCATTAACAGTAATAGGAGTAACGCATGCTTTTTGATGGCAGAATGGATTCTTACTCTGAGTGCTACCATATTACCATTCCTACTGTGATAATAGCAATATCATATTGCCATGATAATAGATGCAACACTGGAGCTAAATTAAGATTCTCAGAACCAGAACTGTGTGAGGAGAAGTAGGAACAACACCTGAATGTTAGTGACTGGGAGCAGTGTGCCTAAGCAGCAAGAACAGGTATAATGACTTGGGATAATTGGTCAGAAGACTTACAAGCTAATGGTCCTCTCTATGCATTTTTTTAAGGCAGTGGGTAAGTAGTGTATGGTAGAGCCAGTTCTGGTTCACTCTGCAAAGAACACTGTGCTTCTCTTTCTCTGAAGCATGGATGACACTGGAAAGAATGAGGAATCCTGAAACAGTCAAGATGATATTATGTTTGCCTCCTGTGCAGTTGTTGTTGCTAACATGGACAGGGGCTTTGTCATATTCGACATCCTGACTCTGGCCTATTCACATGCAAGATAAGGTGTACCTCTGACCTTTCCTGTACCTCACTGGAGCACACCAGGCAGGGATCAGGTTGCTGCCCTGTTTTCATTCTGGAGAGGAGCCCTCTCACAGCACAGAGCCCCAGGTGCACGCCCTGAGCTGCTCTCCTGGGATTCCATAGCAGTGCTACAGAGATTTTTAAGCTCCAAGTGTCCATCTCCCTTTGGGAAATATCACTAGCGGCCTTGAAATCATCCTACTTTATTTATCATTAGAAATAAAGTGATTGAAGAAATGAAAAAAGTTTAAAATAACAAATCAGCTTTTATACACTTAACTTACCCTGATGCTTAACATTTTCATCCAAGTTTAGACAGTCCTACTGATGTTAGATAACCATATATCTGGGGATGGGGTTCAGTCTGCTTTCCTGCAAGTCAATGCATGTCCCTTGAGCTCAAGAACTCAGATTTTTATCTACTTTGGTTGGTTCTTTGTTTCAGTTTTGCCTACCTGAAGTACTCTTCCCCTGTGTAAAGGCATTCTCTGCCTTTCTGTGGACTTGCAGAGAACTCCTTCAGGGTTTAACCCTTTGAACCGTGTAGGAGCTAGCATAACAACAATCATATACACAAAGGGATCTAGTGTGCATTAAAATATTACTTGCAGCCAAAACATTCTTCATACACTTGATACACCCTATTTATAAAATCCTCAGTACAAGAATACCTATGATCTGGTTTTGCGTTTTAACATGCAGAAGTTGCCACACAATCAAACCTGAGATTTATGTATCTGTGACTGCCACAGGTAAAATAGTGTTCCTAATAAAGTCTATACTAGTGTCAGACATGTATAAAAATCCTTAAGTCTTTGAATATACCTGTTTAGAATAGGATTTTTTGGTGCCTCCTTTCTTTAGATTGTTGGTATGCTCTTATTTACCACGGCATGTGATGGAAGTTGTTTTGGAAAGATATTTGAATGCTGTATACAGTCTGAAAGCATATTTAAAGCTGTTGCTTTCGATTTTTCTTTTAATGCCTTGATACCACTGCTAATGTAAAGGACATGGATTGAAGAGAGGATCTTCTTCTCCTAGGCAATGTGTTATTGATGAGCTGGCATTTGCCCTGTGGCTCTCCCTCAGGATTGCTTACATCTATTACTCACACACATCGATTGGTTAATTTGATAATTCTATCACCAATCAGCTTGTGTCTGACCTTTTGCCATGGCAATGATGGCAGAGTCTTCATTTTTACATCGCAGACCTGCTAGATTGACCTTTCTGAGGAGAATGTCAAGACATCCCTTGATCTTAACCTGTCACTAAATTTGTTAGAATTACACTGTCCCTTAACCTTGATCTATTGTATTTGTAACATTCAGGATATGCAGTTTGTGTGGAAATATTTTTAAATAAGTTATGTCAGTCAAAGAATAACACTTTCATAATTAAAAATTAGCTTCCCATTAAGGAAGTCTACATTTTAGAAAGTTTTCATGTCTGTTTTCCTTCCTTATGTCTGTGTAGTTCTCCCTTCACAGTAGATTAGTTCCTAATGAGTACCTTGCTTTTCAGTGACCACTGAAATTAGAGGAATTTTTCAGCCCTGTCTCTTGGAGATTGGTGAACTAAACAGGGTTTGTTCAACTACCCTATTATGTAAGAGCTGTGCTGTAGGGGATTTCTAGGACCCCAGATAATATTTTGCAACTGAGTTGAAGACAAGCGTTGGCTGGTTTCACTATATCCTGATAAGCTTGTTTCCATCTCCAGGTGTGCCTAAAAATACCTGGAGTTTATGCAAATTTTCAGGTTTCCTACAGATCAAGCATGTTACACTAACTTTTTGTACCTGCAGTCTTAATGCTGCACAAAGTAGAACACTCTGCTATGCTGTCGACATAGTGAGTATATTCTTCAAGAAACATAGTCATGTTTAGTATGCGTCTTTTAATAAATCTACATGTCACATGGCCCATCTTCCAAGTGCACGTTCCATAATAATTCCTGTATTCTGCTTGCAGTACTATGCAAAATCTCAAACTTGTAGTACATTAACTTCATAATAGTGCACAGAGGATAAAAGTTGGTGTTTCCTTTTGTTACGATATTTGCAACACCCTTCTGCATTTGAACATCAAGTCCCCCCTTCCCCTTCTCCCAAAATTGTCCTGTTTTCTCCTTAGTGGAGAGTCACTTTGTGACTCTGGATGTGTTAATTTAGTGTTCAGCTCAGCTGAAGGAAGAATACAAAGAAACCTGCCTTGTTTATTCTCCCTAAGTTTTCTGAAAATATATGCATGTATGTAATTCAGTTATGCATAAGGGAGCTAGTTAGGGCCATTCTATGGTTAAAGGTTTCCCTTTATGTAAAAAGCAGTTGATAAGAGGGGATGTAATTCCTGTTTTTCATGAGGGTGACTAACACTGAGGAAATCTAATTTCAATGACGTTTTGTAAAATTTATATGTTCAGAGGATGGGGACTTTCATACTGAACTTCAGCCTGAAGCAGATTTGAATGGGCAAGTTAGAGGGGCTGTTTTGTTGCTAGAAAAGGAAATCTTCCATTTGGAAATTGAAATTATCCCAGCATATAGTTATTAACTGAGATTGCTGTCTTGTGTTGTATTTATTTCAGGAAACAAATCTCAAATGACTTTAAGGAGTGAAAGCAATGATTTTGCCTGAGCAATAACTGTTACATCATTACGTCTAGCCAAATACTCTCTGTTTTGTAGTACAAGTGATCAGCATTCATACTAAGCTACAACCCAGCTTTTAGTAGTCACTGGGTCTCTCATCAAATAGATTGTTTTGCTCCAGTTAGTGCATAGTAATCATGCTGCACAAAGTCAAGTGGAGAGTTTGTAAACCAAAAGTATTATGTATATTGGTCTTGATTCATTACAGTGTAGGTTTCCAGCAAACAAGGCAGGTAATGCAAGCTAGACTAGCTCTACTTTTAGATAGTTACTGTGTATTGATATGTTCTGCATGTTGCCTTTTCTGTAGGCCTAGAAGTTGAAAGATGACATGAGGATCATGCATAGCCTGACTGCTTGTGGGTGGTGTTGTGGTTTGAGGGTTTGGGGAGGGAGGCAGGTGCTTTAAATTAGTCAGTGTAACTCTTACAGAAGTGCAAGAAGTTTGTAAATCCTACTGTTTTTTTCTGGGAGGTATAGTATTCACGTCACATGCCATGCATCTGTTTGTGTTATCTTGTTGTACGTACCTTTGTGCTTGCAGTATATTTTTTTAGTTAATTTGAATTTTGTAGCTGATGCTTGAGAAATGTATATCGTTCACTACTGTTAAACATGATTTAACTAGGTACCAATCCTAAGCCAGCTTCTTTACATAGCCCTGCAAATGAATCTCACTTCTCACCCCCAGAACTCTTAATCCAGAACTTCTTTTCCTCCAGGAGAAAGCTGGGATGTTTGAGAAGTTAGTGCAGAGTGGTTTTCTAATGAGAACAGTTTTTGCTAAAAGTGAAGATGAGACCACTAAACTCATTTCACTTGTAATCTAAACCAAATTCCAATCTAAGCCTCCAGAAGTAAAAGGTTACTGCATTAGCCACCTATACCTTTTGTGTTCACAGAAAATTAAACTAAAACTAAGTCTCCATTTCATATGGACCAGAACATGGCCCCTGCTAATTAGGAACAACGTAGGAAGACAGAACTAAGAATAAGAAAATTGGTATTTAAAAATTGAAAGATTAAACAGTTATCTCTCTCTTTGGTTTATAGTAATGGAAACAATCTTCATTGGCTTCAAAGTCTAATCTTGACCGAGCTTGTGAAAAAGACATCGGTTAAGAATATTATTTTAAGTGTGTACAAAGAGAGAGAGTGCAGACAGTAACATCTTTGAAATTTTAAATTATAAGTTTGTATATAGCTAGATAAGAAAGAAGAGGGTATAGATGAAACACGACAGAGTCATCACTGGCACACTGAACCCAAACTGTAGTTGAGGTGATAGTGGAAAGCTACTGCCCTGCTGGTTGAAAAATGGGATTTAATGCTCAAAGCCACAGGCTGAAACCATTATTCACAACTGGTGTTCACTTTTTGATCCCAAAGAGTAATAGATTTCTCTATTAACTCATGACTGCAGTTCATATAATACTTATTTTATACCCATTACAAAATTGACAGAGAAAAACATTTCTTTCTTCTCACCTCCCATAAACTTACGTGCTTCCCTGCCATTAGATCAGATTCCTGACTACTTCCCTTCTGCCTTGGTTCCCTCCATCCCTCCTGCCCCCCAGCACAGTAGTCAGAGCTTTCGTTGTTTCCTCATCTCCTTTCTGAAGCAGGATTTCATCAATCATGGTGGTAGTAGTCTGCTCTTGTAATCAAGGCTGAGATCCATCAAGTGTCGTGGTTGCAGCAGTTCCTTTCAAGCTCCATAGCAGTTCAGGTTTCTAGGCCTTTTCTGAGGTTCAGTGCCCTTGTAGCAATGGCTCAGTGACTGAAAATATTTCAGCTCCTTACAAGGGGATTTGCAATTCCCATTGAAACATGCTCACAGCAGCCATTGTATGAGAAATCACTCAGGCTCCATACAGTGCCATGATGTCTTATTGATCCATGAGCGCTATTGAAAAAAGGATGTAAGGAAGGAGGGAAAGAGGAGAAATTATCAGTGACATGTGCATATGAAAAGAGCAAGGGAGGAAGGTGGAAACATGAGGATTTGCAGCAGAGTTTTGCTGTGCTGGCAAGCTATATTGAGAAATGCAAACATAATGTTGGTGACTACAACAAACCCCGTATATGGTCACACGCACACTGTTTTGAGGAGCCTGAGGTTGCTTTGTGGCCCATCGTTTAAAAGATTGCTTAAAAAAAAGATGGCCTTGTATAACCAACTCAAAATTACATAAAATGAACAAACTCTTAGCTTCTTATTCCCTTTTTTTGTTGGGTTGTTTTAGTTTTTTACTTCCCTTTCAAACTGCAAGGACATTTCCTTAGAAAATGCTGGAGGAAAGCCCACTGATAACTCGGAAGGTAAAATAACATATGAGTTATTAAAAGGTCTTTTCACAGAAGTGGGATTAATTTCCATATCCCTTAGGAATCCCTGTACATGCTGTTATCACAGAAATGGCGTTTTGGTGGGTGGGTAAAAATTAGTTAATAATATTAAATTTGAAAATCTTTGGGCTGTAGTTCAGCAGAGCTAGCCAGCACACTTTAAAAGAATAAAGTCCTCAACAAAGTCAAAGCAAAATCTGCAGTCTGTTTTTCATCTGAAGATATTATTTAATACATTTTTGTAATGAACGCCAATAACTGAACATGCATCAAAATAAATTCTGATTCAGTCTTGACCTCCAGTAATGGTCTTCACCTGAATTGTTCCCATTTAAATAGCCAAGGAAAAAGCACAGGAGAAAATTACATTTTCTGCAGAAAATATCTTACTGCAGTGAGGGTTTTATTCATTGTTAATTACAGAAGAGGGGTGTGAAAGACTACTGTGATTCTAACCATATTCTGTCAATGTCAGTATAGGAATTTGTTTAAATCCTTTTGTGTTTATGTCTTCCATGTAATTTTGGGACCATTCATTTGTAACTATATATGCATTCTACAGTACTTGGAATATGCTGTGCTAATAGAAACATCATCTTTCTTCTTCAGGTCTTATTTTTATTTATGTACCTTATTATTAATTCTCCTAAAAGCAAGAGTTACCACCAGCTCCTTGAAAAGGACATAACTCTTGCATCTTTCTGAAGGATGGGAGACTTTTAAGGACTCCATTAGGCCCTATGTTATTTCTTGGGACACCACTCTACTGTAATAACAGAACAGTTTACTCAAAATTGTAGGACTGTGGTGCACAAGCCAATATTTTCAAACATCTTGTCGGCTGGGATGTGAGAGAGCATCAAGCCATTTGTTCTCTGTGATTTGTTTTCCCCCAGTGGCCCTAGTAAATAAATACTCGTGCAACAGCAAACAGAGAAAGATGTTGAGATTGCTATCTTTCATGAGGATTAAAATGACAGTGGGTTGAAGAGAAGGCAAATAAAGCTTCAGGATTTGGTGTCCGCTCATTTGCAGCTGAGGAGGCACACAAACTTCCTTAACATTTTTGGTCCTTTGATGGCATAAAGTGTGTGGGGACCCTCCCATCTTCTCCCGTCATTGCATTGCAGTTCTATTTCTTGTCAAGAGAAACTAGACAATTCTGTCCTTTTTTATTGCATTCCAGGTGGTAACAGGGCCTTTTAAGATTTCCTCTTCATCTGAGTTTCTGTTTCAGTTCATGTCATAGCAGACTATTTTCCCCATGCTGGTGGTGTGCTTGAATCATATTAAATGTTGTTTCTCTGCAACTTTACAAGCCTGCAATCATCCAGTTCAGTTTTGCAAACTCCATCCCTATCAATTACCTTCTGTGTCCAGCAAACACCAATAATGGCTCCTCTTTTAGACATTGTGTTCTTGTCACCCACCCTGTTTTGTTTCATTATACTCACTTTCATTATACTAGAAACAGAAAATAATGATATATGAATCTGACAGCTTAATTCTACAGTATATATTAAGTTGTATCCCATTTACTTGTAATGTTCACACCTGCAGACTTTCCCCTATTTCCACTGCTGAAGCCGAACATGATATTTTCAGATGGATGACACAGAAATTTTACGAAAGGCTGTGCTGGTTATCACCAGAGCATCTCCCTTACCAGTACCTCTGTATGGACAAACCAGCAGCAGGCAGAAATTGTGATTTCAGGATAGTTTAAAAATAAGACTTCCAGTACTAGCACTTGTTATCCCTGACAAATTCTAGCAGTCCCTACATACTACCCAACTGCTGTTAAACCTCCATCTCTACTCTGCTTTTTTGCACCAGTATTTCTTGCCAATTTCCTTAGTTGGCTTTTCCCTTTCTCCAGCACCTTCCATCTATAAGCAGCCTTCAGATATCCCTTTTTTCACACAATTAGAGTCATCATCTTCCTCAAATCCATTTGATCCATTTCCCCTAGGAAGCAATCACCAATTAGGATGAACTGCAAAACTGCATCCTAATTGTGTCCTAAGTGTATCCCAATCCTACCACTGAGTCAGAGAGTTTATGGTCATATACAAATTATCTGCAAATATATACATTGTTTAATATTCAGGTTTAGCATCAAATACCATATTTATTTTCTCAGTGAAAAGGTAGATGTTCCTCACATTCAAATCACCATATCTGGGAACCCCCCTACGGTAGGCTGAGGTTTTTCCTCTAGGGTGGCTCTGATGTTTGCCATGGTTGAGGTGAAGCCACTGGAAGATCAGCCTGGCAGCTACAGAGTGTTTAGGTCAGCCTAAAGACAGACAGCATTCAGCCCTATAGTTGCCAGTGATAAGAGTGAAACCACAATGCCTTCTGCTATAGGACCAGCATCATACTTCAGGCTCAACAGACTCATTCTTTATGTTCCTAGCGTAGTATTGCTCTAAGGGACTCTGTGAAGTCACTTGTCCTTTCTCGGATGTCCTGTAAAGCTTCTCTTGTTCTGAATGAGAGAACAATATGTCAACAAAATGAGTTGAAAGGAGAGAAGTTAGGAAAAATGAGTGTCTTGAAAAGGTTAAAAATAGTTACATTTGAGGGCAGTGGCAACTTTAAACAACGTCTTCAGGTTACGTTGGAAGCAACCACTGTTTATTAAATATTAGAAAAAAATTATTTAATTACACTAAGCATCCCGCTCATTTTCCCATATACCTCGATTCTTTCATGAGTAAGTAAAAATAAATGTTTCTTCCCGTAGGGCAGAAAAATTAAGCTGAACTGATTTTCTATTTTAGCACTTGGTTTATCATGGAAAATTTTACTGAAGTTTCCATTAAGCCTTCTGGCCTATAATACAAACAGTATTGTTATTGGTTCTGCTGTAAAAGGGAAATTTTTATGCTCAGCTTTGCCATCTGTTTTAAACTGCATGGCAACACCAGGCAAGAAAATTCTGCCAAACTATGTTAACATTTGCAACAAGCTTGTTTCATTGAATAACCTAGTTGGTTCTACTTGCTATATAAAATAAGTTTCGGGTTTATGTTCATGAGGTATTAGATGACTCCTGATGTGTCTGGTTGTAAGAAAGTATTAAAATACTAGGACCTGAACTTCTTTGCTTGATTGCTAAGGGTGAAATAGTGACCAAGCAACCTCCTCCTGACCACAAGAGAGAGAGATGGAAAGGAGATAGAATGGGACTGTGTAAGGCCTGATGGACTGGGGAATGTTTAATTTCTGAATACAATGATCAAAAAAATTGTAAACCCCAGAATTTACACACAGGATTTCTTGTTCTCCTGAAAAGTGCAAATAATTTTGGAGTAGGCTTACTGTTCCTGGAGGTCAGGACAGGAGCAAGCCTACTGAATGGGAATTTTCTTGGTGATCTGATTCTGTTACTCTCAGAGGCGGTCACTGGATTGTGATAGAGTGCTCAAGCACATCAGTATTTTAGGAGAAAACGTAAGAACACCAACCAAATTACAATATAACTTTCACAGCACTCCTGAAGCCCCAAGAAAAATATGAAAATATATGAAAGTCTAGAAAAATTAAAGAACAGCCTGAGCTTTCCTTGGAAGAGGCTGTTTATTGGTTTGATTACTGTTGTGTTTAAAAGTTGAAAATAAAAAAACTTCCTATTCTAGGCATGAAATCCTAATGAAGTCAGCAACAAAACTGATGCTAAGGCCATTGAATCAGGATTTTCATTCAGATGTTTACCTGAACTTTCAAAGATATACATCTCAACACATCTTTTCCATCCACCTACTCCCAGCATGTCTGTTGGTCTTTTTTCTTATCCTAACAGGCAGAGCTAAGACAGCTTGGACTTGGGACTAACTTCACAATGAATTTTCTTGTGTTTAGTAGGTGAGTAGATACCTCTTCCTTCTAGTAGTCAGGGTTGAGAAGGTAGGGCTTGAGTTTCTGCAGTCTTCATTCCTTATGGATTTGGATATTTTTTAGTTACTTGGGTTTTTGCCTTTTTAATTAAATAAATATATCAGTATCCTTTCAAAACCAAAAAGAGGATTTTCTTTTGAAAATGCTCTGCTTCCTTTTAAATTCCATATACTCTGTATTTTAAGCTGATGATCTGTAAGTGCTGTGAGTGTTGTGATTGTCTTTTCATGTTGAGAGTGGGATCAGACCAGAAGATGCTTCATTCACTATGAAGGATTTCATAATGTTGATGAAATCACCTAAGTGTGTAAGAAGTGGAGTAGAACGAAACTGTTGACCCTCTCAGCTTTTCCAAAGTATTTTTTTAAGCTGAAAGCAGAGATTTTATATGACACTTCTGGCTACAGAAGATCTAAGGATATTCAAACAGAAGTGATGGATAAAGTAGTTATTTTCCTGGCATAGTAGTAGGCATATAAATAAAAATATTTATTTATACTTAGCGATAGAGACAGAGATAGAACTCTTGTCTGTTCATGTCTGTGTACAGAAATAAGATCAAAATACTCTTTTGACTTCAGAATACTTAATGTTCCAAATCTTTGTATTGTGAATCCAGGCCTTCAGATTCTGTGCTGCTTTCCACATAATTTAATCATTGGTTATTTCAGCCCACTGCTTTATTTGAGGAAAGCCCCAGGAACTAAATTATTTGTGTTGTAAATAACGTAATATGCGCTCATTAGTTTGATCGCTTTTGCTTCTTTCAACAGGTTTGATTGGATTCAGTCTCTGGCCATTTAAAAACTGCCATATAATCAATAGGGAAGCTGAAATACTGAATGAGATTGATGATAAAAATCCTTGGTAATAAAATACTGGTAATGTTCTCTTTTGGAGACTTTATATGCAGCTGTGCTCTATGAACCCAATGATATGTCTCCTGTTGGTCATATAGGGAACCTGTTCATAGAAGTGTTCTCCAGCAGTTGCCAACCTGTGTAATTTACCTGCCATAACGAACAGGAAATGAACATTGTGGATGAAATTCTACATGCCAGTCAGTCTGTCTGCTCATCAGAGATTGTCCAACTGTGTGAAAATGCCATTTTTTCAATCATGTTTATAGAAAGCAGGTTTTGCATTATAGAATGGGCAGTTTGCATTATAGAATGTCAAATAATATCCTCTGTACAGTGTTGGACCTATGGAAGAGCTCATACTGCCCCTGCTGTTATCATCATATGCTTTTTCAAATACATGCAAAGAAGATTTTATTACAAATAACTTTAAAAAGTTTTGTAATGAACTTTCATGCAAGCTAGATTAGCTCTGTTCAACATATAGAACTGTGATACCAGCAAGTACTTTGGAAAGAGTTGATGCGTTCGGCTTCTGATTTATAACACATGGATGAGTGCACTGTAAATGGACTACTAATTCTCTGTACCTTCTGTTTTACTTGACTGAACTGGCTGAGCTCTTTAGGTGGACAGCAGTGAATTCTCAGCATTATTTTGTCAAAACAGAAGTCAATGACCATGACCTTGGCCTTGCTTTTTCCTTGATGATGTGAATCTGCACTGTGCTTAGACAAGTTTTTCCACAGTGTTTTATTTACTAAAGTTTAAATTTGGGACAGAATTGTTACATGTAGTATATTATTTAACCTTGCCTAGAGTGTACTGAGATCACACAGAAAAAAAAAACAAAACAAAACAGAACAAAACTGGTAGCAGTCATTGCCCTCCCTCAGCTGACTGAGCCCTGAAAAGGGAGGGACGATGAGTGGAAACTGGAAGCTAGTTCATGGAAAGCTTGAAAATATGAAAGTGGTTTAGATATAGTCAGCTAATATTAAGTTGCGCAAATAAGCTGTTTCTAAAGTGATGCTGAATTTTACTAGTGTATTCTACCAGTTGTCAACACATGGAAGGCATATTTTAGATCTTCAGGTGCCCTAATGTGAAAATCTGGTTTTTTTGTACTGATAGAATGAAATGAGTTTGTAAGAAGGGAAGAAAAAAGTCTAGAAAAAATGTGCATGTCTGGAATTGATTGGATGCATGCTTCAGGGAACAATCTGGATAAATTGTTTAAGAATGGTTCATTCTAATAAAATAATAATGATAAGAGACTGACTTCAAATCTGAATAGGTCACAAGTGAAATGAGTTTGGTGGTCTTAGCTAATCCCTTTGGATATTTATCCACATTACTGTCTCCCTGTACAATTTGATGCAACTCAGAATTACTGTTTGACTGCAGTCAGTAGTTTTAGGAGCGAAATTACATGTAGTTGAATCTCAGGGCTGAGATGAAGAGACAGACTTATTGTGAGAACCTTCACACAGTGTCTTTCTCCCCATGTTGTTTCTGTATCAAGGCAGTGTTACGAAATAATAATTCTCAAGCGTCCTAAATTCCCCTTTGTATAAAATAAATACTTTTTCCAAGATCTGGTGTAACTTAAGTGGCCTGACTTCTAAGTAGCCATTGTGCATGTTAGATTTGCTCAGGGAGTAGGGTGCTGTGTACATTATGTTCTCCTGAAGTCTCTTTTTAGTTTGCTTCTTTTAACATGAAGCAGTTTTCTTTGGCCAGCTGCACCAGTCTTTTCGCTTGTGCTATGTCTATTGTCTGTTTCTCCACTCTCCCCTAATGGCATATTGATCACATTACCCCTGGGAAGCTAAGAACTGAAATATGTAAACACGTACACACTTTTTTGTAATCTGCATCAGCAATCATAGATGGAAGTTTAACAGGCTTTGGAATTCAAGTGACGTAGGTAATTCAAAACAGAAGACCTACAGAGGAGTATGTGGTGGACAAAAATCACTGGACATCCTACTCCTGGAGCATGAGCTGCTGTTGCCATGGGGCAGTGATAGGCACCTTTCATGACCCTGACCACCCAACCCAACACGAGCTGCAGTGGCTGGGAGGTGGCCAGTGATGAAAGGCACTGCTCCAGTGCCAGCCTGCCCTGTGCCACGGCTGCTCGCCATCGTCCTGGCTGGGCTGGCAAGCGGGGAGAGGGCACGGCACTTGGGAGCCTCCCGTGCTTCGGTGCTGGCATCTCACCTGCTCTGCTTCCAGCACAACAGGCGTAGCAGATGCACGTGACAATATATTTCTAAGCTCTTAAGATCTGATTAAATTGATTTCTAATGGAAAACAACAAATGCGTTTTGGAGACCAGAAGTCAATTTCATGTTTTGTCAATGTTTTATTTTCTATAATCTAAAAAAAAGAGGTTGAGGTTTTATTTTTCATTTTCTTTATTCTGTAAGTTTCTGCTGAGACAGAAAAGCCATGAATTTTTCTATGTGGAAAAATTTGAAAGGAAAAATATTTTTTCATGATATGTTGTGATAGTTTTGTTGGCTGTTATGGCATTTATGAGGTAGAAAACAAACAAAAGCAACAAGAAGGATATTTTTAGCTCTTCTACTTATTAAAATTGTTGACTGCATAATTCTGTTCTGACACAAAATGGACAATACACAAAATTAAAAAAAAATAACTTTGAGTCAGGTGATAAATTTTGTATTTGTTTTCTTGTCCCCAATTTCTCCCTCCAAAATAATGCAAGGGTAATTGTGTAACGGTTGCAAAGTAAATGGCAGGTATTAATGCAAGCAATATGTGACAGAAAAAAAAAAAAAAAAGTTGTCATACAGGATGTTTGCTGTGAGGTCTGTGTGTTAATCAATAAGCAAATCCTGAATGCAGGCAGGTAATTGTTTATCCTTGAAATGATATGCAATGATAATCGGATGCTAATGTGGTAAAGCTTCCCATCATTCTTTTAACCCCTGGTGGTAGCAGTTGTTTGGGGAAAGTTTTTGAAGTTTGGTTCTGGTTTTACTAGCTGAGATGACTGATTTTAATACCCTGGATGTCAATATTTAGTTGTTCCTCTTCTAGGATCCATGTGGATTTTCAGGTTTACATTTCATTACAGGTGTTTGGTGTTACTTCTTCAGTGCTGTTATTTATTTGTTTCTGGTGAGTTCATATAGTGGTTTTCCAGGTGCTTTTTCATTCTTGTGAGATCTGTGGGGCACTTAACCTACATTAGAGCTAAGGGGTCTGAGGGTTCTTCAAGAGACAAAGAATTTCCAGATACTTTCCTTCAGGATGTGTCAAGGGCAATACAGACAAAAGACTGATGTCTCCTTTAACAGCTTGATAAGTATCTCAGGATATTCTGCAAGAATCAGTACTGTTTCTACAGTGTACTGTATTCCCATTCAGCATAATATGGCTCAATATGTATACTGTATGTGACAATGGTGAAGACTTATCTTTGCCCTGAGGGCTAAGTGCTGTAACACTTCTCAAGTGATAGGCTTGATAGAAGAGATGATTCAGAGGCAATGATCTGCTAAAAAGTCACATTAAATATATGTGAGAATTAAAAATATGGCTCTGTGTTTATCTTGATTTTTATTTTACAAGTTTCAAAGTCCTATTTATTTCCAGCATCAAAATCCCTTGTAAGGTAAACTAAATCATTCTTGTATTGACCATTTTTTCATGTTGTTCTATTGAGGCATCTTCCCAACTGAGTTCCTTATTGAATTGTATTTCTATGAGGGTATTGTAGGTTAGCAGCACATTTTTATGGTACACAAAAGAGGTGCCGTCTGAATTTCCAATGCCTTGCATATTGTTCCCTACAGAAGCAGCATCTCTAAAGTACTGAATAAATCAAACCAGAAACAGTTGGCTCTTGACTTGCTGCTGTTATTTTTCTCTAAGTTTACATGTCCTAAAATAGTCTGCCCTGCCTAACTTTCTTACTGGATTAATTTATAGTAAACACATCCTTTCCAGAAACCTTAGACATTTTCAACTAAGAAGGCTGTATCTCATACATGGAAACAAAAAATATTATTTAATGCTAAACCTGTACAAATATGCAAACAGCGCTGCATGAGCACTCATCAACTGTGCCCAGAATCGAACATCCGATGTCACATAGTCTTATGATAAATCTGTAAAGGCGTACTCTTCAGTAGTTTCTAAAGGAGATTTTCAACAGAAATTAGTGTGGTATGCTATTAGTTGTTGTTCAGCTGTTGTTAAATATTGTTAAAAATCTGTTAAACCTAGGATCAATTTCCAGTAGTTTATTAGATTACCTTGCAGAGTCCCTTATTTGAAACAGTGCAGGTGAAGTTCATAGTCTGTTTTTGCTTCAGTCACGTAGTAAGAAGTTAGTAAGAAGTTCTTTCTGAATGACTGTTGCCCAGTGTCAAGATAGTTACTTAGAACAGAGCACACATATTTAACTGAATTTTGTTATTCTGAAACCAGTTGGGATGCAAAGCTGCTTGCCGTTTAGGCAGGTATAAGAAGAGCTGCTGGCATGGGCATCTTCCTTTGTGTACTACACCTTCCCATATTTCTTTTTTATCACGAAATGTGATATGATGGGTACCCATTGATGCAAAGTGGTACCTCTGGTTTGAATTGTCTAAGATTCCCCGTACTAGTTCAATTACAGTGTCATAAGAGCATAATAGGCCCCATCCTCACAAATGAGTTAGGGATCAGACCATTAAATTAATTTTACTTATGACCTACTGTGCAGGAGGGTTTGCAGGTGCATTTCTTGGGCTGAAGTATCAGTTTCCCTCGCATGCTGTTATATCTAGTACTTAAGACTTTACTTCTCAGTTTAGAATTCAGGAAGCATAGTTTGCTATTTGACAGTAAGACGGACTTTGAAATTGTGAAAATAAGGAGTCTAACACAAGTGAATTGGGAGAGTGCAGAACATTATGGACTGAAAGGAGGTTAGGTGAGGAGAGAATATGAGAGATAAATACACGAGAAAAGAAATGGAAGTGTGAATTCTTATTGTTGTTTAATAAGGTTTTGTGTGGTTTTATGTACATGCATACATGCTCACATTAACATTAAAAAACCTACACAGATCATAGCACTTATGTGCCCTCTCCTTGCCTTCCCTAAGGCTACACCTGTGACATCTAGAATTTATTTCTTCACTCATGACCTTTCATAACTACCAGGTATAAATGATTTTCTTTCACTTATGCCCAGGCTACATTTGAAGGTCCTGTAGGTCTCCAGGAAGAATTATCAGTAGATAACCTGCACTATCTCTAAGTCATTTACGCACAATAAAGGAAAAAAAATATATATATATATCTGTGCAATCTTTTTTTACATGAAAACCTTGTTCTTCTTTTCAAACAACCTTTAGTTTGCACAGCCTTTGCTGCATTTTTTTTTTTTTTCAAATGAAAAGCATGTATTTCTTTTAAGGATTTTTAATTCCTTCTAAGTAATATATAGTATTATGTATTTCTAATATATAGTATTATTAAAGTAGTCCTTATAATAATCTTGTCAGTACATACACTCACTTTTCCCAAGCTGCAACTGTAAAATAATGAAGGAAACCATTGGTGAATTAAACAGCTTGTTAGTCATGGAGGATCGTTGGATTGAATTCTCCAGAGGTTTAAAGTACAGGGTAGTGGCAATGAGATCAAGAAAAATCAAGTCACTAGATACAGAATATATATTAAAGCATTCTACAAATGTAGTATAGGAAACAGCTTAATTTTAGTGCCTTGGTAATTTAGTAACTTTCATGTCTAGGTTCCTGATCAGAATTTAGTTTAAATTAAGCAAATTGTTCTGGACATTTAGTTATAAAGGATACTATAATTTCGCACCAAGAGGAAATAAGACACTGAGAAAGTCCTGTGTTATTCAGTACAATTTCTTGTTATGAACTATATCCTACACCTTCCAGCTATAAAACAAAGATAACATAATGAGCATTTGAATTTTGGCTTGAAATCATGCTTCCCATGTTCTTGAATCGAAGTGAGTGGTGAGAATAAAGCCCGAGCTAATTTTTTAGTTCAAGGAGTAGTGCAAAATTACCTTCATTCAGAGTTTTTATCAGACCTTTAAAGTAATTTTACTTGTTCTCCATCTTACCCATACCCTGTCTGCCCTTTCTGCTTTCTCATGACACTGCGGTTTGAAGATGAAACTCTCACTGAGTTCACCCAATCATTGGGAACTTCCCTCTCCTACCCAGCTCAGCTTCCTCTATCAGAACTCACTTTATAGACATATTACCTCTCTGTGAGGTTTTCTTTATACACATTTCTTAAAGACTTGCATACTTAGGCAGGGTTTTCTGTATCAGAAAAATGTGTCGATTTTTATATTAACTATATTTTAACTTAGAATAATGAAAATCAAAATGTGACAAAATTAAACATCATCTTTTAATATGAGAGAAGACAGGTTTGTATGTCTGTAAGTGGGATAATTGTGACAGGCACAATTACCACATAGTCAGTCTTCACTTGGAAGCTTCATGACTGATCAGGGAACCAAAATATTCTCCGACTCCAATAGAGGGCAGTAGGAAATTTCAAGGCTGATGTACCTTGTCCTCAGTGGTGTCAGAGACATGTGATAGTATCTGAACTGAAAGCCAGATAGCCTAACTGAGGAAACTGCCAGATTTTATGAAAATCTTCCTCATGCTCATTTTTGTCTGTCACTGAATGCAAAGAATTTATAATTGAATCAAGAGTGCTGCCACCTCAGAATGCAACTGAAGTATCTGGATCATATCCATCTTTAAAGGCAGGTTTTCAAGCTCTACTAAACTCAGGATCCATGTACAGAAGAGTTATTTCCACTGATGCAAACTCTGGATAAGACTGCCCATATTTTGCAACATTGAGGTAGTGTGTTAAGAATGTAAGTACAGTTTTGTATGATCCAACTCACCTCTACCTTGTTTAAACTTTCTACAAGACCTAAAATTGATTGCATGCGGAAGTGATGTATCCTGGGTCCTTATTTACCTTGAAAGAGTCAAAATGCAGCCTATGTTATGCCTTTCTGGTATGAAGGGGAGAGTGTGGCGCAGGCCATGGACAGGCTGTAAAAATTCTTTTTGCATCTATGTAGATGAGGAAATGTTTCTATTTCTTTTGTAGCATCCGTGTAATTCATCTAGCCAAAGCCTTTCACTCTGGCTGTAGGAGAACAGGATGTGGCTAATTGATACAAATAGTTCCTTTGCATCATGTACAGATTAAAAAGTATATCTAAAATACCACTGTCTTCAGATAAACCTGGTCCAATATAGTTGGGCTTTCTCACAACCTAATTTTGGTTACAATTTTAAAACAATTCCAGTGTTGGCAGTGGTAATAAAATTAAAGACAGAATGGAATCTCAGAGATTTCCCTCTTCCATATGAGTCTTTAGGAAATTATTCTCTTCTCAGCTTGTCTTTGTATGTTTAGAAGGATGCCCCTGTAGGGTCGTTATTTAAGTAATTGTTAAATATCAGTCTAACATGGAAAAAAATGGTCCATGCAGAGCATGTGGGATGGAGTCCAGAAATACTGGCCTCCTTCATCTGAGCTAGATAATACTTCCTGCTGCTGTGCAATACTATTAAGACTAATATGCCACATAGAACAGAGCAATAATTAATTATGTAGATGTGTAAGTTTATTCTATACAGAGGAGGGCAGTAGAACTGGTAGCTGAAATTGAAATAAACATAGTTTGTGCATTAAGCAAAAATAATCATTGTAATAACAGAATTGAAACATCTATTTACATAGATGAGAACCTGAACAAATCCGCAGGATCTAAACAACATCAAACGTAAATATAACTTAGGTCCTGTAGCAGCTTTATGCTATGCTGAGACTGCAGAGTCGGAGATGACCACAAGACAGAACTGCAGTATCTGTAGGCAGTATTTGGATTCTTCTCTGTTACAGTTCTGCTCAGTGTAGATGATATAATTAAGACATATAGAAACGACTCATTAGATTGTGACAGCTTCTTGTATCTCGTAGTTAAGGAAATAGATGAGCTATCTGGAGATACCAAATGAAGAGATCATTTTTTTGTTTCAGTACCACTTCACCCCAGTTGGAGAAAGTTCATGAAGAGCTTTGTCTGTTAAGGCTATGTTGAAAGGTATGATGCTTCAGATAATTTACAAAGAAAAGATTAGACTCAGCTATAAGTCTCTTCTGAAACATATACACTGCCTTTTCTACTTCAGAATATGGATATGGGCTGTGAGTGTGCAAGAAGGTATTAATTGGTTTTGTGGATTTGGATCTGTGAGCTGAAAAGTCTTCAGTTTTGGATGGCAACATCTGTATACACACTTCTTTTGAACAAAAAACATCTCTTTTTTTTCATGTTCTTTTAAAGATTTTTTTGTTTGTTTGGTTGGGTTTTTTTTGTTTGTTTTTTTTTTTTTTTTAACTATTTGCCAACTATTTGTGGAATTTTGGATGGATGTTCTTTTTAAATAATAGAAGCTGAAATAGAAAGAAAAATAAGTAAATCCTCTGTGAATACAATTTTTGGGGAGGGAAGTTTCTATAACAAAAATATATGTAGCAAAACTAGAGTTTAAAATGGCATGACAGTTCCTTGTAACCAGAAGCCTGATCTTACCAGTTGCTGTGTGCCACTGAGTTGCCTGTGGCGATGATCTTTCATCCACATTCTGATTTAAGCAGCCAGTGCTGCTTGTGGAAGCAAGAATTGGAGGAGGAGCTCAATGACTGCCCAATTTCAAGTGGGATAAAAAGTTTTGCTTAAAATTGAAAGCAATAAAATCCCATTTCTTTTAACAGCAATGATCCCTTTTAGTAAAAGACAATTGATTCCTGTCCATTTTCTGGGTTTCTTTTTGAAAGGTGTTTCCCTGTTCTGTTACCACAGAGCTATAAGCAGCATTCAATAGCACTGGGTTGCTTCCCCTTCTTCCCAACCAAGCAATAAAAAATATCTCCAGGCTTTAAAGGAAAACAAAAAAAGAAAACAACCAAACAAACTAAAACAAAACAACTGAGAATTAATAATCTCCCACATGTCACATTTTTCATTTTAATAGAGAAGACACTAAAGAGTTTTCAAGTCGTGGGTGATGCTGATCAAGCACTCTGTTGTTAACTCCACAAACTGCCTGATATAGTTTATAGGGAAGGAAAAATCAAACACAGATAGGAAAAGGTGTGATCTGTGCTTGCAGAGTAGAAGAGTGAAGTGCTGAAGAAACAGTGATGATTTAAAAATTGCTTCCATCCCCAAAATGTTTGGATGTGGGTGAAGTCCTAACAGCTACTTGGGACTTTTTCTAGTGTAGAAGTTGGACTGGAAACTTCAATATTTAATACTGTATCTGCGTAAATAGTGGCTAGAATGGACAAAGTACTGCTGAAAGAGTAACGTCTTGGAATAATGAAAAGGAACGAGGAGGAACTGGGAAGGTAGATTCAGTTCATGCTCAGAAGCTTCAAAACAGTGAATCAGAAGCTACCCACTGACCAATATTTGAGGAAAAGGTTTTTTAAACATTCCCTCATTATCTTCATTCTGGTTTTGCTGGCAATTATATTTTGTCATTTATAAATTGTTAAAATTGCAAGCTGTGTTGTAACAGAAATGCATTATGATGCTGTGACGTTACCAAGTTTTACGGGCTACTGTGCGCTTCTTTGGAGGTTTAACTCCTTTGGCCTTCGGTGTTATACCTAGTGCACACAAGGTACAAGCAGCCTATTGAAGCACACCTTATCACAGTGTGCTGCTACACTATAAACTAGCTAAGAGGCTTGCTAGACTAGTCTGCATAGGCTGATATTAAGTCTTCCATTAAGTGAGACAGACTGGTTACTGATTTTGGAATTGGTGATGGATGAAGAAGCTATACAGAGATGACATTGCTCTAAATTTGTAATACTGAGATTAGGGAGTTTTTCTCTGTAATGTTATAGTAATGATCGTTTCTCAAAGACAGAGGGAAGAAAAGATTAGATTTGGTGCCTACGTGTTGAGGGAGGTGGAAAGGAAGAAATAACCACAGCTGAAGTTCAAATTAAGGTTTCAGAAGGTGCTAAATACATTGGAACAAAAATAAAAAGCTTCTTCACCTCAAATTCATCACCAAGGACAGAAGGATGGTTTTATAATTGAGTGTGTCAACTCTGCAGTACCTGTCACTTTATCTGTCTGCAATATGCCATACACATTTATAGTGATGTATAAGTAATAATAATAATAATTTTGTGCTTGAGGCAAAAGATATGGATTTAGACAATCCTTTTCATACCCATCTTTGACACGAGTTTCTTGTGTGGCCTGTGGACAAGTCATATTTCTGCACCTCACTATCCTCTGCTGCAAAGTGGAAATAATACTGTTTCATTCTGAGGGATGTTGAGAGACTGGATCAGTATTGGCAATTTGTTGTGAAAGTCTGAGCTAAAGATACCCAACTCCAAATTGTTGCATTTGCTCCCAAATCTTACCAGGGAAAGACTTCCACTTCTAAAACTGCAGTCAGATGCTGACTTTTACTTAGGGTCTGTGGTTAATCACCAAAGCCCCAGCCTCGTTCTGTTACCATATTTTACTCGTATGAAAGTTATAACTGAAAGTTCAAAAAGTAGGTGTTGTATAACAGATTACGGGGATGCGGAGGACATCTGTCCCACTCAGTGAACAGGCCTTGGAACAGATGTCTCAAATTTCATCAAATCCAGAACATGCTGTCCATTTTTCAGTAATAAACAGAGTTTTTCCTCTTTGTCACTGAGCACCAAAGTATTATCTTTAATGCATAAAATATGTAAATTCTTAAGGCATCATTTTGCTCTTTAGTGAGTTTAGATATTACAAAACGGTTTAATTATAAAAACAGACAGACCTAGTCCTGGGACCTGTGCAGCTAGAAATAAATGTGCAATCAAAACTGCAATTACCTGCAGAATTTAGTGTAAACAGATCAGCAATCACATAACAAACACAGGCTAGTTTGCATTCTGATATGAATACAGTTAGATCCAAAGCAATTTTCCTTTATTTATCTTAGCTGCTCAGCATAAATAAAGCAAGGGCATTGAAGCAATTAGCATAATTAGAGTATCGTGGTCAGGCCCTGTGTGATTTCTAGAGACGTTTCACTTCAGAATTCTTTTTCCCGTACAAGAGTTTCCCTGAGCCACTAAAATATCGCTTTGGGCATTTTTGTATTTCAAATTTGCAAGTTGTCAGTTTGAAAAACCCTTGACACATGGATGTGAAAGCATCTCACAGACAACCACAGAAGGTATACCCTCAGCTTTTCATTACTAAGAAGCTGGGGAATTTCCTTTTTCAGCTCTTTCTCCTTCTTGACGTTTTAACCCTACAAATGTCAGGTTTAATTATTTCACGTGCTACCTAGCAGATCTAAGGGTTAAAACCAACCTGTTCCCCCAAAAGGTGTGACATTTATGGCACTTCAGGGGTTACACTCACAAAGAGAATTTCCATCATTCCCATGACACCCTTTCTCCAGTCTTTTATTTGCTTGACTCTGCTAGCAACAGAAAGAGCTTGTGTGGGCATTTTTACTACCTCAGCACCTAGAACCAGGTTTTTGCCAGTGCTTCTACTGTTGTGATAGCATTCAGAACACTAGACTGTGGGACTATTGCTGGACATTTTTAGGGTGAGTGCAGGATAGGGAAAATACAGAGAACTTGTGTGTTTTCTCTACCAGAATGGCTGGGTGGTAGATGTAGAGTACTTGTCACAAAGTACCATTTGCATCTACTGAGGCCAGCTGCGAGAATGGATACAAAGTGAATATGGATGGGAAAAGAGGACTTTATCCTGTCCTCCTTTTTTTTTAACTCCCATTTTTCTTTTTAATTAATTAATATTTCAACAAGGAAATAAAAAAAAAGACATAGAAAGTATAGTGGTTTTCTTTCATCTTTATAAATTTAAAGGGTACCTACTGCTTCCATTAGGACATGATGGATTTCTGGGCCAAATTGTGACACAGTGAACTTCAAGAGCATGAGCTTGCTACAGGCAGCATGTATACTGTGCAACTGATTGTTAACTGTCAAAGAGATTTTGATTATTAAATTATGTGTTTTATAATTTTAAAATTGTCCTTGACAGTGCTTTGAAATCTCTGCCTCTTATGCAGGGGAACTTGTGACTTCATTTATCGCATTCCTCTCCCTATTAGCACATGGTATCAGAGGTATAAAAAAGAGGAACCTAAAAGGCAGAATCAGAGTATGATTGGATCTTATTGGAGGACCAAGATTTAGAGTAATCTGATCTATTTTTAAAGAATGTTGTTAAATGAAGAATTATAAAAATAATAATAGGGTCAGGGTAAGGAACAGTTATGGAAGTGTTTTAATTGCAGTGCCTCTGAACCTTTCATGATGAAAGTGTCCCTCCTGTCCCTGTGCTTTCATGCCCCTTCCATTGCTTCAAATGTATCCTACACAGTTTTAAAGCAAGTCAGTTTTACCTGTTGTGATTCTTTCTCTTAAAGGATCCAAAAAGAAAACACCAATTAAGTTTATCCAGGCTAAAACATTATTGCTTAGATGGTAATAATCCCAGTAAATTAATGCCAATTCTGCATGGCCTAGAGAGAATTTGAATAACAAACACTCCTATAGTTTTTTAAAAGAAAAAGCCTTAACCGCAGAAATGTTTCGTCCTTCTGACTGCATTTATCTTGCTGATTAGTAATAATGGAAAACCTAGCAACAGTTTACCACAGAATATTGGAAGCCCTCCAGGCAGGTAGTAGCAGAATCCCTCGAAATAACATAGGTAAGTCTGTCTATGAGTCAAGGGGCAGTGCAGGAACAATGAAAAAAGTCAAAGCTTAATAGTTAAAGACACTAAAATAAGTCTCCTAATGATAAGGATAAAGCAGCATGACATCTTTAAACTGGGCTGCTAGATGTTTTTGTTTATTCTTTCTTCCTACTCATTTGTACAATGCCAGGAGTTCTTTGAATGCAGAAGCAGTACCTTAAATATTTTTTTAATCTGGGTAAGACAGTGAGTCTTTATGAGTGAGTGTACTTTGATTTCTCACTTTTTATTCCATATATATATCTGTATTATGTGTATATATAAAAGTGAGGGAGCTAGGGAGCTTACAAGTTAGGGAACAGTGTTTTCTTTCACCTACTTTTTAGCATCTGTGTTTTCTATTGGAAACTATTGTGAAAAGGCCAACCAACTAAGGGTGAAATTCTCCCCTCTGCAGCAAGCCAACACAGGGTCTGCATACTTTTAATGTGCAAGTCCTACTTTATTGTCATGTTTTCAGTAGATTCTGATTTTTGATGCCTTTTCCCTTGGTGCTTCTGTAAATCTTGTTTCTTAGGGGGTTTTATTGTGTCTAGCATAAGTATTGCTACACTGAGTCAGAATTGTGGTCCAGTTAGTCTGGTGTCTTGTCCACCAAAAAGCCAGTAGTAAGTGCTTTGGAGAAAGTGCAGGAAACTTCAGTTTAGGTAGATAAGAGTGAATCTGTCCCATGTTAAATTTTCTCATAAATCTTTATATTCAAATGTTATCTTAAATACTGGTACACAAGGTTAACACTGCTTACAAAAATTGGCTGTCCTGCTTACACGCAAAGGCATTCACTCCTTCATATTCACTATGTGTGAATGTATAGCTCCAAATAAAGAACTTGTGGGAGGGTTGAATTGTGTGGGTAGCACTTCTGAATATCCTTATTCTGACAGTTTACCAGAAGGAGAGTGAATGTTAGAAATAGCAAAACCTTATTATTTAAGGCACTTTTAAAAATATGCCCAGCTCCTGTAAAAATATGCCTGTGTCCACTGAGCAGAATGTATTATTTAGGCTCCTGTAAAAGATGTTTTTCAGATTATATCAAGTATGTTGTGGTCAGCACTTAACACTGCCCAATATTCTACCTTTTGGTGTAACTATGGTAGTAAATGTAAAGACGTATCTGCAGTGTACAAGGGGGCTAGCTCTGGAAGGCTTAGAAAGCTCCTGGTGTCTGCTTAAAGCCCCCAAAATTAAAAAGATAACAAGATGAAAAGTTTATTTTGATCACCCCCTTACTACAGAAAGCTTCAATTTACTAGTTCCTGTTCAGTGCATAACCTTTGCAGGTTGTTTTCTTATTTATTGCCCCGTGTCTTAAATTAATAACACAAGTTGAGTCTCTGGCATTTTTCCTCAGATTCTAGCAGTTTGTATAATATTTAGCAGCATGTTTTCTCTTGGGATTAAACTAAAATGGTCATATGCCCACTCTTCATTATCTACATTTGATGCCTGAAAGTGTAAGATTGATTTTAACTTGGCCCTGCTGCTTTTAAATCCCTTAATAGTGTAGACCCTGGCTGCATCTGGGACCTCCTGTTTGACCCTCATCCTTTGGATGTTCAGGCTGTGACATCGTTTGCCTTGTAGGGAATCCATCATGACTCACATATTACTTTGGCAGGTGACTTGTGGTTTTACTCTTTATTCCTGAAGGTGAGGACCTTGCTCCCTCTTGACTCTGTCCGTAATCATAACACACAGAGGTGTTTTCTTCTTCTAGATGAACCTAAGATGATTTATCTGGAACATTTTCCACTCTTACAGTCAGGAATATCTGATTCATGAAGATGGCTAATAGATTTTAATTAGGATCCATGTCAAGACTTCTCAGTATCGTTTTCAGTATTCAACGTGTAGTAGAATTTCCCGGGATGCAAAATGAAAAGGCTAAAGCTTTGCTAGTGAATCAGGACTTCAGATGCCTAAAATGTTAACTATGTACTTACATGCTGTAATGGACCTGATTGGTATTGGTGTTGAATGTCTGCTTTTGGCTGAAATTCGTGAGTCCTGACCATGTATAGCATCTCTAGAACATTTCCCAGTTGCTTAAGAGAACAGACTTACATCTCACTATATAGCAGGACTGATTTGGTAGAACTTAATTTCTTCTGGTGTTTTCCACACTGCAAGTAATGGGAATGGATTATTTACCTAACATCAGGCAGCTGAAATAAAACCATGGGTATATATTTACACTTAAGGCCTTTTACTGTCATTGTTGGACTTCTGGTCATCTAATAGTTTTGTTGTTACAGAACTTCAGCCTGCCCTTCAGTCTTACATACCCTAGTTTGTACTTTCTTTCTTTGGTATCCAATTATATCTGCAAAATTAGGATCCTTATCTAGTAAAGCTAATTGTTGTATTTGTCATCGATCGGTGAAAATAATGATATGGGCACTGTTAGGGGCTACATCTTCTCTCTTATTCCACAACCTCACAAGGTTATTTTAGAAATAAATTAATGTTTATGAAGCACTCAGATGCTGTAATGATGAGCATCATAGAAAAACCCACAAGGAAGCTTATAATTCTGTCTTCAGAGCATGTTTTCATAGAATGCAGTAAATAAGGCCTAGGGCCACACATTGAACACTGAGGAGAAAACAAAATATCAAATAGCTGTTCATTAAGGCAGCATTATTTATCACATGCAATAAATGAGGCAGGAGTTCCAGTGGAATGCTTTTCTGCTTTGCTGTGCTAACTTTGCAACTTAATGTTTTTCTTTTCGCATTGTTCTGGATGTAATTTCTTATGATCTACTATTGAAAAAAAAAAAAAAAGTCAGAAAAATGGTGTTTTGCTGAAACCAGTATAATTCAATGGAAGACATATATTTTCAGTTTCATTACATGTATTTTTGCCATTCAAACTAATAGCGTAACTACAAGAAATAATTATTTCTTCTCTGTGCTCCAGCATGAGGGGAGGAAAGGATTGGATAGTAGGAAAAAGTTCTTCACTGACAGGGTGGTCAAGCACTGGAACAAACTCTCACAGGAAGTGGTCATGACCCCAAATCTGTTGGTGTTCAAGAAGTGTTTTGACAACTCTGCTAGATAAAAGGTTTAACTTTTAGGTTGTCCTGTGTGGAGCCAGGAGTTGGACTCCATGTTCCTTGTAGATCCCTTCCAGCTCAAGGTACTCCATAACCCTATGATTTGCCAGTGACCTTCCCATCTTTGCTAATAGCAGAAGAGTGGTGGGAATCAGAATTTGTGGGAGCCATTCCAACTTTTGGAGGGATATTTGCTATAGTGGGAAAATATCTCTCAGTTCTATTTCATGGTGTCTTAAATAGTCTAGTCTGTCTCCTCTAGTCTTTTCTCCCATTTCCAATACTTGTTTTCCCAGTGACTCCTACCTGCTTGCTCAGACTGTCAGTATTTCCCACCAGCTCCATTTCCAATCTCTTTACCAGCCCTAATCATCTATATGCATCCTAGCTACTTAACAGATCTACCTCCAATTTCTTAACTCCTTCCTTACCATGTTGATTCATATAAAAGCAGACTCAGAGCCTTCTAAATTTAGACCAGATGATTTGAAATTCTTTTCTCAGATTTTGAGTGGCCCAAATCTTCTTGGCTCCTTGACTAATCTATCCTAGACTCATCCCTATACTTACTCTTAATCCCAGTGTCTTTCCTTCAATCAAGGGACTCCAGTCCCTCCTCAATCCTCTGCAGTTCTTTGCCTCATTCTGTTTCTTCTATGCAAAGCCTGGTTCATGCATCCTTCACAATCAGACAAGTGAGCTTCTTCTTCCAGGATACCAGACAGATCATTGGAAGGCATGTCATCAGGCAAGTGCCAGTTGTTAGTTCTGGTTGTGACATACCACTGACATACCATTAGAGGTGCAAATGTAAGTTCTGGTCAGGTGCCAGCAATCTCAAGCACTATTTCTGCATGGTTTAAATGGGATCATTAAGATTTTTTTGGTAGCTGTCCTCTAGTGAATTTCTATGAGGCATGTGTAAACTGGAGTTTTATTCAAAAATTCATAACTTGGTTAAATGAGTGCAGGTTTGAACAGAACATTCCTAGGAAAAGGTTGTAAGAATTTTTTCAGATGGACAATGTAAAAGTGTCCCTACCACACTATTGAGAACAGCTAAATCAATGTGACAGAATTGTCCCAGTAATTCAGCCTGCATCTGATACCATAGAAGTAACATCTAAAATATTGTTTGCAGAATGGAATGTATGGTACTCCATAAATGAGAAGAATGTAAAATTTGTGAGATTAAAAAAAAAAATAAATAAAAGAAATAATTTACTAAAAAGATGTACTTTTAGTCTATGCTATACTTTGCAGTAATCTGTTCCAAAATTAATCTCCTTCTATGCTGGCCAATATTTTTGTAGTTAACCTTAGTACTTACAAAGATACTTCCATGTCAGTTAGCAACATCATCAGAGCAATATGAGGAAAAGGAAAATCTTCCTTGCAGCTGATGTTCTGGACATTGTGAGGATTGTTTCCTGGCAATTGATGCATCCTGATTGCTGGGAAAAAAACAGTCCCATAAGTTTCCCACTAGTGTTATCAGAAACTCAATAGCATATACATCTTGTGTAAAATGACCGGATGTCCTTCCAAAGTCACATTAAATTTATTTCATTATATTATCAGATTGATGTCTGCTGTTCCCATTTCATTCTTATTATAAGTCAGGTGAGCAGGTTGAACCCATTTTAGGGAAACATGTAGCCTCATCATATATGTTACCCAGGAAAGTGTTGGCTAACAAACTGTGCAGCAGTGTCAGAAGGGGATGGGGCTCCTCAATACTAATTCCTTTTCAAATTGCCCCAGCTTTGCCCTGGTTAACTAATTTCATTGTATTGTTGTCACTCCTGACATCCACAGGAGTAAAGGAATAAAACCAGGTGTCCTGCATCTATTTCTGTGGAATGTTTATATACCTACCTAACAGTCTGAAATAATGTTTATTACTAGACCATATTTAAGTAGTGGGAAATTTCAACAGATAACATGCACTGAGTTTCTGATCAAGGTGGAGTGTAAAGCTCACTTTAATAACAAATAATAAATATTACATATTGGATGAGTGGTATTAAAAAGGAAGTATATAAATGCAGTCACTGGAATGTTTATTTTATATTGCTGGACAGATCTATGAGTCTGTGGAGATCTAGATCCTCCCACAAAGGCAGATGTGGGTATACACAAATTTAGACACATGGGTTTTGGCCTTTATAACTACAAAGATATTTCTAGACAAAAACAAAACAAAACAAATATTCTGTTATAAATTTTGGAAATACTAATTAGACATAAGGTGCTTGGATGATTGGTCTGATGAGTTGAATACACTCAAGATGCACTGACTTTTTTACATTGTATGGCTTCTTGGATGCTGTATTCTCAAGAATGAGCAAGCATCAAGTAGAGAGCTAGTACAGTAGCTGAATGTCTTCAGCTAACTTTGACACTCATCAGTAAATTTCCACATTGATGATACATATGCGTTATGTGCCAAATGTCTTCAACTGGTATTAACATAAATAGGAAAGTACTTGTCTTACTCAAGACAGCAACATGTTTCTCATATCTTTATTACTGCTATGTGTTTCTTATGGAAGTATTCCTGGAGATCTTTGTAAGGGGAAAGGATTTGTTCTGTGACAGCAGATTTTCATACTGAATGACTTAGTATTTTCTTGCTGACAGCTCTTCAGTGTTGACCACTGTAAGATCAGAGCGCTTTAAGAATTTTTTCTCTTAACTTGCATACAAAAGTCTTTTTCAAGGCTGTGCCTTGGATTGCCAACTCTGGACAGATTCACACAGTTAAAAAGTCTGGGCAATATTTTTCTAAACACTGCAGAAAGTGTAAAGCAATTTCCAAGGGGAACAAGAAAATGTTCTGCAGGTATGTTCAGGGGTATTCTCTTGTATGAAGATGCTGTGGGAACATTTATTATTTTGTTGAGTCTAGCATTTTCCAGAGGCAGTATCAGTCTTTGTAAGCAAAGGATAAAAGTTATCTCTTGCAGGAATAGGTTAGTAATGTAAAAAGGTGGGGAAAAGATTCTTCAGAGGTAAAGAAATCCTCCTTCTTCATCTCTGCTTCACTTCAGACATTGATGAACTGGTATTTGTCCTTACTTGTGCCTTTCCCGTGAAAGCTGCTCTGGCAAGGATACTATTTGCTATTTTTCTGGCACTATTTGGAGCACCAGATAACTTCTGACTAGCACACCTGGATATTCGAACAGTAGTCTGCAGTAGGTTGACGTTCATTCTATGAGTTGATTTACTAGAAGTGCAACTTAGTATTTTTCTCCTGCTTTTTCTTCAACCTTCTTCTCTTAAACTCATTCTATTTTCTCTTGTATATTTTTGGTCTTTCTGTTCTATTTTCAGTGCTTGTTGGTCTGTCTTTCTGACCCCTTTTTTCCCCATTCCTTACTTTATAGTCATTATATCTGCCCATTTTCTATTACGTTTTCAGTATCTTAAGGAGAACTTTAGCTTGTTCCTCCTACTATGATCTCCACTATTTTATTTTTGTTGCATTTTTTTGTTAGATCTTCAAATATCCCTCCTTTCTATCCCTCAAATCCATCAAATTCATCTCCTTCCAGCACATTCTGGAACCCAATTCAAGGCTTTACTCCTTTGGATTCATGAGAAGTACTCTGTACCCTGAAGGTAGCAAGGAGGACCCAGAGGTATGAGCTTGATCTGCCACTGCAGTACCTCAAAACAGGTGAATATTCTGAGTTAGTGGAGGAGATGCTGAACCAACAGCTAGTTCAGGAAAACAACCTAATCTGAGTTTCACATGTTAAAATACCATTAATTTCCAACAATGATGAAAAAGATAAAATAAAAAGGAAGAAAAGGAGAGATAGCCAAACATATAGAACAGTGCGTGTGTCACACTTGAAATGGATATTGTATCTAAGACCTATACTCCAATCAGGTAGCTAATGTCATACCTTAATTGGAGAAATTGTGAAGCAATTTTAATTGGTAAATCAAATTTTAGTAAACATTTCTAGTACATGTTTAAGTACAGTTTCTATCCTTTAAGGAGTAAAAATAACCTCAAAACTCTCATAAAGGAATTTTAAAAAGCAAACAAGGTAATCAGATTTTCTTATTATTTTCTGGCCATCACAATACAGCATTGATATTGACCAGAATTTATGAACACCTCTAGATTATATTTGGAAAAATAACATTGTATCTCGGTTTGAAAACCTGTTTGTCCCATCTCTGTGACTGTGCAGAACTTCCATAGTAACTGGAAAGGGGAACCTTGGCCACTCTGTTATGCAAGACTTAATCTGTTTCTAATTGTGAATAAAAGCTGTTGAAAGTGAACTGAGATAACGTGCCTTTCCTGAATCTGCAGGCTACAGTGACCAGTGCCTCCTAACATTGTGTTTTCAGGCAGCATTTTTAGAACTTCTGAGAGGTACTTTGTGCAAAATAAAAGGACTTAAAAGAACATAAAAAGTTCAAAATAGTAATTCCAATTCGTTACATTAACTTTCACCAGCCCTGCAGCTCAGATGAAATGAAAGTTTAAATCGGTCTTACTTATCACATTTAAATAGTTTTAAAAACAATACTTTTGCACTGAAATTTTTTAAGATGTATTGAGTAGTCACTTGTCCACATTCCATGGCAAACCAAGCTCACGCCCCTTTTTATTCCCTGTGGAGCTCAGAATACTTGCTGGATTGGCAGTCTGAAAAAAATGGTCCACTACTGAACCATATGAAAGAGATGTCTCAGTGTCATGTGTCCCAGCCCTGAACCTGAAGAAGAGCACAAGCTTCATATAAACTCTTCCCTAGTGTTTTGATGGAGATAACCAATAAGGTTGCAGTTGTAATTGGGATAAGTGTTTGCTGGAATCACATTACCAAGGCCAACAGCAACTACAGGCAAATGACAAACCTTCAGCCTCCTAGAGATGAGAAATTAATGCCTGTATGTAGTTCATAAAGTATTTTTAAAGGACATATTCCTTTTAGGAGAAAAGTAACTGCAGTGAGACCAATTGCTAAAGTAGATCTTACTTACAGGGCCTCGAAAAGACAGGCCCTGAAAAGCAGTGTTAATGAAATACTGTAGCTGGACATCATGACTACAAGTCATGATGAAGCAACTTAGTGAAATTTGGTTTAAGATTTTTGTTCAAATTCAAAATGTTGTATGTTTTCCAGAAGTTGATATTTCTCTTCAAACTCAAATACACTTGCCTACTCTCACACCTCACACGTGCACACACATACGTCAGAGTTTTTCTTAGGATTCTGTGTGAACCATTCATTATTGACTAGTTCCTTCTCTTTGAAAGAATATCTGCCCACACAGTTAAAAAACAATTGTCTTTAGGCTTTGTCTTCTTCATGCAGAAGTGTGTGGGTGAGGAGTATTTAACCCAACTGTGTAAACTCAAGGAAATAGCTATCAATTCCCTCACTGCTGGAGATGGATTCATGAAAAGTATCAAAATTAAAGGGAAAATGAGAGTTTCCAACTTGAGAGGGACAAAGGAATGTTGTCAATTCCCAAGATTATTGCTGTGTTTGTGCTGTTTCTCCTAACTTCTATATTAAGCATGATTTGTGTCCTTTGGCAGAGACTTTGGCTGATCATGCCACTTGCTAACTATTGTAGCTGGACTGAGAGTTGTACTGTTTTGGAAGACTAAGTACTGTTACTAGAAATGGGTACATAGCTTTGAGACCCCTTTGCACACATCAAATTCCCTAAGGACAGCCCATGTATTCTTTTCAAACCCCATGTTGTAAATAATGTAAAGCAAATGGTTTAGCAGCTTTGTGGTAAAGGAGAATATTTCTTCCTGGTAGTCTTTCTGCTTCATGTTGCTCTTTCTCACAAGTCTCTGTCTCTGCATATGAGGGTGACAGAACATAAGCTTACAGATAATTGAGCTTGCTGCTTGTTTCCTGAAGAGCTCCCATAAACATGTTTTTAAATCCTTGAATTTGGGTCATTGACCACAAAGCTGCATATATTTGTCTAAAATATATCACTTCTATCCATCTAAACTTACCATTTTTTTTCTCCAGAGTGAAATTCATCCAGTGTTTTGTGTTTGCTATAAATACACATCTCAGCTGTATTTCTATCCTTTGTGTCAACATTAAAATTCCCTTGTTCTATGTTTAGCTTGAATAATTACCAAACCATTTGCAATTAGAACTCTAGGATATGACCTCACACTGATTTATTCCTTCATTTCTTTCTGTATTTAATACATTTCAGATACTGAAAATACCAAATCTTTGTCCTTTTATTTTGATGTTTATCAGTAATGGAAACATTCCAAAACAATCAGCCAAATACCTATGCTTTGTTCATTTATTGCCTTCTCTGAAGATAAATTGACTGTACTCAACTCTCTTCAGCATTTTTCTTCACCTAGATATTATTGCCTTGTGCAGCCACCCCAAGGTGACTGTTATCACTTAATTAAATCCTTGCACGCTGGGAAGAAAAAACAACATTGTTCGTTCATAACCCCAAGGAGGTGGGTTTTTTTGGTTTTTGTTTTGGTGTGGTTTTTTTGTTTTTTTTTTTTTATTCTTTAAGCCACTAAGCTTTTTCCCTGTTTTATTAACTTATTCCTGGCTACAACAAGACATACTTTGTTGATGAGCAAAAGGTTGTATTAGCTTTTTATTTTCTGGGTAAGCTTATCTTTTCTTTGGGAAAAAAATGTGGGCATTACAACAAAGAAAAAAAAATGGGATCTCTCCAAACCCTGCAATTCTAGTAAAGGTCTGTGTAAACATCAAGCTAGTAAAGAGAAACAGGGGAGCAGCAGGAAGGAAATGAGAAAATAAAATGCAAACATAAAATTGGAACAAGACAAAAAATGTAAGATGACGTGTATATACACAGAGAAACTACTGCAGTGCTAAGGGAAAATTGGCATAAGGAATCGCATTTTTGAAGAGAAAAATATATCAGTGCTCTTTATGTTACTGTCTATGGCAGCATCTTTTTATTAGCCTCTTGGTTAATGTCCTCTCTCTGTCTATTGATTTTAGACTACATAACATGGTGCTCTTGCTTTTACCTTTGCATTCCTTTCCATAGTGCAGAGTCCTACTTGAAAACTGTAAGAGGAAATATTAGAGATGAGCCATTCATTGAATATGAGACCTGTGATTTGCTTTTATGTTGTTTTAAGCACAGTACTTCATATAAGAGAGTTCACTTGAAGCAGTGAGTTACCAGAATATATACAATGGTTTAGCTGCCTTTTTGCTCGTTTCTAGGCCATTAAACGTAGGACCAGAAAATAGGTTTATCTACTCTAAAATTTGGGCTCAAGCAATCATATGTATTTGTTCATGATACTAAATCATTTTGCCACCTGCTGTGTTCAACCAGCATTTACAAATAGTAAATGCTATTTAGAGCTGTAATATTTGCAAGAGCAGTTTATGCTGTGATATCATTTGTACGAGAAGCATAACATTTTAGTGTGTAATAGGAAAGAAATTTTAAGTAGTCAGATAATTGTGAAAAAACACAATGTTACTACTTGTAATGTGTAGACTATAACTATTGTAGGTCAGAGACACTAGTATAAGTTTCTATGTGAACCACGATATATTGATATATTTGTATGGATTTGCTGCAAATCCAGCATGTCTGTGGTATGTATCAGTAGTTAGTCTCTGGAAATTCCATGTTCATAATAAAGTTTCAGCCTAAGTTCTGGGATTTCTTTTTGTTCTCTGCATTAAGTTCTTGTCTGTAGCTTTCTAAATCAAATAATTAAGTCCACAACGTTTATACAGCTTTAATTTCCCTCTTAGCAGTAACAAAAATCTTTCCATTTACTTTACCTGTTCTAGGAAAACTTTCCAATCTGTGTGCAATGGATTTGCTATCTACAGTGATTTTAACCTATACAAATCTATTTTAACTTTGAGGCCTATAGACTATCTATAGATCTATCTACACATCTTCATGAACATATTACAAAGGTATCTGAAGCCTCTTTTATTTGGAATAAAGGCAATAGCAATAGCTGTAGTATGTACATACTCTCTATTTACTTTCCAAAACTGGTTTTGACTTTTTTTTTCCCTTTCCTTGTCTGTTCCTAATTAGGAATTTCAGTTCGACATTTGTTGTATTATATGTTTTTTCATAAATAATTTTAATACTAGTTTGTTATATCAGTGGGTGGCATAGTGACTTCATTGCAGGATTGGGAAATGGAACAGGAAGCTTGTGGGGGAGAATTTTATTCCAACAATGTTTAGCTAGAAATATACAGAAAGATATATCAACATTTCAAACAAGGACGCTTTAAAGTTTCATACACCATGAATGCCCATCTTTTAGGGTCAAAAAGCATTCTGAATTTCTAAGCACTCTGGTGTGTTTATTTTATTTTATTTTAAAAATGTAATTTAGAAATAAAACCAGTTAGTCTTAAGTACCATAGGAAATCACCTCTAGCAAATTGAATTTTAATCCTGCAAAGGATAGTACTAGACTGAATATACTGTTTAGATTTTAAATCCTAGTCAGAACTCAAACAGTCTTCTCAGAAGTAGAAAACATTTGGTTATATTTCTGTTGCAGTTATCTTGTGTGTGTTTGCTTCTGCTCTTTCCCATCTGGTTTCAAACCAGAATCAGGAAAGGACTGATAAAACACCATTTCTTTTTCACTATAGTGACTGAAAACAGATTGAAGAAATTCAGATAAATGTCGGAACTCGTTAAAGCATGACCATTTAAATTTATTTATTTTAAGTTGGAATGGTTGCTGACAATTAAAATGGAAAATTTACATGCAGAAGTCTGTACTGCTTTCTGTGTTGTGTGTCAGGCAGCATGTTCATTTGGGAATGGTAATGGAACAGAATCTGAACTGGAGAGACATTCACATATCAGCATAAAAAGCACTGACAGCATCTAGTTGCTTGTTTGATAGGACAAGCAGTAAGGGTGTCAAACTAGAAGAGGGTACATTCAGACTTAGATATAAGGAAGCAAGTTTTTACAGTGAGGTTGGTGAAACACTGGAACAGGTTGCCCAGAGAGCTGGTGGATACCCTGTCCCTGGAAACATTCAAGGCCAGGTTGAGTGGGGCTCTGAGCAACCTGATCTAGTTGAAGATGTCCTTGCTCATTGCAGGGGTTTGGACTAGATGACCTTTAAAGGTCCCTTCCAAGCCAAACCATTCTATGATTCAATTTGATTCTGGCTCAAGGTAGTTTTCCAGTGATTTAAGGAAAGGGAAAAAGATGGAGAAAATAAGAATCTACTGAGACAAATAAAAGGATGTTTGATCAAATTCTGGTTTGTATTTTATTTTTTATAAAGTATTTGAAGATAAACTTGCACTAGAAGTTCTTTCAGTGATGTGCCACAAGACTTGAAAGTACGCTGCATCAGGGAGAAGAGATGTTGTCAAAATGCAACATTACAAGACCTCCAGGTAGCAGGAGCTGGAATTTAGAATGGCACAATAAAGATGCCCAGATAATTGATGACAACTGACTGCAATTCAGACAACCAAGCAAACGTGTAAGGTTTTGCTTAGGGTCTAGAAGAAGATGTTGCTCAGGGCAGGAGACAACTGCAGATACATGTGACTTTTTAGAGTAGAAAGAAGAAAAATATCACAATGGGAGCAGGAAAAGCTAGGTTGCTACACTCACACTGTGTTTAAAGCATCATAGTAAGAAGAAATTACAAGTGTTTCCTTGGTTTTGTCAGAGTGGTTCTGAATAACAGGAAAATGGTGCTAACATTTGGCAAGAGGAGGAGTTTTCTTTCATCAGTTCCACTGATGAAGGCAGTTTTACTACAATTATCTTAGGGAGAGACTTCAGGCTTCAGGTCTGGTACAAATTGGAGTGAAATGGATAGTAACAGTGCAGAGTAATCATGTCAGTTCCTACTTGGGACATGGGATACAATATATAGATTGTTGACATGTGCAATAAATAGCATTAGGGTTAGTGGTGTCAAGACTTATTCGTGACTCTTTAGATAATGTGGAGTGTGGGTTATTGGCAGAACGGACAGCTACTGTAGTCTGCAGTGTCAAGGAAATCTTGAGCACCCTTTGATGAGCAGGTTATTGATACTTTATGCTGCAGCTGCTCCAGGGGACCCCTTAAGCGCATATCATGATAGTGTGGCTGCACACTAAAACCCTGTGGTAAAAATACAGAGGAACATTTTTACATGGTTACTGTGAAACTGTCTTTAAAAGGTAAAAAAAAATATTCTTGGTTGAAACATTGTGTTTCTGGCTTCTACTGGTGCTATATGGACAAATCATAACCCACTCACCCCTTCTCACCCTAGAAAATGGGATTTTATTATGAAGATACAAACAGACCCTTAATTATCACAGCAGTCAGAGGTGCCACTATAATATATTATCTTGTATTTAAAAAAGAATATAAACCTTCTTCACTGAAAGAGCTGCTCTGTGCTGTTGATATGCTTGAATTTATTCAATGAGCTGGTAAACAGCAAAATCCATACTTATCTTTACCTACACAGACATTAGAGGTGAGCTCAGGGAAGAAAAAAAAAAAAAAAAAAAAGACAAGAAGGAAGGAAGCGAGGGAGGGAGGAAGGGAGAAAAACAGTATTTCCTCATGGTCTAGGGTGAGATTAGAGCCCCGTTGATGGCAGAGCTACATGCTATCTTCTCACCTGGTCTCATATTCCAGCTGTGAAAGAGAAGTGGAAGGTCAACACAGAAATGGTGTTTTGTAGTGGCAAACTGACCTGATTTCCTGGAATCATTCAGGACCAGACCTCCAATTCTGTCAGGATAATTTGCACATAAATGTTCATTCCCCACCTTTGTGTGAAATGTACGTCTGGAGTGAAGCACTGTAACCTCAAAAACCTTGAAGGAAGTACTGCAACCTGACATAGAGATAGCAGTTTTACTGTGTAGAATGCAGATGTAGTGAACAATTACTTGAGGAGAAGATTTTGAAATATTTCTATTATTAATGAAGTCTCTAACTTGTTTCAGGAAGTTAATAATTTGTTTTTCTGTTAGTCCTACACATTCACAGTACTCCTGTTTTCCCTGCTCTTAACTACACAGATGTGTGAATGGAAATTAAATCTTCCATGGGTACCAAAACAGCACAGCACAGTTTTCTGTAGATTTCCATCTTGTCTTCTATTGACTTTTGTGTCTAAGATGGTGCAACCTGGCTGAGGCTTTTTCAGTGCTCAGGGCATTTGAAAGGTCTCTGCTTTGTGATGTCTAATACTCTAGGAACTCATAGACCAGCTTTTACTGTTGCAAATGCTCTCAGAGAGTCTTGTCTCCATTATCAGCCTGTTTTCACCAAACCTGTAGGGATTTCTCTGAGACCTATGCCTGCTGCCCAATCTATCAAAACCTAGCCATGGATTGCATGGATTGGAGAGTTGTTAGTATGACAGACAGATAAAGACATACAAAGTAGGGGAAACAGATTTCAAGATTGGAAGAACCACTTCACAATCCAGACCTTAAAGGGTTATAGTTTTGTGGGATTTCTTTTTTTTAATGTCTCTATAAACTTAAATTCTAGTAACTACCAAGTTCTGATTCATGCCAAGACAAGATTCTTTTTGTTTCAAGGGTCACAGAACTAACAAATCAAGTGGCAGTAACAGTTCTGGAGGCTTTTATGTATCAATCTGTATTGGAAAAGTGAACGGCTGCTTTAGTTTAGTCCATCTGTATATGAATCCTAGAAGACTTCAGTGTGGACATCGGTGGAACTGCTCCACACTCCCATAGGTGGAGAAAGAATTGGTGTAGCAAACAGATCTGCATTAGTACAAGGATTAATGATAGCTGGAGGAACTCTCAGCTGACTAGGACCAGGTTCTGTCTTCTTTGCATTATAACATGGGATAAGAGGCTGAAGATAAGAACACAGGTTTTTATTTTTTTGCATGTATCTTCTAAGGGTTACAGTTAGAAATGGCATTGGCTTCAATGGATTTAGGATTTGTTCTGAATGTTCTGTGTTATTATCTCTATATTCCATTGTCTATAAAGTATTCTCAACATGTTCTTCTTTAAAGAAGAGTATAAATCAGAATGATATGCTAGGCAAAAAACTCAACTCAATTTCTCATTCAAATCTATTTTGGTTGTCTGTGTTGCCATCTAATAGATTAAATATGCTAAACATAAGCTCCTCATCCTGTTCTTCCCTGAGCACAGCCTCTCTGCTTCATATGTATGAAATTGTGTGATGCAAGTGAGAACACACTCTGGGCTAGAGGTCTAATTCTAGCAAGCCGGTTGTCAGGATCAATCACCAGAGCATCTGAGTACCTACTGAGTGCAGATATTGTTTTAAGATTGCAATTAACTATATCACAAATTCTTCCCTATATTTTTTTCACCTAGTTTTTTTGGACAACAGCCATTTAGATACCTTTATCTGTTTACTTTCATATAGTGTCATATTGCGTAGATGGAAATAAAAGCAAGCAAACATGCAGATATACAGTGGATGTAAGATCAGTTTGAATGGAGCTTACATAAACTGAAATATTCATACATAACATTAAAGAGCTTTAAACTTGCAGGTTTGGAAACAGTAATATTCATAACAATACTTATTGCTCCCACAATCAGTTGTGCTTATATAGGGGCTTCTACCTATACAACGTTCCAGTCAGATCAGCTTCCCACAGTGTCTTGCTGTGTGGTCTGAGGTGCAGGTCCAGGGACTCAGCCCTCATTCTGCCAACTCTCACTATTTATCATAGCTCCTGCTACTGCATCACCTTACTCTTTCAGTTTTGGCACTTATGGTAGTAAATGTTATACAGGTACATACAGTGTCAAGTCCTTTGCTCAGGTCAGCACCTCTCAGTGCACAAATGCATATGTGATTAGAATATTTGTATCACTGAAGGGCAGAAACCACTTGATATTCCAACCCTAAGTATCCAAAGCAAAGCCAGTTCACAGCCAGGTATACACTTAATCCTGACCTGAAGCGATCACATTCTTAGGGTAAGAGATACATAAAGTAATCTCTGTATGATAAATCTCATCCTAAATAGATATAGTTGATTGTATTAGATGACACACAGTTATTGGCATCACAGTCTGCTGTCCAAACAGTCTGGAACCAACACTAGGAATTCTATATAATTGAAGGGTAGGATCTCATCTGAATTGGCATCATAAAGATGAAAGGTCAGTGCTTTAATACACAACTCCCACAAAATTGAATTTTAATTAAGTGCATCAGTGTTGAATCCCTCCCTTGGGAGTCCTTTTTCTCCCTTTTTCTTTACACTAATATATATATCCCTTCTCTCAGAAAAGAAAATAGTAAAGAAAGTATAAATATTCTGCCAGGTAAGAGTTTCAATTCAGAGATTTTCAACAGTGGTTCATGCTAACCACTACTGTTATGTACCAATGTAAATCAGTGTTTTGTTTTAGTAATGAATCATTTATGCAGAAGAATAAACAATGAATAATAGCATTTGTCAATGAGAACAGCAGGTTTTAATTTTTTTTTTTTTTTGGTGTTGGTATGTGTGCGTGTACCAGTGGATCCCAAAAATTGTCCATTGGTAGTTTAAGTACTGTGTAGTAAATTTAAGTTTATAGACAATAAGCTTACTTTTCTCAGTTACCTTTCACAGCCTCTTCAAACAGTTCAGGTTGAAGCTGTTCAGAATGAATAGTTCAGATTGTCCAGACTGTTGAATAGTTCAGTTTTCTGTTTGAATAGTTCAGGTTGAAATCAGTCAGATGGAAGGCCACAGACTGGAAAACACTGATCAGACATGCAATGTACAGTTTACTGGATGTCTTCTTGCAGTAAAACTACTATAAAATTGTCTGTGTGACATGTAAAAGATTACTGTATCACTTGCCATTTTTCACTTTCTCCAAAAGAAGCAAAGAAAGTAAACTCATGTTTCCTATCTCTCAGTGGGTACTACTCACCTTCTAAAATATTTTACTCAATAGAGTTTGCTTCCTTACCATCACTGAAAAACAAACCAAAAGCTTCAAGTTGTTAGTAGGTCATCAGACAGTTAAAATCTTAATGCCATGGAAGCCTTATATGTAAGTGAAAATAACCTGCTCAAACAGCTGACTTCAGCAGAGCTAATGCTGTACTGGGTAAAGCAGCAGACCACTTCTAACAAATAGTTTAATTCCCTCAGTGCACATCAGTGTGTTTTCTACATGAAAAACTGCATGAAGAATTTCAGCAGTCCAGGCTAGAAATTTAGATCAGTTAATCAAACAGAAGCATAATAATGAGCAGAGATGCAGAAGATATAGCAAAACAGTGCAAGTAGTTGACCAAAAAATTTCACTGAGATAATTAAAGATCATCTGGCTTCTATCATGTAACTCGGTTTTGTTGTTCTTATCTGTATTTTGGCATAGATACAGTTGTCTGACTGTTATATGGAGGCATTTGCCAAAAAAAAAAAAAAAAAAGTTTATCCTGTGATAGACTGGGTGCAGAAAGAATAAGTGTAAACTGCCTGTCCTGGTTGGTTTGGTTTGGTTTTGTTTTTGATTTTGTTTTTTTTCACATTAGTAATAACATTGCAATATAACCCAAGGGTATTTTTTTTTACCCTACTGTGATGCCAACTTTTCATCAAGTCTAATAGTTTTCATTTTACAGTTTCCTCTATGCAGTCAGGATGGTGTGGGATTTTGCAGCAATATAGAATGGCCTTCTAGAAAAAAAAATAGATATTTACAAGGCAGAGATCCCTAGAAGTCATTTATTGTTTTTATATATATAAAAAAAATGTCACTCTTAATCTCTGATTTTTTCCTTAAACTTCTATCACTTAGAGATTTGCACTTTCTGTGATTCTCAGCCTCATCTCTGATACTTTTCATTCTATTATCAGTGACTAAACATGGGACTACACCTTAAGAACCCGACTGCCACCTTTAAACATTATTCTTGCTTCTAAACTTTTCTCCTCTACACTCTTCACTTTTGCAATGGTTCTGATCTGGAACAAAATCTGCTTTTTCTAATCAAGTAGTAAATCTGCCCCCGCAAGTTTTTGCTGCTTTGGTTACATAAACATACTTATTCTGTAAGTTTGGCGAAAGATGCATCAAGGGAATCAATAAAATTTACTCTTCCTCCTTCATTTCTTGGCTTCAAGCTATAAAGCAGACCTCCTTATTACTGACACATTTATTTTTTGGCACTTCCTTGTTGTCATAAATTGCATCCTGACCACACAAGCAAAGAGCACGAAGATGACAAATTAGGAAGCTGGCATCAAAGTCCATTCTAACCACATCCTTTGAGCTTGTCCTCTTACCTCATCTTTTTTACTGTAGTTGTTTTTGTGCCAAATCGTGTTGCTTTGTTGCCAAATATGTGTCATTAATTCAGAAGGAGTCTATGGTCACATAGCCATATAACCTTTACGGTGGACTGCTATTGAAAAAATGACAGTGGTATGAAAGTTGAAAACAGGGTTTTCTATGTGTTTGATGTTGGGAATTTTACTCAATGGTAAAAAGCTTGTAGCCCAAGGAACACTGCAATAAGACCTGTGCCTTTTTATTTTATTTGGACTTCTGGTTTCTTTTGTTTTCTGTAAGGGATTAAAAAGACTGAAGAGAAGGAATAAAGCTTTTATAGATTTTTGTAAGTCATTAGATGATCAAACTGTAGTTGCTCATTTTTATTCATGTGTATCAAATACATCCCACATAAAATCCTATTTCCAGGAATAATGCTCCTGTTGTCTCATAGTACTTAATTGTGAAAGCCCAAGGTCAGATCTTTCACCTAAGTTGTTATACTTTTATATGTTTGTTGGTGTCGCTGGAGGATATTACTCTGATATCTTAATAGTAAGAGCACAGTAGATGGGCACTGAGGCTTTGAATCAGATTTCTGCTAGCCACAGTTTATGCCTTTTATTTCATTTTAACCCTCCATTCAAGAATGGTTGCCATGTTAAAATGAAACTTACTTTTTTGTTGCTGTCTTTAGTAAATCATGTTTTTTAAACCATGCTGTAACACAATAAATAAATTATACAATATTATGCTTATTATAAGAGAGGGACAATTTGCTTTCATAAACATCAATTGCAACCAATACTGCCTCTCTTTTAAAGAAAGAGTAAAATATTTTTGCTGTTATTGAATATTGTATGTCTAATTGGTGACAGGCTTTGTCCTCAAATTAATGCTTAGCTCCTGTTATAATATCATTATGTCATAACAGTGAAAAATTCTAATTAAGATGATCTGTTTGCCAGGAAAAAGTTTAGTATATCAATTAATCTGTTTTATCAGGGTGAGTATTCCCTTCCCCAGACCCTATCTCCTGATCAGAGCCTGAATGATGAGAAAAACATCACAGATGCATGCTGCATTGGACAAAGAACACATGCATGCATTTAAATCATGTATATCTTACTTTTTGCTGATGTAATTGTGAAATATGTTCTTTTTGCATTCATAATTAGGGGGTGGAACAGATGGTGAAGGCTTAGTTTAAAATAATCTGTCATTAAAATAACCTAACCTACTGGTAATTCTTCACTCTAACTGGAGTTTAGGTCAGGGTAACAGGGGTTTTTGCAGCATTGGAATACACTAAAAAGAATTAGGGGCTTCATGGATAGTATGAAATATGAGGATATTCTCCAGAAGGACACTGTAGTAAGACTCCAGTGAATTAAATTTGCCTGTAGTGGGAATATGCAAAAATGCCTGGGACAAAATTCCTCTGACAAATATAAATCCATTTAGTACGATGCATTATACATTAGCCCATATTCGGTCAAAGTGGTAGAGTGGGTTTCATATCCTGAGAGGAAATAACCTCACTATTCTACAAATACTGTAAAAGTCACTTAGTATTTTGGGTTAAAACCCTATGCTTTACATTTTCATATGATTCTGATGTCAGAGGATATAAATTATAATTATTTGCATTTTTATTCAGAGGTGCTGGAGCTAGTGACTTTTACATCTGAATCTCACTTCCTTCGTATCTACCACATTGACTTGCTGGTATGTGACAAAGGAAATCTTGTATCAGTCCTGTCTGGCTAGTTTAGAACAGATTTCAGGAATAAGAAAACTGGCTCAATAAATCAGATACTTGTGTGTCTTTAAAGCGTTTATTTTAGTGTTTCCTCTAAGATTTCATTCTCTAACAGCTTTGAGGAAAGCATATAGATTTCAGCATGGTATTATGATAAATCTTCTTGAGGAGGGACAAGCATTAACATTTGTGTCGGTTCTTTTTCATCTTAATCCAACCTTGGTTAATAATCAGAAAATTCTACATAGTGGGTAAGAAGATGTAATTAACCCTTTGACCCCAGAATCTTAATTGGCGCCTGTTGAAAACAGTGGGGCAGTTAAAAAAAAATAAAATTAAAAAGTAGCCTGTGGTGATTGAAACAGCATAATACATAATGGTTTTCTGAAATCAAAAGTACTAGATAACTTCAGCTTTAATCACATTTTGCATAAAACTAGTAAGTGTAGGTTTAAACAAGAAGTTGCCAGTCTTCCTTAAATTGGATTGTGCTCGAAATTATCATTTGGGGTCACCCTGACCCTTTTTTAGCTACCATACTTAGATGGGATAGGACTGAGTTTATGACAGTCAACTTCACTTATAAAAATAAAAAAGAAATTAACTGAAGAATATTTTCCTCACAGAAAAGGCTCTACCTTTATATTCATGGCCTCTGCTTCAATTAAAATAGGACATGCTATGAAAAACCAGTTACCTTTGCAGGCCTTATTTCTGTATAAGAGTTGATGATAACTGTGGAACGTCTGAAACAGAAATCCTATCTGCCTTTGAACTATGGTGAAACTGTTCAGAAATTCTGGCTGGAAATTACACTGTGGCACTCATTTTAAAAGAGAGATTTGAAAGCTGACTAAATCCAGCACCCTTCTCTCATTTATTGTGTCCTTAGTTATACATAGGTAAGGTGAATAATACTTCCAGAGATTTCTCATTAAAACAAAATTGTTTGTAAATAGGTAGTATACAATAGTATCACATACTCTCCTTCAGTATATAACATAACCTCTGTAATGTTGCCTGCCACCTTCTCTGAAGTCTGCCACTCTCTTGGCATGCACAAAGGACATACGCTTTATGAAAAATTGAAAAATTTCAACACGCATTACTTAAATAATAAATATTCATAAATAATACCTATGAATAACGAATGAGACAGTCCTTCAGAACTACTGTTTGACCTGTATAAGGAAAAACAACATTGTCACAAAAGTGGTCCATCTCAGCCCTTTCATACTGGTGGGAGGAACTGCCTTGCATTGAAAGGTGGCCATTTCTCCCCCTATTTTTATTGCCATTTTTCTCTAGGTATTAGGACTTCAGCTTAGTACTTGGGGCCTTTGTTCTAGTGCCTTTGTATTTTGGGCATGGAAGTAGTTAGCTGTTCCATTAGCTGTTAATCAATGGCTTTTCCAAAATACAATTAAATAAATTTTCTGATTTTGCCTTATTGAACAAAATGCTGAATTCAGTCAGTATTTGTACCCAAGCATATCTTCAGGGAGGTGGGAAAGAGGTAGTGACTATGACTTAGTAGTCTCAGTTGGCATAATGAACTAATTTTATGGCACGGGAATTAACTAATCAAGCAAGAAGCCAAAGGAACTGTGGTTATACTGCATTGGCCATGTCAGTCCATCAATGGTGCCTCCTTAGTGTACCTCCCTTGTAAAACGAGGAGGCAAAAGGAAGGAGTAGTCTTCCAGATAGAGGGAGAAGCAAAGAGTGAAGAATTAAAACTATTTAACTAGAAGGAGAGAATCAGAGTCAATGGCATGGAAAACTAGAAAGTGCTTAAGATGTCTAACACTTCTCATTTTGACACTTGTCCCAGTTGCTGATGACTTTCCAAACTTTAACCACAAAGGTTGAAATTTCTTTGTACATCTGTGTCAACCAGAGATAGCTTTATTTATTTATATTTTTCCAGCAAAACAACACTGATGAAAACATTTCTGCCTAAGCAGTGCTAAAAGATTTCCTCAAACTTTTGTTTCATTAAGTAGTCTGAAATTCCTAAATATGATGTGTAGAAAAGAAGCAGGAAAGCCATCAGTGACTCAAAGAGCTATTTTTTGCTGTTCTTACAAAACTCTATCCAGATATGCCAGGTAATTACACACTAATGCAGTGTACTAAACAGATCATAAATTTGCTCCAACTGTATGTAACTCCCTGGAGTAAAAGAGCAAGGAGACTGCACTAAAAGCCTGGATATGTAAAAAACTGAGAACAGGAAATTTTTTTTTTTTACATGATACAGAAATAACCTGTGAAACTTCTTTCCTTGAGATATTATTAAGCCAAGAACATAACAGGATTTCTCCCCTCCTCTCCGCGCCCCACCCCCCCAAAAAAAAAAAAAAAAAACAAAACACCAAACCTCTTGAGCACACTAGTTATAAAAAATAATTATAAGGAATATCAGGTATCGTAGTCATGCCAACTAGTAACAACCTGAGGTTAGAAAGAAACTTCTGGTAGGATTGTCATGGATTGTCATTACCTACGTAATCATTATGGGTATTTTAAACACTGTTCTGAAGCATCTAGGTACACGTCACACCCAGGAAAACTGATCACTTGTGGAGAATTGTGGTTGGTTGTGGAGAACAAGACATTCTAGCAAGAACATATATAGGTGGCTAGGGAATCAGGGTGATAGCTCTTGGTTTTATTTCTAAACAGAGGATTAAATCAATTTCCTCAAAGAAGCATGGGACATAGCATCAGGAAAACTTAAACCAAGGCTTTTAAAGATTTACTCTTCTGATCCTTCTGTGACCAGGAATGTAGATAGTAGCAAAAGGAATGCTACATAGTGGGAGATATCAAATCTGTAAAGGTTTTGATTGTGCTTGTATGGATCTAAGTTTGAACTTCACTGTTCCAAATTTTCCACCTGTTATTGATGTTAAAATTCAAGGAACTGATGTTAATCATTTGAAAATAAATGATGATGATTTATAAGAGGCCATAAATGGCTTGCATAATATAAATGTTTTTACGTGAAGGAAATCTATGCAGATTTACATTTTTATTAATTCATAAATATAAATTAGAGTCTTTCTTTAATGCAGTGTCTTTAGTGGGGGTTTGTTTTCCAATATGTGGTTTATTCTTTTTAGAAACCCCAGATTTTTAACTAATTCCACCACCTACTACATCAGAGAGAGGTGAACACTTGCCAAAGACAGCTTCTGACCAGCAGCATGTTAGAAATTAATCAAGAAGCAGAAGAATAAAAAAATTAAAAATCATCAGAAATCTCTGTCCTGTATTTGAAAAGGAATTAAATAATTGCATGACTTTGTCATTATATATTGCCATCAAATTTGCATGCATCTCTTATTTTTTCTTCCAAAACCAGGTTGTTCTCTCAAATGCTGCAGTTATATTTTTACTTTACACATACCTTTATCCCAAGGGGATATTTGGGAAGGGATAATTTAGGATTGTTTCTTATTTTTTCAGTTATTTTAGGATTTTTAATTTCTGGAATTCTGTGATTTTACTTTTGCAATAGTGAATGCTTATTTGTCAATAATCAGCCTCGTAAAAAGCATAAAAGTAAACACACGTATAGTGTATGAAAGTCAGTTTCTTCCTAGTAAATATTTGCTCTTATTCCTAGAGGTATTTTTCCATCTTGATGTGCAGTGATTTACTCTGTGTGTCAGTTTAGAATATAGTTCTTTGTTTATTAACTACACTCGTGTTTCAAAAGGTATGCATTAATCTGTGTAGTTGTATTTTGAATTTTGAAGTTGCAGTGGAAACCACATCCAAAGACTTGAACCTGTCAAAGTAAAATCTGATCTAGAGTTTTACACCAAAGGGATGAAATTCATAACATTTCCATAGACCTAAGCTGTAAACATATTTGACAGTAATCTGCTGATTGGCTTTGTTTGTTGTCTCACAAAAGGAAAATGGGGGGGAAGGGGGGGGGGGGGTGTGTGTGGTGTGTGCGCGCACGTGTGTGTGTAATCCTCAATTAATTAACAAATTATTGAGGTCCATAGTGGTTTGAGTGATGGTAGGATTTTATTTTCTCTTTTTCAGTTTTTGGAAGTGGAAATTCTCTGCTTTGATTTTGGGGGCGGGGGGGATCTTCTTACATACCATTTGATTGGAAGTTTATTTGTTTTCCTTATTTATTTCTTCCTGTAAAGAAATGAACAACATTCTATTTTTCTTCTGTCATGCAAGTGAGATAAATTTTATAGAGTATACGGTAGATGTAAGCATGAAAATAAGTCCTTGAACTTTCAAATATACTCATATGCTGTTTGTAAATATGTAGACAGAATATAAAGGAATTTTCTTAAGGATTCAATTTAAAATCACTGTAATAGAAATCAGAATATTTTCCTCAATTTATTCTGTGATGCCTTTGAATCTATTTCATTCTGGAATTTAGAATTTTTTATTAATCTATTCACTTTTTTTTCTTTTTTTCCTTACTCTGTAGTCCCTGGATGGATTTGTATTTGCACTAAATCAAGAAGGAAAATTTTTGTACATTTCAGAAACTGTCTCCATCTATTTAGGCCTGTCCCAAGTAAGTATGTGCTTTCAATTCTAGAACATAGTTGTGTATGATGCATTCTTCTGTTTATCATTCTTAAAGAAATAACAATTTGGTTTCTGTATTTTGTGTGGATTATTGAATTAGTTATTTAAAGTTGCATCTGGTTCATCCTGAGAAGTAATTGAAAAACATATATATCAGTACTGGATGTTGAGATAAGTCAAACTTGAGTCTGAAAACTTTTTGCCATGAAGGATCATTATTAATTTATTGAGAACAAATGAAGTTTCTTTTCTCAGTTGTTTTGAACTTTAAACCTCTATACCTGATAGGAAAGGGACACACTAATAGTACTTCCCTTGTGTCCTATTACTGGATGTTTATGGAGTACCCTGCATTATCCAGGGAGCTGACACGATGACAGAGAGTCATTTGGAGTCAAGAAATGCTGAAAGAGACCATTAAAATGTCTTGCAGGGAGGGTTCCAACAAGGATACAATTTGCCACTTTCACAAATGCTCACTAATATGAAAAGACAAAATTATAAAATAAAATAGTTTAATTTTTTTTCATTTAATTGCTGACAACTGTTTTTCAAAGATTAAAAAGCAGGACAAAAGTGGGGGGAAAGTTGCTTGTTGATTCTTATTCCTAATCCTGCAACATTCAGAAATATTTAGGAAGGATAGCTTCTTTCTGCTTGTACTTAGAAATGCACCAGAAAGATTTTGCATTATGATTTTCAGAGTAGGATAATCTACTTCTATTGCAGTCACCCTGAGGAGAAAAAGGAAAACTAAGCTACTATTTATTTCAGCTCCTTTAAATTGGGACCCATATTGCTATGAGGAGGCAACTATAAGCACTGGCAACTGTCAGTTTTGCTGCAACCCCACAATGAAATGGGAAATTTTAGCATTTGGTGCAGAAAAAGACTAATTTTAAATATTATCTGGTGAGAATACGGATAGAGGTTCATTAACTCCTCAAAGAACATTCAAGCAATTGGCTGTAATAAGTTCAGTAATTGTTATTTTGTGCTGGCTTTAGCAACCCAAATGATAGAAATGGAAACAGAGCTGTTTCTAACCCGTATCAGTATTCTTGTCTCTCATTAAAGTCCGTCGTTTTGTAATGGACTTTAATCCCTGCCTTAATCTGTTTGGGAGTTAGTATCAAGAATCTCAAATTTTGAAATTGGTGCGCCACCATGTTGCTAATACAGTAAAGAATTGGAACTTTAATGTTTATTATTGTCTTATGCTCATATTAATCTGTTTTATGCATAGTATCCAACAAAGTTTAATAAGCCAGTAAAGAAGAAGGATGGATAATTAGTTTAAGCAGGTAAATGCTAATTAGGAAACTCCTGAAAGGCATCCATTATACACTAGCTTAAAACAAATTTTACAGCCCTGGTTAGTGGTGTAATCCAAATTCTGTCAAGGCAACTGCATTTTCTGTAATTGAGATGTGTATGTTTGCTTTGCATAACAGATGGCTCTGTATGCTTAGACTGATAGCTAGGAAAATAATAATTGCATTATTCTGGCCAAAAGAATATTAGCTCTTGGGTTTTGGCCATTTCAGTCAGTCCTCCTGCCAGCACAGCATATGCACATATATGGATTGGATTTTCAAGGAAATTGATGCATCTGGAATAGTGTGGCCATCTGAAATATCATCTGTTCAAGAAAAACTTGGCTTTAACCCTATGCTAGTCTCTTGTTAAAATATTTTCTGCCACTGTCTTTTTAACTATAGGAGTTAGTAAATCTTTCCTTACTCTGAACTTACATCACGTTGTTAAGACTTTACACTTCATCTTGATACATTTCAAGCAAGGGTTCAGATAAATAAAGCAATAAAGCAATTGTCTCTGCATGTTAGACTATTTGATATATCAAAACAAACGTTTAGATATGTTTACTACTGAAAGTACTGATGGAAAAACTACCAAAAATCAGAACCAGGACTGAGGATTTTAACACAATAATAGATAAAATCTGCTGAGCTCTACTAAAATATCTGTGACTTTTGCTGTTCTCTTGTGTCTTTATGGAGAGATTTTGTATTTTGCAGACCTACTGCATTTGTATTTTTAATATGTTGTTCTCTTGGTATAATATTACATAGCTAGCCCTCTTAATAATGACAAAATAAATGCTGTAGATATTTGTTACCAAATTGCAATTCAGAGGTTATCTGTTACAAAAAATATTAGCAAGAATATCCATAAAACCATTTCTTGAACTATACGTGGAAATGCTACTGTTTGTGCTATAATGATCTTAAACTACTCGTGAATTCTCAATTTCTGGAATGGTGCTATGTGATACACCTGGTGTTGCATTTCTTGCACTGCAGGTAAACATTGATAGGTCCCTATCCTGATGCTTCCCAACTATGTATTTTTATAGAGCCTCTAGGTAATTTTGCACCTTAGAAAGTCTGGGTGTACATTTTAAGCATTTTTATCTGAATCATCCTCTTCAAGTGCTGACTTGGAAGTCTAAATTTCTAATCAAATGATTTCTTAGAGACTTCATCCTTGTTTGGTTGTTTTGTTTTGTTTTGTTTTTTAACTAGTATGCATGGAAATAATGTACAATATATTTTGTACTTGCAAAGTAAATTCTCATGTCTCTTAGCTAAAGGAAAATAGTCCTTGTACTGAATCTCAGCAGGTGGAACAGTTTTTCAAGGAAGCCAATTTTTCTCTTTTTTGAACATTGAGAGCCAGTGGTACAAAACAAATGGATGCTGATGTTCTAAGATAGCTGCAGGGCTAATAGTAAAGAAATCTGATAAAACAGTATCTTGGGGGTTAGCCTGGCAATGATGATAATAAAGTTACTCCTGGCAAAAATAACAGTATATTTGAACAGTTAACAAAAATTACAATAAATACTCTTTTGACATTACAGTGACTGTACCTTGCATGTAGACACCCATAGATATATATGTTTTGAACACTTTACCTTCCAGCTAATGCTAAGAGTTTTAAGTTAGCTCAGCAGAAGTGGATTTTAGAGCACACTGTGGAATTGCAATCAGAGCAGCTTCAGAGAACAGAGATGCATTTCAAAGTAGAGGGAAAGACACAAAGGTAGCTGAAAATAATGAGTAAGAAAAGGAAGAGGATTAAAGTAACAGAAATGGGCCAAAATCTCCCAGTTATATCCTTAGTCTGTATAAATTGTCATAGCTCAATTATACTTGGGTAAGCTGAAACAGTTCAACATACTTTCCAGTATTCGGTAGTTTCAGGAACTGTAGTATTTGTTGGAAGACCCAGACATGTCTAGAAACACGCAATACAGCCAGGATTTCTTCACTGGTCTGGACAACATGACCTGTGATGGTGTAGATTACCCTTTTGACAATGCAACTAGCTTTTTACACTGCACCTCTGCAGTGATGTAAAAATGCTTTGTCTTCATATGTATCTATTCTCTGACATTTTCAAGTCAGTAGGTAATTTTTTATATCAGGGTAACTGCCATCTTTTTGAATACCCCATCCGTGATTCCCTTTTAAAAATGGGGTGAGATTTCAAAAGTACATGGCTAAAATGTGTCACCATCTCTGGACATTGAACAGGCACTCGAATCACTCCAGTCACTTAGAAGTCAATATCAGTGCTTACCTAAGTGATTTCAGTTCTGTTGCAAAGTGTCTGTGTTTGAGACTGAGGCCAGAAATATGCTGAAACACAAATAATAACAAATAGGGAGAAAAATCTGTCCAGAGCAAAAGGTAAAATTGTCAGACATATGAGGCTTCAGGGTCAATAGAAAATATTATGAGCTAATAAGCTGGCTAGGATACTTTTACTTTCAGTAAACAAGTTCTTAATCACCTCTCACCAACAGTTGTAATAAACAAGGATATTATACATTGTTTCCTCAATGTGAGGTCTACACCTTAAAGTAAAATATTTCCTACCTTTGCTCCTACTTGTCCAGGACACAGGCCAGGTTTGCAAATTGGCCTGTTGAAAGGAGAGCTCACTGAAAAGGAGCAATGC
>NW_024881280.1:20406149-20456149 GCF_018691265.1 Tyto alba
GCTCAGAGTTGAAAGGTTATGCTAGTAAATGCCATCAGAATTTTCAGCATTAGAAATCTGTGGAATAATCCGCTGACTGTCACTTTGTAGTCAGTCTGGATGCAATATATAGTGATGCTTTACTGATTTTTTAAACTTGAAATTAACTTATTGTTACTGATCACATTGTTTTGCTTATTCTTCTGCAGTGTATTTAAATACTGCCAACAGTATTGTCTTATAGGCTCCACTGAATATAGCTCTCTGTTGAGTTAACTAAAGGAATCCAGAATGTCATTTTACATGAGAATCATGTTCCCCTTATTTATTCTTTTGAACATATTTTACCAGTCATTGAGGCTGAAACATTGAAAGCCTTTATGCAGAAGGGATTCACTGGTTAAAATGAATCACACAGATTCTCTGTGCAATAAAATATAGCCTCATTGGTTTAACGCTTGAGGACTGAAGACTTTTCATGTCACTTAATAATTTCTAGCATTTGATGTTAAAAATAAGATTTTGATAAGGTATTTTCATTGCAATTGTTAACTCTTTCAGTACTAAATAAGACCGAGAACATTAGCAGTCAGACCATTTGCTTTCTGGTGGATACAATGTTTTCAGATTGTTTTAAGAAAAATGTCTGGAGAAAATGGTTAAGACAATTTAGCTATTTTACGTTTGTCTTTCCTATTAAAGCAAAGACAAAGAGTTTTCCTGAATTAACATTCATATTATCCAAATTAGCTACAGAGTAGTTCACTATCTTTTTTGCATTGCATTGTAACATATTTGTATGGAAGTTGGAGAATATTCTATATATAGTCACTTAGTAAAACAAACAGCTGTGAAATAATTGGGGGAGGAAAACAGATACTGGTAGGAAACATACAAATTTGGCATAAATATATTTTCCATGCTATTCTGGCACATTAGAAAGGGGTGGAAAAATCCCTCAAAAACTAAGTATTTTACCTTTTGAGCATAAGGTCAAAAAATCATTGTATTGGTGAGTGATCAAAATTTAATTTCAAAAAAGAAATATAGGTTTTGATTAATAGTAAGAAAACATTCTTTTGAATGTGTACAAGATGTGCTGATTCTCTTCTACGTCCATACTTGATTCAGGGCAAGTGAAAATCTTGACTCAAATACTCTGCGATGTACGAAACAATTCAAGATTTGTAACAGTGAAACAGTATGAATTCACTCAATTCCCATTCCAAGCACTTCAGAAAGGGTGGGTCAGGCCACAGAAACTCAAGGATTGGCTTAAGGTTATTAAATAAATAAAACAGTGCCTGTATGTATTAAAAACACAATCAGTGAATGGATCTTGGCTAAAAATAACCCTGCAAAAATAATATAAAAAAGAGAACTGTTTTAAACTCAGATCAGTTCAGTGATATCTTCTGCTTCGAATCCTCACTGGTAGTTCTACAATTCCAACTAAGGGGTTACATATGAAAGCACAAGATCCGAAAGAAGTAGCTTGGAACAAGGATAGGAGATACGTCTCAGTGTGTTTTTGCCAGCATCTGTTATTATTACAGCCTCGGTCAGGGCTTTACTTGCTCTGTTTTCAGTCAGAGTTAGAGGAATCCTCTTCTGGGAAGAGAGGATTGGTAAGAGAGGAGAAGCATTCCAAATTCTGTGGAGAATGTCTTCACTGCAGAGTTGGTGTGGGATCTAGTCCAGAGAACCTCCAAGCCAAAGGCTGATGGTGCTTAATCCCCAAGGTTTGTAGTGGAAATTCAAGACAGACATGCCCATGTGCTATTGCTCTTCCAGTGCTAATCTATATTCTTTTGACACTCCCTGTTCATCTTCAGCATTAGAATAGACCTATGCTGCCTTAACGTTTTAACCTCATGTTTCCCTGTATTTCTTTCTGGAATGTAAACCATCCAAGCCCACGTTTCCAGTTGCACAGAGGTTGACACCAGCTTCCTGGTAAAGTTACAGTGTGAGATGGAATGTACCCAGGTTGGTTTCTGCATTTGGTGAACAGGGAAAAAGAGCACCAGAAAACTTCTTAGGCTTACTGTGAACCTGAACTTTATCTTAGTTTCTCAGCTGAGTTCCTCAACAGCATTCACAATTAAAAGTTCTTTCTGTTGTTTGCTCATACCTTCAGAACTACCTGCATTAATACTGAGTAACGCAGCTCCCCTTGGGAGTTATTTACTTATTGTTCTCATGGCACTGCCGCAGAAGGACCCTCTGCAGATGAATCCACAGAAGAATCAGTTTAATGCCCTGTTACAAGTTATGCCATCAGGGTCTGCCATCAGGATCCATCCCAACACACAGCATGCTTTAGCAGTTCTGGCACAGCCAAAGCCAGCTATGCATCAGAGAGGTACTTCTACTGGCCACCAGATTCAGCAGAGCAAAACTAGGAGTACATTTTCCCTTTCAAAAGACAGGAGTTCGGATGTGGCAAATGAGTGAAGTGATAAACCTTATTTGCCCAGAGTTAGAAATGTAAAGCAGAAAGGAAAGAGAGAAAATATCTTCCTTCAGCAATAAGGGGATATGTCTAAGAGCAAGAATTATCTTCTCCTTTAGAGACAGGAAGTATGTGCAGATATTGGAGGGAGGGGGAATCAAGATAGTGTGAGGCAGACAAAAGAAATGCCTCTCTGGTGTGAGCAGACAGGAAGGGGAAGGCAGAGAAGGGACATAGCACACTGCCCCTACTCAGCAACTGAGAATCAGAGCTGTGAAGAGACATGCTGCTTCTTCCTCACCAACCAAAATAAATTTTGCCAACCTTTGATATTCAGAACTCATGCCCCAGCATTAACTCAAACAATAAGACTGGTTTCAAGTTATTAGGTATAAGAAAACAATATTTTAAAGGCTTATTAACATTCTGGGGTTTTTGCAGCCTTTATGGCTTTACATTTTCAACTTCTTTTTCTGTTGGCTACCACAAATGCTAGAAATATACTTTTATATTTAAGAGAAATCTGAGACTTTTTGGTATTATCATGATTCTACAGCCAGGCCTTTGAAGCTACAATCAAGCATCATGTGATTGGCAATAAAACTGTGAGGTTTGGCAACAGTAAAATAGAAAGGGGAAATACTGGCTCATTTTTCTAGTTGAATGGGATCACATGGATCTATAAACTAATACGGTGTATCATGCTCATACTGCATTCCAGATAACTTTTAAAGCCTTTGCATTAATAAATCTGGCCCTGTACTAATAAAGTGTATGACAGAATTATTACCTATATTAATTATTTTGTGTTTAAGATTCTGTCTTTGAGTCTTTTGGGTGACAGGAGTATTTTCTAGGCTGAGTACTGCTGAATTAAGTTGTAGTCAGTATAGTGAGGCATAGTCTATACCTTTTCATCCTGCATTTCAGAAAGATTTCTCTTCTGGGACAGCACTTATTCATGCGTAAGGAGTAAATACAAAGCCATATACACTCCTGACATTCCTTGAATGACAATGGAGCTGTACACCTGTCTTGCTGAACTTCCGTAACATATGCATGAGAAAGATATGATGAATATTGTAAATGTACCTCTTCCACATATTGAGGCAGCATGTATGAGTCATGACTTAAAGTTTGTGGGAAGAGATGCTTTCCTTTTTTAAAACTCATTAATGCAGTTGGAGAAACAGTAGCTCTCCTGCATTCATTTCTCCTGACTTGACATGATTCTGATCCACAGCGTATAGGTCAATGAAAAGATTTCACAGGTTTTTGAATGGTTCTGATTTTACTATATATTGGTAACATGGTGCTTATGTTACACTGGAAATAAAGAGAATTTCTGGAAGTGATTGAGCAATCCTTCTGTCCCAATAAGCAGCTAGTACTTTGAATAAGAGTGAGTTTGATTGCTCTTTTTTTGTTTCCTAAATTGGTTATGTATTGGTTGCATGTTTTAAAATATTTTGGTCATATGATAGCTTGATTGCCTTTTCCTGTTTCCAAATGTATATATTCAGATTGAGTTAACCTGAATCAGCATTTTGTTAATGCATTTTAAAGGATTCCTACATCAATTGTGAATGCTATGAACTTTATTTACGTTGACTTTATTTGTTGTATAGGTGAGGTCATGCTTAACCACTGAGAAAGATACATTCCAAAGGCCTGACGGTCTTCAGGGTCAGAGTGGTTGTCTAAAACAGTGTAGTGGATAACTTTTTCTATTGTGCTAGGTGTATGTTTAGTTAGTTGCATGTTTGGGAGAGGTGAACAATTATGATATTTTTATCTTAAAGCCATCTGTTTCCCATCTTCTAATTCAGTCTGTCTTCCTTGTTAGCTCCCAAATTCGGTTTTGGGATATATTGTTGCCTAAGCCTACAGTGCCTTCCCATCAGATGGCAATTCAGGGGAAGAACTGAAAATAGAAAGTAATTCAGTCACTGGAATGCACATAAGCAAATTCCAGTTTCTAGAGAGAGCTCCACTGAGATGGGCTTCTCTTTCATGCTTGTTGATAGTTTAAGGATTTATCTTTCCTGCATTTTGACAGAAATGGGTCTACAGAAATAATTTCATACACTTCAAATTGGCCAAGATGATGGCTATTCCAGATACTTTGTTTGGCTAAGTCAAAGCCAGTTCCTTAGTACTTGTTCTTTTTTCCTCTTCTTTTTTTTGGTATCATTACTCTTTTCTTGGTTTATGTACACTTGTGACTGTGAAGAAGGATTTGACGGAAGGCCACTAAGATACACAGATGTAAAACAAATCATGCTTATTCCTTTCTAAGTGGATAGGAGCTACTTAACTGATAGAAGCACATTAGTGCTGTACATAATTTGGGCAGTGATGTTACTAGTTCTGACATAGTCCAGTCTGCATTCTCGTTATGTTCTTGTGATGAATCCCTGCAGATTACCAAAATCTGCAACCTTTCTAGTGAGGGTGCAAATTCATGTGAAATTTGGAAAAAAAAAAAATCACAGATATAAAAATGTAACTTTTACAGCTTGTTAATTAAAATTGACATTGCAGGGTTTCAAGAGACTAGGAAAGGACACTGCCATTTTAATATGTTTTGAAACCTTTTCAACTGAGCAGACAAGTGAATCATGTAATTACTGAATTCATTCAGCTCTTTAGTAAAAACACAAGCCTTCAATCTTAAATAGCATTTATAGAAATTAAAGAAGCTAAACTGAAGATATTTCTAAAATGTCACAACTGCTTTGTGATACTAGATGATATGGACTATCCCTTCATTATCATCTGGAATACCTGAAAAGGTGCTGTGAAAATAACATAGTGTCTTTTAAAAAAACTTTAAAAAACAAATATTTAAAATGAGATTATACATATATACTTATATTTGCTATTTTGAATCAAGTTGTTGATATGTGATATCCTTTATTATGGCATTAGCACTCATGTCACAGCATTATCATAATTTGCATATAAGCAATCAACATAATGGAATGGAAGTATAAAATTTAGGGATTATTATTATTTTTAATAAAATGCTTACCTATCCTGAAATGCAAGTATTTATTCCATGTGTGTATAATAGCCCCATGATAACTGATAATTTTCTGATGCTCTTTTGTAGTCTCATTTAACTCGGTTTTATTCTCTTGCATCCATGGTCTTCATTCAACACTGGACATCTTAGTGAGCTGTAATACAGGGGTTTTTTTGGTTTTAACCTTCAAAGGAATTTACTTGAGCAGATGCTACATTGAACTAGTCAGAGTAGAAAGGAAATGATACGGCTTTTAAAGGGCACATCTAGCATATCTACTGGGCTAAAGTAATTCTGGCAATGCTTCAAAGGATATAACTTTTGATGGTAAAGTAGGTAGGCTACAGAATGAAATCACATATGGCAAGCTGTCAAAGTCTTCCTACACATTCAGTACATTTATATAAGTGCAAATGGATGCTGCTTAGATGGAGTCCCTAGCAATTGCCTGTTAAATCTGCTCTAAGATTATCTGATATTATTTGACTAAATTATCTGTGTAAAAGCTGAGGACAACTTTTATGATCAAATATTTAGAAATTAGTTTTTTCTTTTTGGCAGATAATCTGAAATATGAACTGCAGTTGTATTAACACTTGAAAGCAAAGGGCTTTCAGTAATAGCAATTATATCAAAACAGGGATAATGAATTGCTGTATATCAACTTGAAGAGGACGTATTTATAGGTCAATGATGTCAATAGCTATAGTTCTCATAGACACCTCATTCTTACCCTTTTATTCCTTGCTAATGCTAAGCAGACACAGTTTTAACTTTCAGTGAGATTGGTGACTATGAGAATCTCATTTTACAATGGAAGGGAATGCATAGTTTACAAGGGATGGCTATTTTTCACCTTTCAAAATTTAACAATAAAAACTGTTACCCTTTTACAAATGCTAACAGTTGATGATTAGCCATCCCCCTCCCCTGCTAAAAAAAAAAAAAAAAAAAACAAAACAAAGCAAAACAAAACAAACAAACAAAAAAACTGAAAAAAACAAACAAACAAACAAACAAAAAACAAATACAAATAGTCATACTTGATACAAAGACAAGCTTTTAAGCTTTTTTCATATTTGTTAGTTGTGTTGTATAATGCTCTAGTATAATGACAAAATGCAGGATGAATTACAGATGCAATTAGCTCTATATCTAGGAGTATGCATGCATATATGTATTTATATATAATACATCTATGTATATAAATCTGTATGGGTCTATATGATTGAAAGGGGAGTCTTAAGTTGTGCTGTCAAGTCCTTTACTTCTGTCCTACACTGTCCCACAACAGTAGGAAGTAAGGAAAGTCCAGCTGCAGCCTTACAGCAGTAAGCATGTACATCTGTTCTCTGATTCTGGGCCATGGGCATCTGGAAGAGCTATGGTAGGCTGAAACATACTTAGTTTTACTGGGGGATGGTGCAGTGTGGTTAGTGCTGTTGGCTGTTAAAGGTTGGAGTCAGTTTGCCAGGGATGGAGTCTAATGAAATTTGGCCATTGAAATTGAAATCCCTCTAGACAGACTTTTATATTCATTTGGCCCCTCTCTCACACTTATATGTGTCAGCAGCATGTGTTCCCATCACAGCTCCATGATTTCTTTCCCCACCCTGAGACTCTGAATGCCAGACATAGGTAATCAGCCCATCAAGTTATCCACATCTTACAGGATCCAAGAGCAGAAGCGGAGTTCAGAAATGCACTGCTTTGGTGAGGTGTCTTGTCTCTTATTTGGGCCCCAATTCTTCAGCTGCAATATCACACCAATACCTTAATCATGTGGGTCACTGTACAGATTGCACCCTTGGCCCCTGATCATAAGCACTGTAGATTGTAGAACTAAATAGAGAGAAGGTTTGTATTGATCTACTTAAGCAGCAGTTGCTTGCTCAGTAGCATATGACTCAGACAAATTTCAGTGTGCTTTTACTGGGATAGCAAATAGCCTCTTGCTGGTATAAAGGCAACTCCATCTGCCAGTTTCAAATCCATTTTCTGTTAGAAATGGGAGTGTGATGACTGCTCAAAGAAAATCTTACTGCTTTAACACGAGTGGAAAAAAATGATGTTGTGTCTAGACTGAGCCTTTTCTGAAATTTTCTAAATTATGTAGTCTGAAACAGATGTGTGTCCTCTAAAAATGTATTCTAAATTGTGGTAAATTTGACAATGTGACAAGGAACTGAAAACAGTTTTCTGACTGATAAGTGTTAAACAACAATAACAAAAGGTAATGCTACGAGTTGTACTTGTAATAAAATATAGTATGAGTAGAAGAAAGGATGAATATGTCATAACAAAGGCTTGTATCCTGCAAATATGCACGCAAGAATTCTCATTGAAAGCTGTGAAGCTAATGATGTGTATAAAGCTATTCAATTAAATCTTTGAGGGATTGGAGCTTGGACTTTTGAACTGTGTGAGCTCTCATTAACATCAGTGGCAGTCTCAGCAAAAGCAAAAGTTCTGGAGAGAAAAATGATAACCAAAACCATTCATTCACAATATTTAAATTCAGTAGTGAAAACACATTATGTTACCATTTTCATTGATATTACGTTTCCATTTTGTTTCTTTAAGCCCTGTCTACTTCTATAAACACCCAAAGTCAGTGCATAGGTCATGTGTGTCTGCTTGACTGTTTGGCCAGTCAAAAATGTGAAATTATGTGTTTGTAGAAGTAGGAAATGGGGCTCATTGTGTAATTGATTTGTTATACTGAAAGGAATTACTCAAGTCTATAAGTGCCTCTTGAAATACATATTTTAAGGGCATTGCATTTTAAAATCGGTATCTTTCCTTAAAACAAGGAAGGTTTTGGTGTTTCTGTAGATTATTGTCCCAGAAATAGTGTGTAAGGTTGGGCAAATGAGGAATAGACATTTCACAATGCAAACGGGATTTTACAAACCAATTCATTACCAGAATAGAAACTTGATTATAAGTCCAGTATACACATAACTTGGAAAGGATCCACTTTGACACCTCTCCCTTCAGGAGATTGAGATTTATACTACACAGATGCAGCAAATTGAATCCAAATCCACTTGATTTTATCCATAAAGTAACAAAACGTTTCCTCATGGGGTAGGGGCTTGACACAGTCCCTGAGCAGAAATAGCCTTGATTAAACAAACTATCACTGATCCAAAATATAAACACTTATTTTCCATTTGCTCCTTTGGCTCCACAGTGAGCAGCAAGCATGAAATAAGAAGCATGGGAATTCTCTTCAAATACCACTGATCCATGTCTAGTTCTCTCTTCTCCCAGATTCCTAGACAAGGTGCTCAAAGTGACTCTATGTGGTCACTTTGGAAGACACATTGCAGATAGTTTCTCATTCTTCACTGTTGATGCATTTGCTAGGTTGCTTGTAACTCTTTTCAAGATTTTACTTTCATAGTCATATGGTGTGATTTCTGGCTTCTAGAATGATAGCCACCGCTCTTTGTGATGTACCTCCATGTGACCTAAAGGATCTGCCTCAGCAGTGAATTTAATCCACTGTGTTAATTTTCTGAAAGGTTATTACAATGGTATGGTGTCCTTCAACCTGTGTGTCAACATCTGTGTAAATGAGAATAGATTCGCGTATTGCAGAACTAAGGCATCTATTGCAAATAACAATTAGAGTTTTAGAATAGAAGTAAGGAGACAATGTTTTGATTTTGGTTTTCTGATCAACTTCTGGAGGTTCAAAAAAAAAATAATGCACAATAATAATTTATAGGGATGAGTTTAATTATTTACATATATGCTAAAAATTCTAGCTACCGAACTTCACCTTGAATGTTACCTGTATGCTAAGGAGAATGACCTTCCTTCTTTCAAGGCTGTATTACAACTTTGGGTGTGTTTGTTTTACTTATATGAAATATATTTTCACAGCCTTTTCACAATGTGCTTTTTTGGCATGTTATGTTTTGCACATACTTAAATGTGTTAAACAAGCTCCGATATATAAAGTACTTAACTGGAGACAAATACTCCTTTTAAATTACAGAGCAATAATGTCTATTGTTGATAGGAGGTGTGACTGTAGCACACACTGCTTGTGAGAATCAGGTTTTGAATTATATGTCATAAACTGTACAACTTATAGTTTTGTATGAAATCATGGAGTTGATTGTTTTATTATATGTCAGTGTAAATTTTTCACCCATTTCAGTTCAAGTAACATTCTCACAGAATACAGGTTTTGTACTGATATGATGTTTCCTAGCTGTAGGCATGGCCTGTCCCTACTACTGGCTGTAATTTACTTTTCGGTCTCTGTCGCCTTGAGCTTGCCTTCTGACTAGTTTGTTGAATGATGTGCTAATCCATTATATTTTTCAGACAAGTGTATCGACCAGTATAAACAGACTGGAGGGCACAAACCTAAATGAAAGCTATACTTCCTTGAATCATTTAAAAAGCTCCTGCAGTGGTGGCAGTGCAAAATAACTTCTCTACGTACATTATATATAAGGGGGGAATTTCAATAAATAAAATTAAAATTGTGGGGAGGGGGATGGAAATGGAAGCTTTGTGAGCACATTATGCTGCTTTTCACATGAATGTATTTAGTTACAGGAAGAAGAGACAGATAACGTTAGTCAGCCACTTGAGAATGTGCTTCTAGATGATAAATTTGAAACTGAGCCCCAAGCCCTGCATTACTTGCCATTTTCCATTGTCCAGACACTCTCACAACACGATACATGTTAGAAGTCATGTACTGTATTGAAACATTTTTATACAAATAAAGAATGGAGAATGACCTCACTATGGAACTGGCAAAACTGAGGGCAAAAGATACAGCTTTCTGATCTTTTTCTGTATAGAGGACAGGTAGCAGCCAATACCTGGTGTTGAAAAATATTCTCAGGTAATTTATCTTAAAAAGAAATATCAGGAGTCTGGCTGACTTCTCAATTTGTACAGCTGGTGCCAGATACTCAAGTTCCTACCTGTCAAAAAGTGAATTAAAATTACAATAGCAGCAGGAACTTTTGGCTAGTAATTCAAATCTAATCTGTGCACACAAGTGATATTATGGAAAATTATGTTTTTCAATTAAAATTACAACTCTACAGAATTGTAGTAATCCCATGATAACAAGAAATGGGAACATTTTTCCTTCAAGGAACATTCAGTTCATGTTGCATTTGGAAATAGTTAAGCTATGAATTACTAGAGTTTCTGCAGACTTAAGTGTGACAAACTTTTAAAAAATCATTCTCTATATTTCTTCTGAAATGGAAGGCTCCAATTAAGAGAATTAGATGTTTCTTTTCTAAAGGAAATATTTTAATTTTTTTAATGTTTTTTCTTTCAGTTTCAGGTCTAATTCCAGCAGGTTGACAACAAAACTGTCTGATTTCCGTTTAATAATTAACTCTCAAGGTCTCCATGCATTTTTATATCACAGTTTTCACCTTTTTAACTTACAAGGCAGCTATTATCTACAAGCTACTAAGAGATCTGTGATGCATAACAGTCATTAAGGCATCATATATGTTTAAGAGTATTTCAAAGATCTGGTGTTATGTTTTTCCAATGAATTAAAAGCCCAAAGTTCCCTCCCCTCAAATCACAAATGCACAGACAATAGTATTTTTACCCACTCTGAATTTGGTTTTGGGTTACTACTCTTGAACTGATAATGATTGCATGCCCACTTCTTCTAAGAAGAGGAGCCTCATGAGTCTTGATTTTATATGATGAAATCATGATATAAATGACTGCTTGGACTTTGACCTCAGGGAGACCCATGTTTCCACCCGTCTCCTTTTTGCTCTTCCTGCCTCTCTGCCTTATCATTAAGGCTGCAAAAGCTGGAAGTGGCAAGAAAAACTTTGTCTTGGGTTTGCTAAATAGTAGTTTTATGGGGTTCTGCTGCATCTATACTTTTTAAGTTTGGTTTCCCTTTCAGTTACAAGAATTGTGAGGTTTTTCAGGGAGTTTTGGCTTGTGTTTTATATATCTTTCATCTTGTAGAGATGTCTTCACAGGTTATTGGCATGAACAAGAAACTATCAGGTGTAGTCTTACCAAATATGGCTACTGTTGTTTTAATTAGTGTCTGATGGTATTTAGAAAACTTAGTTTGAAGCTAGACTTACCTTTCTGACTATTTCTTCCCAGCTCATGAAGCATTTTACTCCATTTGTGCTTTCAAGCTAAGGTAGTCATCCTTCACATCAAAATATCTATCTGCACCTTATCAAGATCAAAGCTGTCCAAACTTGACTTTGCATCTACACAGATGGCTGTAAACATGACACTGGAATATTACTTTAGCTTCAGTTGACATAACTGAAAATTGTCCACGCAGAACTATCCAGAATTTATAGAAAATGTTATGTTTATTGTTTATGAATATAGCAAAGGGCTTAGAATTAATAGCCATCTACGTCAGTTTAAAGGAAAATGTGTTATTTGCTTCATTTCAGTGTCTCACACAGAGAAATTGCTGAGCAGGAGTTAATCACTATACAGGAGGAGGAAGAGAATGCTTGTAGATTTTTCAGCCAATTTTAAGCATTTTTGAAATAATGTATTCATAGCTAGTACATGCAGTCAATAATATGCGCCATCGTTAAAACAGGATTTTTTTGAGTAGAGGCTTGGCCTTGTAAGTGACAACTTTCTAAATAAAATAAAAATTCAAAAAGGCCAGTATATTCCTGAAATCTTTATTTCAGAGCATATGACTTGAAGCATGATGTGCAGAAAACAATGTTTCCTTTATGTAGCTCAAACATTTGCATAGGAGCTTGCTGGTTTGTAAACTCCAAGCGGCATAAATATTGATATATTGTGCTTAGCTTCCCACATACCTTCAGTTTGTTTTTTTTTTTCTAAATTACAGAAAGGAAGGTACAACTGTGTGCACTGTTTAAATGCATGTTTCTTTCTAACCTCTGCTTTCTGAAATCATTGTTATTCAGGTTCTTTCTCCTCACCCCCCCTTCCATCTCCATGCAAGCATGCACACACATATACACATGCTCCAGTCTATCTATCTGTGTAACAGTTTCTAAACATTCAGCATTCTGTTTTATAACTGCGTGAGATGTACTGTAAAGATCGATGATAGGATTATTGTTGGAGGATTTTGGAGTGAGAGTATTTCCATGTTTTTGTTGGGTATTTTACATACTAGTGAAACTGCTTACATGGGCTTAATACAAAAATAATCCCTAAAGCAAGCACTTTAACCTGATGGAGGGAAAAAGCCCTCCTAAATCAGAACTACCAAAAACACTCTGTAAAAGATAGAACATAAAATGCATCGAATGATGAAGGAGTTATATCAACTGGTTAATTGTCATTGAGAAATAAGTACGTTCCAAATACTGGGATGTCTCCTTGGTGCTATATGCTCAGGGAAGAAATATTAGTTTTATTGCACTGTTCTAATGAGAGGACTATATTTACATATTTTTTTCCTGAGTACTGGCAAAAGACATTGAAAGATGAAGTGTCATATTATTTTCTCCCCCTCATAACACTGCATGCCCATGAGAAGTGATTCTGTTGTTGTTGTTTTAGGGTAAATAGAATGAATTATATCACAGCCGTGCTTTGCGGCAGATGGGTAATAAAGTCTTCAGCAGAACAAACCTGCCCTGTTCAGTGTGCTGAGTGCTACTAAACAAATAATCACTCAGATGCATACAGGGTTGGCCAACAAGAATTGGGAATTGCAACACAAAGCACCTACTTTGAATCAAGAGAGAAGGTAAATTGTGAGACTGTAGAGTTTCCACTTGGCATACTTACTTGGCTGTTTTCCTACTGAAAGTAAAACCACCTTATCTTTGAACAGAAACTTGTAGTCTGTACTACCAAAAGGATTGATATGTACTAAAACAAAACAACAAAAAAACATGCTGCCTTATAATTTATTTAAAATATATATATATTTATAACAGACCAGATAAATGAAAATATCAACTATCTGTTACAATTCTGTAACTACTACTTAAGCTTCTATTTCTTTAAAAGACATTTTTGAAAATTATCTGATATTTTGTTTCTCCTTGCATGCTGTAGAAGGATCTTTTTGATTGTACAAAACCCCAAGATGTTGCTCTATGCTATTTCGATCTTTCCCTTCTTATTTAATAAGTAACCAGTGTCTGCTCAGTTTGGCTTCTGTGTTGAGAGCAAGCACTCCTAAAAATAGCTTGCATTGAAGTTCCACCCTGAACATTGTGAAAACAATGTCATTACTCAGTGTATGAGATCAAAAGCAGATGATCAATATCTAAAGGATGAAATGAGAAGAAAATAGTGACAAGCACTAATGTAAAATTGTACTAACGTAAAACAAACATCTGTAGTAACAGAAAACTTCTTTTCTTATTTTATTTATATAAAAGGTCTTTAGATTGTTGCCTAGAATAGTGGAATCTACAGAAAGACAGATAGACATGACTGCCAAACTGATAATTTTCAGAAATTTCTGGATTTAAGACATGAACAGTACTAAACCACAGACATTTTTCTCCATTTGTTTGTTCTTCCTAGCAAATATTTTAAGATATGTTGGGAAGAGCAGCAATTGGAAGGCAAAGAACCGTTTCTAACAAGCGATAATAATCTTAAAAACAAAAGTATATGAAGTAAAATCCAATAGGATATAACTCATGCAAATTAAGCAAAATTTCCGTAAGGATATAGCCAAAATGAAGAATATACAACAAAATATAATCTGCCATATGAATAATCTTCCCAAAAGAGATAGCTGCATACTGGGGACAGAAAACATGATAAACTTGCAGTCATCCACTGTGATTGGGAATAGAAGTAATAAACATGTATAATAAAGTTTTCTTAAGTATTTGAATTGCAAGGTTTAGCCTTCCTCTATAATTTTTCTATGGTGGTGAGACTGTATTCTCTCACAGTATGTGTGTGTTTAGTAGAACAGTTTTGTTCCTTTTATGGTGGGAGAAGCAAAATCAAAATGCTGCTTGAAACGGATTTTGAGGTATTCATAGCCTGTGTTAAAATAATCTTACCTTTTAGAACTAAAGTTGAATTCTTTCCCAGGATACCTACAAATCCATTATCCAACCTAAAGAAATGAGAGATTTTTGATATATTCCCATCCTGTTATATTTTCCTCCCATCTTGGCGTGAAAGTCCAAATTGTGACTTCCTTTCTAGTCACTGTATATGATAGTCAAAGGAATATATTTGAGTTTGCTAACAATTTCATTCCAGGACAGGGAAAGTAGCATTCCAGAACCCAATAACCAGAAAACTGAATCTCATTTTAGGGAAAAGTTATGATACTATTGACATGGTATGTTTCTCCAGTGCTTTGGTTTTGCACATTTTTTAAACCTAGAAAATATGTTTCCCAAAGAACAAAAGAACAGAAAATAAGATTATCAGTTAGGGTGGGAATGTACACTGTTTCTTGGTACCTGCTCTTTTTTTCTCTTGCCTTCTTTTGACAAACAGTAGAGGATAGCTGCCTTGCTCAAGACCTGGCATTCCAGCTCTCAAGCTAAACAATCTCTAATAGCTCTGCCTCTCAAAGTCAAAATATTGATTGGGGAAACTCTGAATAAAGCACTTCAGAATAGGACTGAGCAGAGAGCATCTGTGATTGAAAACAAGTGCCCTTATTAGTTCTTTCATGGGAACTAACCTACAGGAGATTTCATTGCTCAGCTATCAAATCAGAATTACTATCCACATTCCAACCCCACTGCCAGTTTAGAGTTTGGATTACATCCCGCAGTCTAGCCATCAAAAGAAAAATTATGACATTTTAGCATCAGATGAGCACCTTACTTCCCTGTAGGAAATGGTCTGCCACATCTTAAGACAGTCTGCACTTTCTATTATATAGAGGGAACACAAAGAGTATGCAGTTTGCTTTTCCAGAAGACACTTCACTCAGTTCCTTACCCTTTACTTAGAGCATTAGAAAAATAGAATAGCCGGAATGCAGTGGCTTCTAAAGAATTACTTAACTAGGAGAGTCCTTAATCAGTAATCTCTTAAAAATTACAGTTTCAGAGACTGGGAAATTTCAACAAGGAATCATTGAAAAATTTTGTTACTTGCAAGTATTCCAACATGAAAGCATGAAATGTAAGCATGGTAGCAATTGACGTATTAATCTGCTGATTTCAAGGATGATTACCTCATATATCAGTTACTGACACTGAAATAACAGCCACAACATAGAAATAGATTAATTTTGTGCCTCTGAAACACATCACCTCAGTTCTTTACCAAACATCTTATCATCCATAGTCAGGCAAATGTCCTTATGTGGTGGATATGCTGAATCTTTCCATACCTTCCTGAGTTCCTCAAACACATGCTGAAATAGAGGTATGAACAACAGCAGTTCTGTTGATTGGTTTTGGGAATAGATGTAAGTAAAATGGTAGTGGTCTTGGTTGGAAACCAGAGTACTTGGGGCAGTACTCAGTACCTAAACAGCTTTATTTTTTCAGATTATGAGAGCTGTTTAGCTGTCAGTGCAGACAGAAATAGTACTTATTCTAATTTCTTCAGCTCATGATCTCTCTCATTGACCTGCTCATCAAAGAGCATGCTCAGATTCAGATAGCTGATTTTGGCTTCATAAAGGGAGAAAAAGACAATGATCTGTCTTATGCCACATTTTTTCTAGTGTAGTAAGAAAACTTATGCAGTCAAAAATGCATTAACCCTAATGGACCCAGTAGCTATATCTCTAAAAACCGCTGCTGTCTGAGGTGCTTAGAAACAGAGATTCTGTTTGGAGTGAGCTACTCACTGTATAATGTCTTGAAACTTCACATGGACTGCTGAGTCTTCTATTTTAATATGAACAGAAATTCTAGAAGTTATTTCATTAACCAAGATTAGGATTCCAGAAATGCAACATGCAAAAGTATTACTTCTAAAAGGAGACCCACTTATTTACTTATAAGAAACACTGACCAGGTGGTGATACTCAGCACCCAGCTATGTTGCCAAGAGATGTTGAGGCACGCTTATTCAATGGGTATAAGCAAAGCCTGAGTTCTGAGAATTATCTCAATCTAAATCTAAACACCTCAAAATTTGGGATCCAGTTTAGAAAGGCAGAGCACTCTGGTCTTTCAATTTTCTGTAGTATCCCTTCATTCTTCTATTTTGAGCCTATTCTCTCCTAACTTGGTTCATGGATGAAAGAGACAGAGAAACAATGTTATGTTGAGTTAGTTCTGGAAGTTTTGTCATTTAAAGCTGGTTTACCTTCTGTTTTTTTACTAGTGGATTCCTCTTCTGCCACCATATCTTCTAGGGCTCAAAGTTTTCAAAGATTACAAACAAACTTTGCTTGTATTCATATACAGCCTGGTTTTGTTTGCTGTTTTGTTGTTTTGGTTTGTTTTTTTTTTTTTTCCAGAAAAGCAGTAAAATTTCTCGTATGTACAACTGCTTGTGCCTATGATTTTTTTATAGAACAGATATCATAAGTAAAGCAAATCAGAGAGGAAATTATTCCATTTATCAGGTGTATTCATTCTTTTTACAGATAGGACAATAAGGAACTGATAGCATGCCCAACCATCCTGCCATGAAGAGCAGCAAAGCTGACATTTCTGTCTTGACAAAGCACACAGCAGTCATTTACAAATTTAAACAAATTCCCTATAGGAATCATTAGAATGTCTTAGGATATTTTGTGAGATACAGCATGTGCAAAATTGAAAAGTCCTTGTTTTGTTTTGGTTACGAGTTTCCTGTATCTTGTTGCTTTTTTACTTGACAAAGCTGCAACTTTTGCTTCAAGCAGTGCTAGTTCAAGAATCAGAAACAAATTTGAAGCATGGGAGAAGTCAGCATTCTGAGCACCGAATGTGTTTGTTTAATAAAGCCTTCATACAGTTCTACATTATTTTGTTACTCCTCTTACAATTTATTTGTCTTAGGTGAGTGTATTCTCAGAAATTAGAGGCTTTCCCCCATCATATAATTAGTGTTTTAAAAATAAAGCCAGGTTTTTTTATGGTTTAGGAAGTGAGAGAAGTACAAGCCATGTTTTTCTAATTATGAGGCTGCTGTAAAAATGCTCTATAAAGCAGATGTAATTTGCAAATTAGAAGTTGGATTCAACCCTTATACTGCTTTAAGGTGGTTCCATTTCATTCTGTAGCACAAATTGTGGCAGCTGAAATCAGGTATTTGAATGAAACCCTAAGACAATCCTACCTGTTTGTAAGACTTTTTTTTTTTTTTTTTCCTTTTTGAAACTTGTATATTGCTAACATGTTACTTTCTATTCTCTCTTGGCTGAGATAATTCATCTTTGCAATAATAGCTTGCAGGTTTTTGAAATGCTAACTACTGTTTCACTTCAGTTACTATGTCATGATTTTTATTAATTAAATTGATACTAGCAATTTTCAACTGTTTAATTCTGCATTGCAATATTCCCATGTATTAGTACTGGCTATGTTTTTTTAGTTAAGTGATGAAACGGTGTAACCCAAAGGGTTTCTGGTGTCTTCCCATGTTCCAGAACATTTTAAATAAACATATAAAACCCTCTGTTCTGTGGCTTCATCCACTGAAACACAGGGACAAAAAGTGATTAAAAATTGAAAAGCTGAAGAGTCTGGGTGATTTAGAGAACGAGAGGCTGGCTTTTTACATCCGAATTCCCTTTTGAGGTTCAACCTCAGGTCTTAAGGAATTACTTTCCTGGATTTTTTCCAATTATGCTTTGCACTCAGTGACTCACATAACAAGACCAGGACACCCACTTTGAGGCTCTCAGGGTCTAACTGGCATGTTCTCTTCAGTTAAGTCAGACGGCAAGATTAGGTAGTATGACCATGATGGCATGTCCTGACAATGTGAAACAGGTAGCTGCTGAAAATCTTTCCTGCCCCTTTTCACATGGACTCCTCCGAAACATTTCTTAAACTACATTTTAATCTAATTTTTAATGCTTGGCAGTAGAACATAGGCTATGACAGTGAGAGTTTCTTTTCACACTGAGTATGATCTGGGGATACCACAGGAATGATGTTCATTAAGTTTAGGTTTTGTACCATTTAAACTCTGGCTTCTTGTCTGAAATATCAACGAGGATAACAAGTTTGTGTAATTCTCATAGTGATTCTAGGAGGCTTGACTGAGGCAGGCAATCCCCTTTGTGTAGCTTGACAGTTGTTCGAGTATCAATAACTTTTGTTCATAGTATTCCCTCTGCAAGTTCCCATGGGTTAAAGAGTTCTGAATTTCATTATCATCTTCCCTTGAGGATGTTTAGACCTTTGTGTTTGTTCAGTAAGCCACAAAACCTCCTCAATATTGATAACTTAAACTTTCACTGTATTTTTCTTTCTAGGGGTTTGAGACACATCCAGCCTTTTTCTGTTGGCGAATTTCTGTAGTCTAGTATGCAGCTTTCTTTCTTTTATCTTTCTCTAAATTGTGTGTCCCTTTAGGGGTTAAAGCAGAACATTCTTCAGTATACCATGAGAATTACCCATCTACCAATAGATTGATTTCACTACAGCTATTCATCCGAAAAATAATTCACTGTTCTAGTCAACTTTAATCATATAAATACTTCCTCTATTTCCACAAGAAGGAAGCAGCTTCTTAAAACCTTTCATGCAGTAAGCAGTTACCTCCTCACCCAAAATGAACATAATTATCTTATTTTTACAGATGGAAAAAATAAGGAATGTTGATATGGATCAGCAGATCCAAAGCCCTGTGTGACTACAAGAAATATTTCCCTGACTTCACTATGAGTTGAGTGAGGCCCTCAATGGCTTTCTCAAGATGTCAAAGACAGTGTGTAGTAAACCCAGGCCTCTGTTTATTCATTGATTATATGTTCCCCTCGTTCCATTTAACCATTTTCTAGTTCTACAGTAAACTGAATGACAGTGTTTAGTACTATCTTACTAGTTTTAGTAGACACAAGTTGTATTTTAGCTGATGAGCTTGTTCCTCATATTTTTCTTCCTTAAAAAAACTCTGCAGTAGCTGAAAACAGACAAATCATAGTGAATGGGGACATGCTTACAAGAGGACTGAACTTAGAGAGGTAAAACTGCATAATAGCTCTTTCAAACTAGCTCTTCAAATGAAAAAAATCTTATTTTGCAGTTAATGTTCATTATGTGTCTTAAATACATCCTTTTCCAAAGTATGTTGACCAGAAACATACATAACATACTAATTATTAATATAGAATAACTATTTAGAATAACTGGGTCCTCACAGAATGTCACTATGACATCATCAGGTATTCTTCATGTGTGGAGATGACTGAACATTTATTCCCCATCAATAAACTGAAAATGTTCTACTCACTTTTTGGAAGACTAAATGGTTGGTTTGAGATTACCAGAGTTTTGCTATTAACTTGCAAATGGAGCCCAACATTTTTCCTGTGTAACTTGTTACAAATTTTGCTGTTAGTGTTGTATATTGTACTTGTATTTGCTATTACTATCCGTATTTGTAATGAACATCTAATTTTGAATGCATGTCCATCATTCAGCAACTCTTAATCCAGGATAACAAGAAAAAAATGTCCAAATAAATCTTCTATTTTCAGCAACTATTGAGTAAAAGTACAAATTTCACCAACTGTATGGAATGTATATGCTGTATATGGAATTTTCACATATAGTGAATTTGGCATGGTTAATATATGTGTATACATACACTTATAGGTGTGTATGTGAGTTATCAGTGAACACAGAAAGAAGCTGTTTAAAAATTCTCCATAATAACAAGGTCCAAATTGGGTAGAACAAGTGTAAGAAATGTATAGCAAATAAAAAATAAGAAGTATCATCATTCTATATAGGAAGCTTGAAAAGTTTCTATTGGAAAGGACTTATCTAGAAAAGTTCATCTGGATTTTATTGAAAGATTGAAAATAAGACTGTTCCTCTGCTTAAGTTCTTTACTTGTTTGTGCTTTTTCTCACATCATAAAAAAGGAAAATGATCTCGAAGTGAGTACAGAATGAACCACCTTTTCTTTTCTCTGCTTTCCCAGTCATCTTTAGGTGTTGAGATTTGTTTTTCCTTAGTGTCAGAGCAGCATTAGTATGTAGAATCCATACTACCAGCAGAAGAATATTTTGTAAAATATAGTCAGAAGGCCAATAATGAGAAAAACTGACAAAGTGGAACTGTGTGGAGAAAAGAAGTATATTACTTTCATGTTCTTTTTTTTTTTTTTTTAATTTTGTTCTTCTTAGTGACTATTCCTTTCATCTCCTGTTTCACTTTTTCAGAAATTGTAATGGCAAAACACTTGGAGCTTTTGTGTGTAATGCTGTTGCCATTAGTTTTGTAGTAAAATAATTTTATTATTCACACTAAGTATAAATTGTTACAAAATCAGAAATTTACTGATACACGTTTTTATTATCTCTACAAAATGTAATATAATTTCTCCCTGCTTTTTAGTCCACTGGTGAATGAGAAGCTCTTCTCAGATGAGATGAGGAAGGTTGCTTTCCCTCTCCTCATATTTAAGCAATTAAAACGCATATTCCCAAATGATAAGGCCTTTGTGATAAATCCAAGAGGCTGGATGAGATGGCCCACTGTGGTCCCATCCAACCTGAATGTTCCTAAATCTTCTAAGACTTCTGTGTACAATCTCAGTTCTAGGACACATTTCAGAATGCAATATAAGCTTTCAACCAGTTCTACTACATTGTCTAGTCATTGTACACTATGCACCAAATAAATAGGCTTTTAAAAATAGTTACATGAATATATATATACATAACAAATGTATTTGTTCCTGTTTTCTTTCTTTGTGTTCCTGATCTGGTAAGAGGAGTTAAATTATTTAATCTGTGTTGTTTTCCTCACATTTTACTTTTCCCTGAGTAGTCAGAGATACTGAGAGCGCAATGATTTTTTTAAAAAAAAAAAAAAAAAAAAAAACAACATGTAGCTTTAGATTGTTGAAAAAGAGCTTCTCAAAGACAGAGATTGTTAGGCCTAGAATTTGGTGTGTAGGCACAATGTACTGTAAGGCTATTCTGTATATAAATGTTTACCAACTTCTATACTAACAAGATCTGCTTTCCAAAATACTTTTCTTCTGTGTGCATTAGGTTCCTGATCATCACTGATGTACCCAAAGACTCTATTTTTGAATGCTAATGTTTGCAAAAGAGCAATATTCCCCTTGTAGCATAACATACTCAACTTCACATACATTGGCAAGGAAATGCATCACAAACCATTATCGCATCTTTCTGATCTTAATAATTTTGCCACTGACTTCTTGGTGTTTTTATGTGTTAGTTGCTGAAACTTATCTTCCCTGTCAGCAAAATTAGAAGATTACTATTCTCAGGATTGGGCATAATTCATAAGAATTTGCAAAATATTTTGACAGAACTATTACATTGTTGTTACTTTACTAATTAGAGGTATCTGTAGAATATTAATAATGAGCTATTTCTATAAAGTCAGTAGTTCCCATTTATTACACCCTAACTCTTCACATGCCCTCTGTCTTTGCAACAGACATCCAATAGAGCAGCAACATTTTTGCAGTTAACGTGTTCACTGTATGTCCTCTTGCACTGTTGAAGTGATGTAGTAAGTATCTTGGCCGGGGAGTGCACGCAGTGTTCAGCACTCAAGTCATTTGGTTGGTAGTGTTATTTTACAATGGAGTTAACTTGTGTAACCCTCTGCATTTCAGTTTGCTTCTTTGCAAAACAAGAAGTGATAAATATTCTGCAGTCCTGAGGAGCAGTGCAACAAATTGCTTTGATAAGATAGTACTCGTAACAGCCTGTATACTTTGATTCTCAGTGTTGACTATTGTAAGTACAAACCTTAGTTTCTGACTTCCTAAGAAATCAGTAGAGTTGATAGTCAATTTTGTTCTCTGACAGTTTTGCTGTCATCATTAGTGTCTGGCTTTTGATCTGTTCTTAGGGAGGAATACAGTAATCTGGAAATACGTTATTCGGTAGACTCTGTTCCAGGAATTAATATGTATGTGTACTTATTGATTTGCTTCACATTAATGGGTTTCTGTGGCTTCTAATGGATATGTCATGGATTAAAATTTTTACACTACACAAACAGCAATAGAACATTATTACTTACATTCTGTTTTGAATCGTTTATGGTAAAATACGTGCTTTATGCCTCATTTACTGCAAAAATTATTTTATTGTAGAGTTTAATTAATGAGTAATTCTGCCATTTGTGGCAAATGGCCAAAATACTATCTTCTATTTTTAGACTTCCACTGTTTAGACAAAGTAGATTAGGCAGAATTTATCAATCCAGCATATTCATCAACAGTTTGTGGAAACTGATGGAGATTTTTCCTTGAGTTATTTGTCTAAGGCATTTGTTATAGACATTAAGTATTTTGAATAGAAGATAACTATGTGGCTGAATTTAAAACTAAAAAAGTGGAGAAAGTGTATGCTTTTTAATGTAGGAGTAAACCTTTGCAGTGTTTTAATGAACAAACAGAAATGAAATAAGTATTGTCCCTTGAGATGCTCTTAAATCAGTCAAACTGCTAAACAGCTTTTAAGGGATTCCAGCACTAAATCCTATATAGATAGCAAGAAATGTTTACTTGAGGAAGAAAAGCTTCAGTAATGCTGTATTTTGTACCAAAATAAATAGATTTTTCTTTTTTCTTTCCAAGGCAGCTTGCCTTTGGTGAACAAGCAAGCTTAGACAGAGATCAACTGTTGTAGGCTTTTCAGAACTTTTCTCATTTCTGTGCCAGGGTATGAGTGGGCAGTACAGGGCTGCACAGGACATAGCAGGTTGTGTTAAAGATACATGAGTATGGAAACAATTCATTGCTAGTGTTTGTTTTTTACTCCTCTAAATACAGTTAGCACCCAGAGCTTTCAAGGCAAAGAATATGCATTTCTAAAATGTCTCTTCCGTATTTATGCTGTGGCTACCACATTTGTATAAACAGAAAATTACTCCATTCATGCTTTATTAGCTCTTCTTTTGTACCACAGCCTTGACCCCAGTCATCATAAATTGAGAAATAGTGGGGAACTAATGGAGACAGATGGGAATATGGCTTGCCATTTACTCAAATTGGTAAAGTAATTAACCTCAAGGTGCTGGTTTGCAAGAAAAATTGTTGGAATATCTCAGGGCGCCGGTAAACAGACTCCTGCTTTAACCACTTCTGACAACTGCATCATAAACTAGACTTATTCTGTTCAATTGACCTGTCAACGTCTTGAGTCCAAATAAAGATTTGTATTACAATGCACTTGCTGAGAAGTGGGAGAACACTACTGCTGTTTCTTTTCAAATGGGTTGCTGTTCTCTCTCTGCTAGATAGGAGCTGGAATGTCATATATTCATTCTTCAGCCATTATATTCCTTAGAAATCTTCCACTACTGATTGTGTGACAGCTTTGTGACAGCAGATGGTAGTCATTTGGCTTGAGAAAATGAAATGAAAAAACATGGGCCAGACTGACTGGGCTCATTTAGAACAGCAGTGGACAGAGGCCAGATCGAGTTTTTATTTGTCGAGGGACATCATGTAATGAAGCCAGTTTCTTTTATTTTTTCCCCTTTCTCTTTTTTCCCCCCCAGATTGGGTGAATGAGGTAGGTTTTAAACATATTAGTACATAAATCAAAGGCAGACTTGTAAATAGGAATATTTTATCAAAAAGCCCACTTCCACGTGACAGCTTTCAAATTCTTCTAAGTTCTTTCCTCATCTATTTTTTTATTACCCCCTCTTAATTGAATGGAAGCATCTTTTAGATTTATTTTGTATACATTATCAGCTGGAATATTATTTTTTTCAAAACAGCAAGTTAAATCTTCAGGGGACATTTTGTAAGTTGGCTTACATGAACTCAGCTCAGTAACTGGAAGAGTTTTGATCATTCAAGCTCATGCAGTTGTTTATTTCATATGTTTTGATTTGCAATTGAAGCAGCCATGATAAAAAAAAAAAAAAAAAAAAAAAAAAAAGATGCTTTTGATATTGTCATAAAATGTATCTGGAAGGCATATGTCAAGGGAACATACAGAGTAATCTTCATCTAGAGTAAATACAGCCATTCAAGTCGGATGAAAACTGGAAACATAGTATGGTATCTCAATTTGATGAAAACTCAATTGGTTCAGAAGCATTCAAGGAGCACTCATTCGTAACTTCTGCTCCCCTAACTTATCCACAGATGCCTGCAATGGCATCCAGTAATGCCTTGCTGCATAATGCTGATTCAGTACCATTATGATCACAGTAATTTAAACAATTTCCTTAGGTATTTATTCTTATGAATTTTAGGATTTTAGGAAACATACATGGTTCCAGCTGAGTAGACTAATAGATTTTAAAATACATTTATTGTTCTCAAATATAAGTTTTTTTGGTAAATAATCATTTTCCTAATAATGGTCCCTAAAATTAAATTTCTTACTAGGCATTGTGATTTAATAGTTCATGCATTTTATATTCAAGATAGTCTTCTTTGAAATGTGTTATGAGTTCAGAGACTGTGCCAAGGATAATTTGTCAGTGTCACCTGCACTGGTGCGTTTCCATCATTGGATTAAAGATTTGTTAATGTGTAATTGATAAAGAAAACAGCAAGCAGCATTTTTCAATGATGGGTAGTGGTTTAGAATAGCATTTTATATTTTTCTCCTGACAGGCATAACATTTTATGGGTTTTTTAAACCAATGTGTTCATACAGACAGGAATCTCATTGAATTCTTTGATCAGTCTTTCTCAGTAACTGTGTTGGTGAGTTCACAGCACCTAATCCATGTTACCAGTCAGAGTCAGTGACTTTTAAATCTGTGGTCAAATTATACTCTATTTCACAACCTCTCAAAAAAAGACACAACAACTGTGAAAAAGGGGATAAGCCAATAGCACTTGTAATTGAGGGGATAGAGTTCAGTATATTTTTTAATTCTGAGAAGATATGCAGGTTAAACATATTTGTTACCTGTGTTGTTTTCTTCTGTTTTTGAACATTTTAATTTATAATCAGACAAGAAGAACAGATGTAAGAGTTGTAATTTAATCATTTTATTGCTATCTTTGTATATTTTGAAGAATTAGGTATTGTACTCTTGGGAAGCCATATTTTATGCCTAGTTGGAAAAATGAATAATGTAATAATATGCAAAATGTGAAGTTTTAGAACTTCACTACTGAGTAAGGCATATAAACTAATGATCTAGTTAAAGTCCCTTGTGCACCATAATAAATATGGACTAAATTTGTCATTATAGCTTTAGACAGAGGTTTCAGGCTACAGATTTAATTATATCCTTTTTTAATATTCATACTTCCAAACTGCATAATTCCTTTCTACTGTAAAACTGAGTGCTATATTAAAACAAACAAAAGTGGCAGATTACTAAATGGATATTAACATGGAGTCAATACATATTTAGTTTCTGTAGAGAACACTGCAAAAAAGGAGAGTGTAAGCATCATGTTGCTCAGATCTTTTCTTAGATGCCCATCATTTGTACAGAGAGACTGCCTCCTGTTTTAATGCCGACTTTTGTTACAGAGGTTAATTAGTTATTTATGGAACTCATAAAGGACACAGGGGCAATACAGGAATACCTTTTGTTAGCCATTAAGAAACAGTGATTATTGAAAAGCCTAATTTAGTCTCCATATGATACAACAGTTAGCGGAGACTAGCTCATCTCACATTCAGTCAACACAGCTTAATGGTGTCCGAATATTGATGACGATTAATATTGGCTGAATAAAATACCATCACATTAGAATGTTTGTTTCATTCTTCCTATCTCTGTAATAGATGCTCTATTGACTTGAATTTGAAGACTTTTTTTCCAAGCATACAGTTGACCAAATTATCAGATTAGGGTCATCAATTAAAACTCAAATTAAAAAACAAATAACTTTTTCATCCACATTCATATTCCCATAGGTACATGTTAAATGAATGAAGAGAGAAAGAAATATATCTAAAATAATGAGTCTTTCCCCATTCTTTCTCTTGGGTAGGCCCTTAAATGCAACCAAAGCAATGAAGAAGTACAAAAGTAGCAACAACAAATGTGAAGATAAAAAGAAGGAAGAGTAGTAGCATCCATTTTAATGAGGGATAAGCAAAGAAGAAATAATATTTTATGGAGAACTAGAAGGAAAGTTCAAGCCAAACAATGAATTGGTCAGTATAGTTCCTAATAATTTACAAGTTGGCTTGGCTCAGTTGGGAAGAATGGGTTCCAAAGAGGCTAAGGAAGAACTGTGTACTGCTTTTAGTAAAGTCTCTTCATTGTATACTGAATAAAATATTGAAGTTGGCTGATAGGTTTGAGCCAGGCAGATCCAGGGTTTAAAAACAAGTGTTTCACCTAGCAGACAGAGCTGGTGTTGGGTGTGAAAATGGTGTTTATGACTTTCAAATCAATGAAGGTCTTTGATTTCTCACTGCCTGCTTAAATGATCCTATTTCTTCTTTTTTGTTTGCTTGCAAATGCACTAGGTAAGAGAAAAGCTAATAATTTCTGAACAATAAAATTGCTTTTGTTAAAAAAATAAAAATTCTATGGGTGATTGCAGCATATTTTTCATGTGGCTTTTGGATAGGGATAGTGAATGATCTTGGGTTAGTTTCACATTACTTTTTTCTATTAACATGTATTGTAATTATTATTTCTTGTCTTGCTTATCCATACTAAAATGCTTTTATTTTATCAGAGGGCATACTATAAACATTTTTACATATTTATACATTTTCTTATTATGCAAATTGCCAAGAGCTATCACAAAGGTGAAGGAGAGTTAAGAATAAAGGTAAGAGGACTTTTCTATCAGGCAGTCATTCAATAGATGTACAAAGGACATATTTCTTCAGTCTCAGAACTAAAATTATTAAAGTCATCAGCGCATTTCTGTAGGGATGTTACTATCTGCTCCTGGGATGGGCTGACAAAGTGGGGAAAAAAAGCTGTTTTCAAGTTAGTCCCTTGATTTAGTTATCTGCTAAGTCTGGCTAAAAAAGCAATATCTTCAGTGTTATTTTATAAATACAGTTTTATCTTACTACTTAATTATCAGCACTGGTAATTCTGATGATATTATCTTGATTTTTTTTTAAATATAAACATTTTCCTATTATAGGACTAAATATTATGAATATTATAGTTATGTAGCCACATAAATATGCAATCAAAAGTTCAGAAATCACTTCAGAGTGCCTACAAAATATTCAAAATGCTACTGATATGGAAAGCTGCAAGTTTATATTTAATCACAATCAAGATAATAGTCATAATCATGTTTACTGTGTCATTGCCTAATTATTGACCAAGGAGGAGGTCAGTTGTGCCAGACATTGGGTGAATACAAAGCAACACAAAGACATTTCCTGAGAGCTTACAGTTTAAGTTGTAGGAAATTAAAAATCAGAATGAAATTTTGGAATTTTTCTGGGGGTATTAAACTTACATGTGAAGGATGCCCCCAGCATGAACATTAAAATTGAAGAATTATAACAAGAACTGAATCTATTGCTCAAAGATTAAAAGTGGCATAAATTAGGGAAAACAGGTGACCAGGGAGTCAGATTATAGTCAACAGTTTAAAACACTTTAGAATTATTAACAAGCTTTTTGAAGAGGCATCATAGCTTGTGATTTAAGAACTCCACCTTCTGTTGGTACTGCTTAACATATGAAAGCTTAAATATACATCATTTTGGCCATGTCTAAAGTTTACAGTCTTTTGGCAAAGGAAGTGAATTAAATGCAATTCATTATAAAGGTGGGCTTCAGATTGACACTACCATCTGCACATAACAAGACGGTCCCATTTGCAGAGTATGCAGATACTATGATAGCAAGGACCATGGAACTAGCCTGACACACAGAAAAAGGATGCTATACTATAAGCCCAGGAGTGAGTAAAAAGAGCTGTTTATTGCTCAGAGGTCACATTTAAGCATTAGAGAAGTAAATTTTATCTATGATGAAATTTCTTACATTATGTTATTTTTCTGTAGCTAATCTATACTGTGATTATGTGAGAATATACAAGTACAGGACAGAAAAAAAGTTTTAATTCTAGTTATCATGCCATTTTCTATTTCAATAGGAAAATCTGACATCGGGCATACCTCAAAAGTCAGAAGAAAATATTTAAGTGCATTTCTCCTCTGAAAAAATTAATGATTAATGTGTTCAGGCAGTGCTAACCTTGGTTCTGGTCTGAGATCAGCATGACATTTACTATGATATTTTGTATGGTTGGTTCAATTGGTTGATACTTACAACTTTCAGTCAAAAAATAAAACCTAACAATTTTTTAAGAGAGTGGCTTTGGAAGCCCTGCTGAACATACGTAGGTTGGTGACTGTTTTCCTGACCAAGTCAAATGTCTGTCAACCAGGAAATAACTTGTAATTGCTCTGAACATGGTTAAACACTATACCAGTGTTCCTCCCTGAGTGTCAGGTCTTTTCCAAGGTCACCTAATTAGAGTTGTTTACAACAGCCATTTACCTCCACATGTCCTGTTATTGATGGTATATAAACAGCTCTTCCTTGCAAGGAACAATGGCTCAGTCACAGAAAAAGAGCTGAGCAGAGAGTGTCTCTAGTGCACTGACACACGGTAGAGTTACTCTGGCTTGGAGCACTTGGCATACTTTCCTAACAGTTACATTCATGCATGGATTTATCTGACCATAAATAGCATCTTGTAGAGTTACAGTGATTTTCTGGTAACTTCTATTACTGCTCTTTGGAATGGAATGAACGTCTTGCCAATGATCTCAAAAATACCCTGATATTTAGTTAATAATGATGGTTGTGACGTCCTGTTGCCAAGGTGTAACATCCCCCAGTCTGTAGTGTTTCTCCTTAGGCATCCAGGGACAGTCAGATAAACTGTTCAATTCACAACAAACTCCTTGGGTAGATATTCTTGTAAGTCCTTTCTTGGGGTTAGGATTTAACTTCAGGTGTATGAAGTAGGATTGTGTAATAATCCCAGTATAGTCAAGCAGAGAGGAAGGTAGGTTACAAGATTAAGAGCAGAAGCCTGTCTTGTGGTCTCTGCATCTTCCTTCTCTGGCCACTGATAAAGCCTAAGGAGCTGAGATGCCTGACTTTGATACCTAAAATCTGATATTTATGTTAGTCAGCATAAATGCCACTCTTTAGGTGTCCTTAGGGTCTTACTGCGAAATAGCTAGTGTGCTGAGAATTTGCACTTGTGCTCACTATAAAAATTCCTATGCACACAAGTACTGGTCTACTAAAAATGGTCTGCTAGTGCCCTGTCCCTCAGGTGACAATGACAAGCCTGAGACTTTCTGCTGACATGGGAGAGAAGGAGAATGTTAAATGGAAGCTAAAAAGTCACTCATAAGCCTTGTCCTGATTTGTCTCTCTCTGACAGAAGCCACATGTGTCGAGTCTGTAGGCACTGGAGGGAAGTGCCCACCTTCCACTGACAGAGCATCAACCTACATTTAGTTTCCGCAGAGAGAGTGTCTTTCTCAACTGATAACAGCATTTGCAGCAGAAATCAAGTGCACATCTTGTAAAATTGTCACCCAAAAAGTGCCATTTCATCGTTTAGGTGCATCCTGTTTCCTAGAGTAACAGTAAGTGTAGCACAACTAAATGAAAAAATGGCGCTTTTGTCAAAAAATGTAGCAAGATATCAATTTGAGTAGTCTCCTTCCCAAAGAGGGGGAAAGGATGCAAGAGGGAATAGTTGAAATAGGCAAAAATGTTCCCCTCTCAGCCACAATAAGCTGTCAGCTGCTGAATCTGTGTTATTTTCAATTAGGCTCGTCTGATTCCTGTGTATACAGGAGACATGTCGCTTTGCAAGAGACACTGAGCTGCCTAGGTTAACCAAGCCTCCAGTGCCATTGACTTAAGAAGCAGTCAAATAGTTCGGCATTATTACCATTCTAATTTTAAAAGTATTTTCAGGCCTTGCTATTAAAACATTGTTCATGCTAAGAATGACATGGAGTTTTACCAAGCTTCTTATACGTACATAAACTATTGTCTTCATATAAGAAAATATCCTGCAAACAATTATGTATGTGAGTGAATTTACTCTTTCCAGCAAACCCAAGGGTTTGATCAACTGAAGCCCAAAATAATCAACCCTAAAAGTATTCCCTTTTTAAAGTCAAAATATACTTAAATATGTTCCCTTAGCTTCTTGGGATAGGGAAGAAAATAATGACATTAAAAGCTTTAACAAATAATACATTATTTGAAAATACATGAAATTTTGTCTTCTAAAAAGTTAGTTTTGAACCTTTAAGTGCATAGAATTTCACAATTCTCATAGGTAAGCAGGACTCATTCCTGTGATTATTCTCCATGGCTTTCACTCTGTGCTGCTGTGTGAGTCCTTCTATACAGAACATCATCTCATTTGACTAAATACTGACTGCTTGGGTTTTTTTTTTTTCACTGACTATACTAAATAACAGCTCTCTACAGAGTTTATCAATCTCATGTGACTAATCCAAGTTTCTGGATTTTGATGAATTTCATCGGTTATAGGGATTGAAGTGGCTAGTGGTTCATCTACACGAGTCAGATGTCACCTGCTACAGATGAAAAAAGATCTTTTTGTATCTAAGGAAAAGAATTGTCCTTCTGCTTCACTGAGCTGAACTTTGTGTTTAAGTTCACATTTTAACATGACTCAAGACAGGGAATCTGGCAGCTTCTTTATCATTTACCCACATTTTGCCTTTTCCCCATTCCCAAAACTGTCATCTTTTTCCCTCCACTAGAACAGACGTTGTTTTCACCTTTCTAGTTTGATCAGCTTGCAAGCAGATGTTCTTATGTAATTTTTAATTAATTGATTTCTTCCTTGGAGGGTTTTGGTTCGTCTGTTTTAAGAAGATACCTTAACTGTTTTTTTTTTTTTTAAACAAAAAAAAATAAAGCACATTTGCTTGTTGTCTTGTGCACTTCAAAATGAAAATGTAGCAAAATATGTCAGTGAAATTAAAGCAACTCTTAAATTGGTAGGAAAAAAATATACATCATACCTACAAATACTTTAGCTAAAATGTATCTGTTACATATGCCATTACTATTAGTCATTGCACCTCGGTGCCAGTTCCCCTTGTCCATCCTGAGTTCAAGAGTTCCACAGTCCCACCCATCTGCCTCCAAGACAGAGGAGAACAGGGATGGAGTTTGAGAAATAAGAGAAAGATGTCTGAAGGTAGTACTTTCCTCTTTCTTCCTTTTTGTCTTTTAGGCTTTTAATGTTCTTTTCTTTAGTCAACATTGAAGGAATGAGATTGTAATGAGAGGCAACATTAAGACCTTGATTCACTTTGCAGAAAGATAAGGGACAGTTTCTGGTGTTATATAGGCCCCCAGGATAATGCATTTTCCAATCGCAAAAAGCCTTTTTCTGCTAAGGACTCTCAACTGCATTGTAGTTAGAAAAGTTAATCTCTTGTGGGCTATAATCTTCTGTTGCATCGCTTGGCTTGTGGACATAATTTCTTTCTGGTTCTTTGTTTGTGCCAATTAAATGGGATGCCACCTCAGCTGACTGCCAGCACCATCATCTTAGAACTACCCCAACTCGACCCACCAGCCAAACCGCTGGTACAAGCTCTCCCAACTGTATTTCATTTAAGGTGAGCTTGGTTATTTAAACAGTGGAAATGGTGAGTTTTTGCCATCTCTCCTTAATTTCATTGAAATGTCTTTTAGGGAAAGTTCATTTGTTTTGCTAGCATGATAGAATAATTTCAGCTGGAATGTGGTAGGGAAGGAGATAAGCAGCTAGAAGAAGCAGCCTTTCAGATAACATAGCTGGGATTTAAAAAAAAGATGTGTTCATCATCTCACACAATGGATTATGTATTATACTGTCCTAAATATATGAAGATCTATAACAAGCTTATTTAGATATGTGTGAGCCAGAGCTCAGATTGGGGTTCACATTTTAAATGTGAGAGACTTCTTAAGGAAATAATTTTATAACAAGCATAATGTATGTCTGAGACTGAAAAACAAAATTGAGTATGCACATGTACCAGTCCAAACAAAAATTAAAAAGTTGTCTAAGGAGTCCTTTCACATCCACTTTTCCATGTTTGCTTCTATCAGCAATAAAGTGAGAACCCCAAGCCAGAATAAATCAGTTTACACAAATGGCTAATAACAACCAACCCCTTCCCAGAACAGTTTCAAGGAACAGCAAAGAGAGACGACATTCCTTTTCCCTTGAAGGCATCCTTCACACTGGCTTTTCAGCTAAGATTGGACACTTGATAAGTAGGAGCACTTTTATGCTGGACATCTTTAAAACCTATCATAAGTATAGTTGGACATAAGGTGTCATGAGAGAACTCCATTGCATGAGGAGAGACAGAAGTATTTCCGGCACTAGAGCTATGCATCTCTGGACAGAAAGAAGCTAAAATGTTTCAGTCCCTAACTAACACACATAGAAACTTTGTCTTTCTAACTAAAATCCTTTTAGAAATCCTATTAGTACACATAAAACCTCTAGAATCTGTAACTTGACTATATTTTTCCCCTTCTGTGCCTTTAAAATATATAATCCTTTGTTTTATCTAAACTGTATTGAATCTCCCTGTTGATGCTGAGGAAATGTATTTATCATCCTTGAAGTGTGTGTTACGTACCTGCCTTCCATTCCAGAAGGGTGTAATAAATAAAAGATAACTAATTGTTTAGTGGCTGATCTGACAGAGAGGAGATACTGGGTCACAGAGGACCAATGCTACATAAATTGCCCTGGCAGAGTGAAGGGGTATAAGCTGCATTTAGTTACTGGACTTTCTGAGGATTGGTAGGAGAGATGTGCTGTGTAAGTTGTACAATGACAATAGTGAAATTTGGTAGCTAAGCTCCCCTGGATAATTGAATTTCACCATGTGATATACATTTATAATGTAGGCAGTGAAGACACCTATGTAATTTAGATGTAAACTAAGAATATAACAAAGTTAGTTACATTGCTAGGATCACTGGCTAATTCAGGCTAGAAAGGACATCAGGGAGGTCTCTGGCTGACCCTCAAAGCAGGCTCAGCTATGAAATCACACCAAGTTAGTTGAGGTTTCATCCAATCTTGTTTTGTAAACCTTACATACCATATCTTGAGACACACTTTATCGTACTTCATTAGCAATAATGAAAAAGTTTATTTATTTGTCTTTACAAAAACCTTCTTTGGCTCACATGACACCCTTAATTGCTGCTTCTGAGACCCAGCACTCTCCCTCAGACTTTAGACAAGAATTTTTTGGAGGTCAGTCCTTCTATTTCCATTAAAACATCAGCAGATTTTATGAAAACCCTGAGAGGAGAATTCAGTTTTCAAAATGGCTTGTGCTGCCAGTGTGTGTTTTGGGCTAAGTAAGGTTCTGATTAACTCTGAGCTCCAAAGGCAAGGTTCAGATGTTTCCAAACCTCCCCATGATCTAGGAGGTTTGGATCTAATAGCACAAGTTTAGGCCAATCTACAATTCTGATATAGCAAATGTGCTTCAGGCTCATAGCCTTTAAAGTCTGTTGGATGTATCTGAATTAATTACTGATTTTTACTATCTAAATGCTTAGAGGGAACTAATTGAAATATAGTCCTAAATATGGACTTCATTTCTACTATCACACTTCTACAGTGATTTTTCATTCTAATCTAGTAATTCTGGTGATCTGATGCCAGACACATTTAAAATTTGTCTTTTTATGTATATATATATATATATATATATTATACTGTTGAATATATACTGACAGAAAATGCGTAAGAGTTCAAGGCAGCATCTAATGTTTTAAAAGCAACAGAAAAGAGAAAAAAAAGTTGAGGTGGGGCAGAGAAAAGCAAATTGGAAGAAATTCTTTCATTTTTGCCAGGTACCAGAATCTGCACTCAAATATTTCCAAGTCCTTCTGGTCTTATTAAATAACAGAAAAATGAACAGATACTGCTGGAACAGCATTGGTTATTTTGCAGAGCTTTACCTGGCTGTGTGAATATAGACTTTACATTATCCTGTGCTTATTGCTGGAATTCCTCTGTCAGCAGACAGGCTGAAGTTATAACAACTGGTTAAGATTGGAAATATTTTTGTTCAGAAATCTGACAAGATTTGCTAGTTGTGATAACTGATTTGACAATGACCAGTGATTTAGGTCTACCTGTAATAAGTGAATTAATCTGAGTTAAAACATAGTGATCTGTCATGTTTAGAGATATCTCAACAGCTGGCTTACTTGTCCTCTGTCAAGCTAGTTTGTCCTGTGCAAATCTTCTGTCAAGTACGGAAAAGAACTGTTGAAAGAAAATTACATGGCAGTTTTAGAGTTAGTGATGTATTTTTCTCCCAACATACCAGCTGTGCCAGCAACAGTATTTTGTGTGGAATTAATCAAATATCTTGCCTGCAGCACCTTCACTTTCCCAAACGCTAGAAGATGAATCTGTCAAAAAATTTCACTGGGATTTGCCAAGAGCTTTTCCTAAACTCAGGTACTAGTCCATGCACCTCCAAAGTTTGAATAAGGCTTTTAGGGATGTTGTTATCAGAATTAAAAGTCCTGTAGTGTAATTTTACCCTACACATGAATTCAAAGCCAGTGTTACAGTGAACATGATGAAATTAAGGAGTCTGCCATAAGGCCAAGTGCTCGAGCTTTATTAATGTACTCCACTTGCTGACTTACAGCTCTGTGTTTATTTTTAGTTATAGTTTGGAAATTAGCAAAGTACAAGAACAACTGAAGGCCACAGTGATCCAGCCAGTTTTTCTGCAGATGGAGGAAACTGAGACAAGTTTAGGCTGATAAACACAAATATGTATTCTATTCTTATATCAATATATTTCATATTTTCATTAAAAGTATAAACTGTAGGAAATACCAGATTACAGGTTTTCATAAATAAAACTATTTTATTTTTATTTTCATCAACACAGAAATGTATTTTTATCATTCCCCATTTTTTTTAGTACCAAAATTTTAATTAAAAATTAATAGACTATTTCTTATATGAGCATTGGGATCCAAACGCAGCAGCCAAGAGAAACAATAGATTCCTACTCAAGTGAGAGGACAAACATTCTTTTTCCTGTTTTTCATGTGCATGTATATATCATTACATATACTTAGTGACACAAATGTGTGCTAGATGCTTTCATAGCTTAAAGTCTGCCAACAAAGTTGAGTTTACCTAACACTCAAAACTTGCAAAATTCAGACATGTAGTACTGTACGGTAGGTGGGATATTGAATTCCTCCCCGTAGGCATTCTGTCTTGGAGAAAAGAGGTTAAATAATAGAATTCTGATTTGCTTTCTGAGCAGTGCTGACTTGTGAGAAGTTAAAGAGGTGCATTCAACTTAGTAAGTGGAGGTGAGGTATCTTTCACTGGAGTGAGTCCATGAATTGTGATCACATCTAGTTCCTGAGATTGCTTTCCTATTCCCACTTCCATTGGTTCTTCCATTCACAGATTGGCTTTCACATTATTCTTTCTCTTCCAAATAGTTCTTACAGATACTGAAACATGTCTTTCACGTGGGGTTGAAGAGGAAGGAGTAGAATCAGTTTAGTGCAACTCCATCTATCCTTGCTGGAGACCTCGTGTAGACTAATGGCCTCTCTGATTATGTCAAAGTCTTGTAATAAAGGTAATGGTTAAAGCATGGCACTAGGCTTTGGTACATAGCCCTTGTGATGGAGGTCATTCATCAGCAAGCCAACATTATCCCTTTGTCATGCTAAAGTCTGAGATCAGATTTGAAAGGACCTAGGCTGTGCTGATGTTCTTATCTGATTATCACTCCATTGGATAGGGAGTTTGAAGAGGCATTGGCCTTGACTAACAAGACTTTCCAAACTCTTTTATCTGGTCCTGATTTTATTAGTCCCATCTAGAGCCCCTGGAAGGGCTCCTGACTGGTTTTCTTTCATGACACCTTGAAGATCACAAAGCCTTATAGCTACTCTACATTATCAATACTATAATTTAGCAAACATGCTCTAAAGAAATTCTGTTTCAGCTTCCTCCCTACAATGAAGACTGGACTTAGGAAGCCTTATACATTTCTCATTTATGTTTTTATTTAAAATTTTAATTTCCTTCAGAATTTGAATTTTTAGACTTTTTTCTTCAAATTTCAGAGGTGCACAGAAATAATGCTTAAAATATAAACAACATTAAAAAACATGGGATTTAGCTGCAATTGTATTTTCAAATTCTCCATGTTTCTCCATGCTCTGTATGATAATGATTACAGTCTTCTTAAATATTGAGGAAAGCTAAGCCAGTGTTGCAAAAAATGGAAACAGAGACTTTATCGAAAATATAGAAACAATTGTGGTTTTTTCTATACTGAGTCCTAGCAAATTGTGAAATGGTCATCTTCTGTGTCCATAACCACTTGTAAATTATACCATTTGTTCCTTTAATGCATAAATTAAAATCTCACACAAATCATTCTCATTGTCAGTGATAATAGAGTTCTTGCCACTGACATGAATAGCTGTACAAATTCCTAATTCATCATCAAATTAATTTTTTTTCTGATACCTGAAAATTTTTGTTGATTTGCGTAACCTAACTAGCAAAGGCATTTGCACAAGCCTAACTAATATTTGAGAAATATTTACATATTACTGCATGGTTTTGAATGTGTTCAGAATCTATATGAAAAAGAACAACTCCATAGATATATCAAAGGTTATTGTGATTGAAGTTACTTTACAGTAATTTAAATAGTTTTTATAATAGGTTAAAATAGGGGTTTAATTATTTTAGATAGGCTGCAGTACTAGAACTACTGTGCTAGGTAATATTTGACATGTCTGCCTGCCAGCCTTCCTGTCTGTCTACCTGTCTGTCTTTTCTCAAGTGTTTCTGCCTGCAGAAGTACTTTTAAAATTGCAATAAAAAAACAGAGAGGTTTCTTAAATCATGTTATTGTATATCCAAAAAGGTATATTATTTTGGATGTGGTATATTTTACAATTTGACAAGTTGGAACTTTGTAAACTGACAATTGGGCACAGATGAAGGTATCCATTTATCTCATATATGTCTTGTTGAGGCAAAGCTGTCAGAAGAAATCTTATCACATGGTGCCCCATTTGTTTTCTGTAGTGATTTATGATGGTTTTGAAAAGGTCTTGTGATCCCATAGGCTGCCACGATTCTCTGACTCTTCTCTGTCAATGGATCAGATTTTTGACATTTTCTGAGAGCATTCAGAAAAGATTTGATAAATCAGCTTGTGGTGTTTATTTTAATTGATCTGAAGCCCATTCCTTCAAGAATTCATCAAACACTGTGACAGGGTCTGGGTGTGCTGCAGTGAAATGAAAGAACTGGGTTTGGCCATGCTTCTGTGATGATGATATAGATATTTTGTTGAAAGTTTATGCTCACAGACGAGAAGATGTCATAACTAATTTAGAATGTTGTAAATCTTTTGACGCAGATTCTAATTCATAAATCTCATCCATCACATGTGATTCATGAAACGATAGACAACCTTTGATGAGAAGGTACTTTTGTGTGTGTTCCAAGTTCTTTGCATTTTTTTCCTCTTCAGAAATAAATCACTCCAGAACAACAGAATTCTGTTATCAAAGTGGTGCTGTAAAGGTCTCTCATTCTTTTGCATCTCTTCTTCTTCTCATAAGGAGTAACATTTCTTCTCTTTAAGATGCAAATGAATAAAACTCTGTGTGTGCATGCACTTCACTTTACAACAGGGAGAAAAATATAACTGATTGCAGTGGTTCTGGTTGAGTCGTCATCACATTTGGCTGGTATAACCTGGGTCTCTTTTCTTCTCTCACAGGAACCTCCATCTGTTGAAAACATCACCACAAACACCTGTCCTGATCAACCACAGTCAGTGTCTTTGATCTCTTCACTCATTCCTGTTGCGCTTGGTTGGTAAACCTGTAAGGAGACCATTGCAGGATCTGAGCCTCTCTCTTATCAGCCAATCCACTCTTTTTCCTGCTAAGTTGAGGCATTGCTGCTGAGTGGTGGCTGTGGATGGTCAAGGAGGGAATTTGTGGTGGTGTATTTGATCTTTCTAATTAAGGGAAATGAGCATGGGATGACTGATAAGCAGGCTGGCCTATCAGGCAATGAATGATAATAAATAAATAAATAAATGTCACTCAACAGTGTTGCCAGGAAAACTGCTGAGGACTGGTATCAATCAATGTCTGTTTATCTGTCTAGGACTCTGTGTTCAGTTATAAAGTTTAGGTAACTCCATACGTTATCGGAATAATAAAATAACAAAACCAAGCGTTCAGAAGTTAGCTAGTCTTAGAATTAAGTCTGCCAGTGCAATGTTCATTTCCCATCCTTCTGAATACACATTTTTATATTCTTCCTCAATGTCACACTTCTGCTAAAACCAAATAGAGAACTGAGTGAACAATTATTTATAGTTCTTACTTCATACACAGAACCCAGGTGACCATATATTCTTTTCTTGCAATAATCTGTTTCACTTGCATTTTAACTTCTGCATGGAGTGAGGCTAGTGTGCCTTTTCAAAATAGGTTGCTACTTCTCTGCATTGCTTGTTTCCTCAGAAGTGCTAGGTATGTGGCCTGTGGAAGAAAAGCATGATCAAGTTTGTGCTCAACCCAGCTGGGGTATCAGACAATACAAGAGGATCCTTAATGCAGATTTTAATGCTGTCTTTGCTGAGTTCTTGAGAGTATATGCAAATGGCAGTTTCCAAAATCCTATAACTCAGTCCCATATTCATTTGAAGAGATAAAATATCCTTTTCTGAAATGAAGACATACTCCTTTTTCAAAATCCTGCTCCAGAGAAATAAAGCTGGGCCTCTTCAGTGAAACAATTAGTATCTTATAGAAATATATCTTGTATCAGTAAGTCTATTCCTTCTTGCTATCTTTCTCGAAATTTTTCAGAACAGTTATGGCTGAAGGAAATATCAACCAAAGAAAATGCAGCCTGGAAAACTGGCTAAATGACTTTTTGTGGTATACTTCACAACGGCTGGAATAGCAGCAAGTAATCACAGACTGAAGAATGGAGTTGAAAGTGTTCACCTTCCACTCAGTGTAGGGCTTTATAGGTTGCTAATTCCTTCTTGCCATTTATTGCAGACCTCACTCTTGGTTACTGGAAAGGCCAACAGTTTCTCCTGCTGTACGTGGGTGAAGGAATCCGGAGTCACCTTTTTTCACCTGGCATATTTCCAAGTTTATTTCCCTTACCTATGGCTTCTTTTCTAATGCTTAAGCAAAGGTTTGTCTGCTCACATAATTATGCATAGATCTGCAAATCAATTTTGAAGGCTCTTTCTTTAAGCTGAGAGAGGAGCTATCAGCGTGGCATGTTTCTCAGTGCAGCGTTCTGCTCCTCCACACAGAAAGGAAAAGCTTACATTTTCTGCAGCACTGCAATATTCCAGATGCCATCAAACCTCGAAGGTTGATGGTTGAATAGACATAATTTGAGGTGAGGGATTGAGCATTTGGACTCTGTGCTTCTCTTCTCCTCAAACTTCTTCTCTTTCTTTCATTGTATCCATATTTGCCTTTCATTGTTTTTTAGCTCTAGAGTAACAATAGCATAAAAGCAGTTGTCTGTGTGCCTGATTCTCAGTCCTGCCTTTTCATAGACATCTTTCTTTAAAGAGATGGAGATGCTAACTTAATCTGGTATTGGGCCAAGACTCAGCAGACAGATTCAGCTGTAGTTAATCTCAAAATCATTATGGTCCAGTCTATCCATGTTCAGTCTTGATGTACAACATCCTTGCTACCTCAGTCTGGGCTGTGTCAACAGAACCAATTGGCTTTGCCAAAGTGTGTATACTGTTTGACCATTTTTCTTGTAAGAATAAATGTACATTAGAATTTAGAATGGACATTTCAAGGGGACAGAGCCACTATGCAAAAGCAGTCATAGAAAGCTGTTTGAAAGATACCCTGGACTCTCTAAGAGGGCAATTTTTAAAAGTGCTGGCAGCTCTTAGCACAGTCTTTAAAAGCCCAGTGCATTGCCAACAGGTGAAGTTTTCCAGTATGTCTGTAATTAAAGGTTTTTATAAAATTGGTTTTTATTTGACCAACTGCCAATCTAATCAGTTGCTAATAAACTTGATGTTTTAGCTGTGAGCTAAAGTAAGAAAGCAAGAGAGCACTCAAAGTCTGCAACAGCAGGATCAACAGATTTTTCAGTGTTACTTCTCCATCAAAGCAGCAAATAATTTGGAATTTAAATGAATGGTAGAATTAACCAGTTTTTTAAATTCTTCCAAGGGTGCTTGAGCTTCTAATCTCAGGTATTTTTCACTCAAGATGTCTGGAAAATAAATATGCTTTGAACAATGTTCTTTTTAATCTCCAACAGTGTTCTCTGTTTCCTGCCACCAGCAGCCAAAATATCGAGTGACTTTTTTTAAATGGTCATTGTAAATAAGTAACATGTAATAAAATGCATTCTGGAGTAAACAGATCTGCCAATCATAAAGCAAAATAGAAGAAAAAAACCTGCTTAATATTGGCATTAGCAATTAGGATTGTGCCATCCCCACTTAATTTGTGGGTTTGGATCTTGTTTAGGAAGAAAGGAAAGTGATTTTATGAGTAATTCACTGAAGGTTAATTCAACAAATATACTCAAGTCCTCTTTTTCTTCTGTTGTTTTGTACCATCTTTTTAATGTCATTCGGGGGAACATAGAACTCAATGCTCAACTAGTATGCATTTTCATGGCTGTGTTGAAACCAATGTTAAGAAAGCATATCCTTGCTAATTAATTTATTTTCCATATTGGCCTGCACTGGGTACAGATGCTTTCATCCAACCTGAAATGTACCATGGCAAGCAGGTGTTAAAACAATCTTAGCCCAGAGGTATCCAAGTCTTTTTGCCTGGCAGCATTCCAGCTACAAACTGGAACTAGCTTTTGGAGTTGTCAGTGAGATTGATTGCATTTTGGAATTTCCATTGATTAATTATCTCTCCAATTCTTCACCATAGGCAACACCCTGAGTTTCAAGACGGTGCATTAGAACTTACAGTGCTTGCGTTCATCAGTTTGGAACATAGGATTTTGATAGGAAAGATATTACAGGAAGGGAGACAGAGGTGGTTAGAAGTAGCTGTGCTGCTGTACTTCTTCACAGACCACAGAAAACAAAGAAACCCGTCCAGGCAGGGTTTTCTTACTGAATTTGCAGCTAGCCTTCATAATTGCCAATAGCCATGTAAGTGGTCTTACTTCACTAACGGTGACAATTCACAGGGTTATGGCTGGTTGGTCTGCTAGGAACCAGTTTATTCTTGACATTTTGTCAAGGGATAAAGGACTCTGTTTGTATTTAGTTAGTTTTTCTTTGCTGTATACAAAGATTATCACAGCTCAGGATAAAGGAATAGCACAGTAGTTATTATTAAAATTATGCTATTGCGTGCAAGCATAAATGTGGAAATATCCACATAGAAAAATCACTCTTATATGTTTACCATTCTAACTCAACTAAGAGATATTTATTCCATCAGTCCCTTATAAAAACCTCTTTCTAACATAAATCTTGGGTCTTAAGCAAGTGGAGCAGTAGTCTAACCAGCTTAATAAAAAGAGAGAGATGATACGCAACTAATGGACAGGGCATTGCAACCAGGTGTTATCAAATCATTCATTGCACTAAGTGCTCTCTCAAGTTCTGTTGTAAAAACAATTAAAGTACTGATGTCAGGCTTAAGTTACTTCAAATCATTTGGCAGAATTGATCCACAATTATCTTTGTAATCCCTGAAGCCCCAACCACTAAGTCCTCCATCCACTTTATATTTCCTACACACAGTTCTCATACCTGTCAGCTGCCATGCTCAATATCCACTGGAACCAGCAACTTCACTGGATCCAAGAATCCAAAGCTCTCAATCTGATTGTGCTCTGAATACTCAAGTTCAAGTGTATAAAACATGTGTAGACAGTATACCCATCATCTTTCAAATAGCTTATAGTTTGTAATCAGATTTGCTGTGTATATGAATGTGTGTGATTATGGAATAAGTGAGACAGTGAATTAGATACTCTTTATGGACACTTATTTAGTATTTAAAAGGGTGTTGTATACTATTTACTGTCACAAGGCTTGTAGTCATTCTACATTTTAGGAAATGCTATGCTCATCTCTAATATGAATCTGAAAAAGAAATAGAAAAATACCTTTAGTGGAGTTTTGTATGAGTTTTCCAAAATGTAATACAGACATTATCATATCAGATGAGTAATTCATATGGCATGGCACCTTTCCTCTGGCAGTTTAGAAATGCAACTCCCCTTGGCAGGGAACATGTCAGTCCAAATGATTAGAGTTTAGCAGAGTTACATGTACCAGAGCACTAAATTGGACAATGGCAAGTGCTAGACAGCTTGAATTATAGGCAGTGATTTTTGTGATACCCATAATAATTTGGATATTTGTGCCTCTCACATCTTCATTCTAAAACCTAGAAGCTAGATTTTTTTTCTGTGGCTAATGACATGAAGGAAGAAGCATGAGATGCAGGGAAGAAAATTTTGCCTGACTTTTACCTTGTGGATGTTAGACCAGAATGTGCCAACAGCAGGTAATAATGGAAGAGGTGCCAGACAGCTTAGTGATGGGGGGATGAGCTGGCACATGACTTAACTGTGCCAGTTTTGAGCTATGAAGTCAAACCAGAATGGGCCCACTGGAGACTTCACTGTGGGAATCTCTAGCTGAAAAGATTTTTCTCTTGTGTAGCCCATGTTCAGTGTAAAGAGAACAAAGCAAGGCCATGAACACACCCCTATTTTCTGCAGAATTAATGGAGGCATCCATTTCACTGTCACCAGCCCTGACCCTCAGATAGAAAGGGGTTTTAATTGCCTTCTTACTGTTAATGCTTATCCTCACTTGTTTAGTCTCCCCATTTAAGGCATCAGGCATCAATGCACTTTTGTTTGTTTTAATGCCAACATATTGAACCATTAGAACAGAAGGCACCTCTTAGTCCATTACCCAGTCAATTTTCAGTTTAAGTACCATTCTTATAGGCTCATAAGGGATTAGAATTGGTTTGAGTGGCACAGTGAGCTGTTTGGTCTCTATTGCACAAAACAGGGAGTTATTCTGTCTCCTTGATAATAAATTGCTCAGAGTAAGGGAAGAAAACAGAATTTCAGTTATTGAATATTTAATTCTGGACAGCAGTTTAATCAGAAGTGGGATTTGGGCAATTGCGCTAGCCCCTACCTAACATACTACAGTTTCAGTTCTTAGTATTCCTTAATTATCCCACTGAGATGTTTGAGGAGCAACTAGTAGTAAATGAACTTGGCAAATCAGCTATTACCCAAGTAATGAAATACAAATACATATGTTTGACAATTCTGCAGGGAAATTGTTGAAGCTAGGATTCTCCATGGATTGTATTGGCCAAGAGAGCAAAAACAGGTGTTGTTATCAAAATTTGTATACAAACAATTTGACTAGAGTTTTAAAATAATGTGGAGTTTTTTTCCCCTTCAGCTAATTCCAAGCATGTCGATTAATATATGGAGAGCACTGATTGTCAAATAATGAATCTGTAACAGCTGTGGATTCACACAGTGACGTAGTTCTAAATATTCAAGGATTTTACATTAACATTATATCTAAGGATGCGTATCAACTTTGCATCTAACCTTAAACAAAGGAGAGTTCAGCTCTACTGAGAAAATTGATTTTATTCAACAGTAAGGCGAGGGAAATTAGTACATTCAATATTTGTAGAAAGAAAATAAGCAAAGCCCACAAGTCCGGGTGGTTTGAGATTGTTCTTTGTTTTAGTAATTATACCTTTAGATGTTAGATCTCGTATTTGCACTTTCAGAAGTATTCTAAATGGTTTATGCGTCAATCATGTCCTGGACCTGCTGGATTTCTACACAATTTTCCAATGAATTTACAACCAAACTCTTTCAAAGTGAAACTGAGTTTTAGCTTTACAGCTGTAACTATCTCTTTTTGTCTGTCTGGGACATTAGAACAATTTCATTAGTAACCAAATGTCAGTTGCCTCTAGTTCATTTGCATGATATCTCAATGTGCTAATTTCTCAAATTAGCATAATTTATTATTTAAGATGTCTTTGATTTCAGGGACAGAGTTGTTTGAATTATTTCATCTGAGGCCTTTGAATCATATGCAAGAGGACACAAATAGGAATACTTCATCAGGATGCATTTACTAATATTTACTGTAGAATGATAAGCCAGTGTAAAACTAGGAAAGCCTCCCAAGCCTCACAGATCTCCAGTTTGCCATTAGCCATACCAGTTTAAATAGTATGCTGCAAGAAATATCGACAGGTCAAGAACAGCAGAGAAGAGTGTGTGTCCCAGTGGCCTTTACACTGACAGTTTCTCCCACATTAAAGAGTTAACTAGCAGCCTACCAGCTCGGAGTGGAAGCTAATGAATGAAATGGAGATTGATATAGACTCTCTTTGGAGGTGCATCGATCTGTATCTTCTGGACTCAGTTTAGGAATTCTGCAGACAGCATTGCATGAGTAACCCTGGCATGGTGCCCATTAGCAAATAACTCTTTTAATGTTTGTCTTCAATTGATTCACTTATTGTTGTACTGACTACCATGTAGTTCTGCAAACTTTCTTGTATTTTGCCACTGTAGTAACAAGTTATGTAAATGTCTAAAACAGGAATTTGATTTTGGAAGTACAAAACCGAAGCAAATTCTCAAGCAACTTTCTTCATTCTGTTTGTTTCCTTCTCCTGCTCTCCACCCCCCATCCCAAATAGCATCAGGTAATTATTCAACTGAGATGCATAACTGCGACATACACCCAAAAAACTGCAAATTTCAATAGTTTTATAAATCATTTTATTATGCTGTCTAAGCTGGTATCTCAGTCAGAGCAAGCAAATATAATGTGATCCTGACTGTGAAGTATTTCCATTTATTGCTTTAAGTTGATACTGAATTATAGAAGTGTATATAGGAATCTATTTTTTTTTTTTTTTCTAATGGTCTCTAGCATGGAATGTACCTACAAAGACAAGTTTCAGCAGGAAGGCCTTCCATATTTTCTGCTTAGCAGGTCAGGAAAGGTTGGACTCTTGCTGAACAGCAGAGATAGAACTAATCTCCCAAGTTCAGCTGTCTGAAAAGTAGTCACCTAGTTTAAATCTAAGTCTAAATTGCTGTATAGTCAAAGAGAGAGGGCAATTCACTCATCCTGTCTTGAGCACCAGTGAGTAGTTGTCTCTAGTCTCTCTCCCTCAACTAGCGAGGAAGCATGTAAAACTAGCCTTGACTACATCTCAAGTTTTATTATATGAAACCTAAACAATATCTATAGGTTGTATGCTTAACCCTGTGAGTAAATTTATGTATGCGAACTAGCTAGTGAAACCAACCAGAAATGATGACCTTATATTGCTGAGGCAATGAAAATCTCAAGACCCTACACCACCTGCAAAATCTCAATAGAGACTTTTGGCTGTATACTTCACTAAACAGAAAATTCAAATCTGGCTCATGTCTCTTCACATTTTATGTATGTAGTTATCCATTTTCAAAGCATACAAAATTGTAAAACTAGTAACTCTAGAAAGTTGGAATTATTCAGAGGTGATTTTTCTATCTGCAACTGAATTGTCATTAGGAGAGGTAGAGAGAAGCCACTTAGTGGCATTTTACAGAAAGTTTTAAGACAAACACATTTAAGAATAAGCTACATTGTTCCATCTGTTCTCCTTTTCTGTCAAAAGTTTTCTGCCTATCTTTTGTTTTTCTTTGCACACTTCTGTTTTTTTTGCCTGCAGTGTAGGCAGGGAGATCTTTTCATGGTAAAATAATTGTTTTGATTATAGGCTTGAATCAAGCATCTGTAAATCAAGGTGGAACCTGATGTAAAACTTTTGTTTCCTTTGAAATATTTTTTGTATTGAAAATCAAAACAAAAAACTTTTACATAAGAATTGAAAATGATAAAATGAGAATTTTTAATATAAAATTATTGAGAATTTGTGGTTATTATTTTGATGGCTTTTGATCATTGACAGCAGTAATTGCTATCAGATTGGTTTTTTCTTCATCATGTGTGTCTTCTGAAACTCTCTTGCTTAGGTGTCTACTTAGAGTTGTAAGTATTATACTTTATTAATTTAGGAAGTATTAAGTAAAAGCCATATTCTTGCAATCTAAGCACATAAATTTTTACAACGATTATTGTTTAATTTCATTACTGGAACTGCCTATTTTTATTAAGAAGTTAACATGATAAAGTCAGGAAATTTTAATTTGTACAAAAGTGCAGGTCGTCTTGTTCACTTTAATTTAACTCATACCTTACAGGAATATGTGCTTTGATTTTAATCCTTACACTTATAACTCCATTGACTTTGGGAAATTGTTTCTGACTTACACCATGGCAGATGAGAATTAGAATTAGGCCTGATACCAGCATATTTCTTAAGATGGAAGCAAAAGAATAATTATAAGTAGGTTTTGCCTTCTGAACCTAATGGATTGTCAGGCATGCTTGACATTATTCTATAGGCAAGGCCACAGAAAATCAATACATCTTAGGCAAGGTTTAATTTATTTGTAGGTTCTTACAACTAATGACTTTCCTCTTCTGCTTGTTGATTTTCTTTTTAGCTTTTGCTCTCATGAATAGCTACAATTTTATCTTCCCATTGTGTCACAAACTCGAAGAACTGTGATGTCATTTTAATTTTTGTAAAAGACTAGGTACATAAATGAACACAAAAATGGAAACTGTATCTTAAAAGAATTTGGCACAATAGAATCAAGCTTCTCTGACTCTCACCTTGGAAAACACAATGAATTTTCTATTATTATATTTTTGTTTATATTACAGCAGCACCTGCAGCCTCCAAATAGTCTTAGGTATCTTTATGCCAGGCGCTATATGGTCATATTATAACTGAAAATCTCTTCTGTGATGATTTTTTCATCAGAATAGAGGAAAAAGAAGTAGTGTGAAGGAAAGTAATGCTGTTATTGTTCACACAAAATGAGTTACTGGGAAATGAAGTGAGATGCCCAAAAACACTTATAAACATTGTGACTTAGAAACTATTTACAATTCCTCAGGATAAATACTTTATCCTGAATACCAAGACTAAGTTTTGAGTCTTATACTGGGTAGTTTTCTTGTTGAGAATATTTTCAGTTGCACAATTCATATGTGCCCACTCTGTAAATAGCATTGCAGTAAAGCTAGTTTTCATGTGCTTGATACTTTTGTTCAGAGGTGCATAAATGTGGAAAAGAGGATACTCTTTTTGCGAGAAGTTATAACTGAATATGTAGATGTACGTTGCTTTTTTGCCGCATTGGGAAAGGTTGCATTTGGTTTAGCAATAGTAACTCTATGGTTCTACCGTAATTTAGTGCATTACCAGATCCCATTTCTTCAAGTTGGTCATCCCCATCTTTTCATGCATGCTTAGCCTGCTACAATTCAGGACATTGACTCCAGCACCATTTCAGTTAGTCAGCATTGACAAACAGATAAGCTACTCTCAATCTTAAATGGGATTTTAACTTGTTCTACCAGAATCATAAACATTTGTGACTACATGGAGAACTTCTAACAAAACTTTGGAAGCAGGAATCACTATATCACTGTCTTCCTTCCCAACAAAAAGACATTTCAGCACAAAAGCAGAACTGTGGAAGACTCGAGTGAGGAAGTAGAGAGTGTGTAACAGTAAGATCAGGCATTTCAAAGCAATTCTTTACACTGGTAATAGATATGGCAAATGTATGGATTCTTTTGACAGCCATGAACACAGATATATTTTGCAGTAATGTAACTGTCCTAAATCCCTAGCAGGGAATACAATGACTTCTAGTATTATTTTTCACCACACTGGCTACACTAAAGAACCCATATTTGATTAATTTCTTGAAGTTATATGACTTTTTAAAAATGGCTATGATAACCATTTAACCTTGGTTTAGTTCTAGTTGTTCAACCAATGTTATACCTGATCTAAAAAAAAATCACATATGTAGACTAAGATAAGTTGCTGAAACAAATACACGAAAGGTGTTTTATGTCTCACAATATTTGCTATAGGATAGGCCTGTAAGAATATAATTCTAGGATTCTGGACTGTGTCGTTTTTCTGATCTACTTGTATCTATGTTTTTCTCTGTATGTTTATGTCAAGAGAGAGTGGAATTTGTAGCTGACCTTACAGCTTTATCTAATATACTTAGTTAAATCAGTCAAGATATCCTAAATACTGTTTTCATATTCTGAAATAGCATATTTTGACTGAAATTTTGAAGGTCAATTTTCCTAGAGGTCAAATGTGAAAGAAAATTTCTTCAGAGCTACTTTTTAGTGACTCAACAGCTGGGGAAAATCAAAACTTGTCATCTGTTGTCAGTAAATATTAAACCTTTCAACCTAAAAAAGCAATCATCTTGATTGTTTTTTGTTCTCTCAAATCTTACTCTAAAACATTTCTGGTTGTTAGCAAAGGCTGTAACTTCATGCAGTTTTAAGTGTAAGATCAGCAAAGGCATACAGAATGGAAAAAAAGGAAGGGCATAGAAGGGGCTTTATTCGGTTCATTGAGGAAAGGACTATATTTTCTCTCTTCCTCAACTCTAAAATATGAGACACTTATTATTATCTGATGCCTTAAATTACTTCACCAGATCTATAAACATTAGTCAGGATTGGCCATCTTTATTCTGACACTTTGAGTTTGACGTCTTTTCCCCAACCCATCTGATTCTTCTCATCCTGCCACTGCAAGACAGGACACAACCTGGTGGATGCACACAATCTCTCCTTCCCTTTTACACTGTTATGGTTCATAAGCCATCTCAGATCTTTCATTTACATTTTGTTCTAGCAGCTGATTGTGTTAAGCCTCATATTTACACTGGACACCAGATGCAAGTTGATATTTTAATAAAATCACATATCCTTTGGCTTCTAAATTATTGACTTCTGCATTGTTAGTGTAAAACTGAGATTTCAGCAAGGAGGAGGGCAAAATTCATTAAAAGCCTTGCTTATATACTCAAAAAAAGAAAAATGTGTGGAACACACAGCGTTCTATAAACGTGTTTCAAACTATACTTCAGTTGTAGGCCAGGGAGTGACTAAGCTTCCCTCTCCCTAAGAATGCCTGGGGAAGCAGCAGCGAGATTTTACCCTCTGCACTTTGTCAGTGGATCTGCATGGAGAAGACCTCTTACTGACTCACTCTTTCCACTAATGACCTCAAGAAACATGCATGCCCTTGCATGCACATACAAATGTTTATATAGAGATATCTCCTACCAACATAAAAGAGAAACTATCAATTTTTTTTTGTTGTTGTTGATAGCTTTGGAAGCTTTGACCAAAATTGAGCTAATTTTTATCTATCTCTAGCATATAAAACATGCTTTAAAATCCCGTTTCTTCTTTTCAAAAAATACACCTTTTAG
>NW_024881280.1:20461149-20481149 GCF_018691265.1 Tyto alba
TGAATTTGAGCCTTCTGGAGTAGACTTATAGTACAGCTACTGAAATCTTGATCTGCAACCTTTTTCAGAAGCCACCAGAAGTTATTAATGATTTCGGAGGGTGGAGTGGAAAAGAAGAAACCACTGACAAATTGTTATTCTCAAAATGAAGAAATATGAGCATATGTGATTTGAAAACTGAAGTTTATTTCAGAGAGACTGAGTAGATGGAAAATTTAAGTATATTTATTTAGAGTGCCTTTTGATGTAATTTAGGCCAGTTAAAAGACTATGGTCAGGGTGGCAAATTCTCAAAAAACTGTTTTAAAGATTTAGAACTAGTTTACTATGTATTAGATGACACTACTGCAAATATGAATATATTCATTTTTATATAAGGTTTAATGAAACAGAAGTGTATCTTACTAGTTAAGGTAAAGGCATGAGTAATGATTGTTGAAACTGTGGGAAGTGGAGTTTCTTCATCCTGAAGAAGAAACTTATCAGATAGGACTTTGAGACGTTGCCAGCATACTCTTTTATTAATCATAATAAATGGCTTCATTTAGTAGGATGTGCAAAACCCTGTTTAAATATTCAGAGTTTGAGACTGCTTGTTAATACAGCTGCTGTAGATTTTACCCACCCATCCAGAAGCCTAACTCTGCCTAATAAACAATGGATAAGGGAAAAGAGATTGGTGTCTAGAATTGAGAGTGAAATCTACAGCCGCAACGCAATAGTACACAGCACAGCTCTGAATCTTTAAAAAGGCTTTTTATGCTTCCTAGATACTGCAGCACAACTGATACTCTGGTGTATCAAGAAGTCTGCTGGTAATGATTCAAAATCCCATTTCATAAACAAACGGGAAGTGAAGGGCTCCAGACACTTCGTAGAAATATTCTGCCTAGCACACAGAAAATCTAGCAAATGTTGATTAGTTGTTACAACCACACAGCATAAGCTGTCTTCAAAGCTTTATTATGGAACAGAATTCCAGTAAAAATTATGCAATCTCTATACTCTTCATTATCACCCTCATTGTAGCATGGTCTGTGGATGTGATTCACAATCTAAGTAAATCAAAAAAAGACATCTGCTAGCATCAGCAAGAAGTGGATCAGGCCCTTTAAGATCTAAACAAAACAGAGCTGTTGCCAAAGAGATGTCAATATCTTGAAACATTAAAAGATAATGAGTTAGGGGAAAAAAGGACTTGCCTTAAGCACAGAAATGTAAACTTTTTTCACTTTCTGGATTTTGAAGTTTTAGTTTTCCTTTGCATCCTAAGCTAGAAACTTTCTCCATATTTAGAGGAAAGCTGAAATGTAGTACTATTTTTCTGATTCTAGAGTCTAGGACATTAAGAAAAAGACAAAATTACTGCAAGTCTTGCAGTCAAATGATGCAAGTTGGCAGCCCTACAAATGTTAGTAGTTCACATAACGATGAATACTTCTGTAAATAATAATAAGCATCCAAAAAATAAAGATGCAAAAGGTCAATTTAGATAAACTCTTCTCAGAATTCCCAGGTTTTATGAAAATCAAGAAATAGGACTTGAAGCACAGTTCTTCAGTTTTTCATGCTCTCTGTACCCACTTTATTTTCTTCCCTTACTCTTCATGCATTATTTTCTGTTAGTCATTATTTGGCCAAACTATTTCTTCTAGAGTTAGTATTCCCAAAATGACTTAGGCCTGTTTTATCTTGCCTTTTTGAAATCATACATCCATATTTTCCCATCCCCAAATTGAAGTGCACAACTGAAATTATCTGCTCTGTATCTTTAGTTACACAAGGCTTTAAAATCACCTGAGTAATTCTCAGAGGTATGTAGACACCTAACTTAAACTAGTCTTTTGAATGTTTTTAATGTTTTTATCAAATTCCCTTCTATTTAATCATATATTTGAGGATTTGTGAATCACAAAGCAGTAAATATTAGAATGCTTTTATCACAGGATCTCTCAGCTACAGTTGCGTAATATCAAAACTGTAGATAGACACCGCAAGATTTCTTTCCTTCCTTCTGTATGTTACATCATCAACTCTCATTTCATGTGCTGTCTATTATAGTCTGAAGGTCTTGATGTGATCCTGTTCCATATATACAGAAAATAAATTATTAGACTTCCTTTTTGTTTATCTTTTGCAGTTGGTTTCTCCAGAAAAGGAGATTCAGTGGTGGGGACATTGGAAGCTTGAATTTCATGTTCTGCACCAACTTTCTTTTGTGATGTGGGTAAAGCCATGGATAAGTTTCTCGGTACTTCACATGTACAACAAAAACCCATAATAATTTCTCCATTTTTGCCAAATATAACAGGTGAGACCGTAACAAGAAACATGTTCATTTGGACTATGTCAGCAAAGGGCCTCAACCTCTCAATTTGCGTGACAGAGCATCTCTTTAAACTACATAAGCAGGTCAGCCAAAACAGCAGGTCAGGACTGCCTCTAGCTGGATGCATGTGTTCATCAGAGGCTGCTGAGTACAGGGAGAGGTCATCTAGGAAAGTCCTTAGGGAGTGGGATATGGCCTGAACGTAGAGCAGGTAACCCCAGAGAGTGGTGGGCATTAAACTGTTTCACTACAGTCTTTAAGTGTTCCTCCTGAAAATTATGTCATGCTCTCTACCTTACTTTTCCTGTTCTAGTGGCTTACAACTTATTACCAGATTTGAGCAAAAATTATTAATTTTACTTTCAGGATGAATGATCTGTGATTTTCAGACTGAAACTAATACAATTCCCAGGTTTTCATTAAATAGAATACATTTTAAATTGTGGGTTATGAAAATTTTTGTAATCCTGAAATGCATCACATTTTTGTGATTTTTTTTTCTCTATTTGTGCATGGAAATTCATGGCTGCTTAGAAGACTGTACATTCTGTGGCTTGAATATGATAGAATGAGTAGTATCTCCCGGTGTTTTGAGGGGAATTATAACAGTACTTGTCCTTTGTGTCGTTTACATTTCTGTGCAGCAATGACTCAGAATTTGCAGTGTGTTCACAAGCATACTGAAGTCTCAGTGACATTCTCAGTTTTCAAATAGCAAATTAACTGATATCCTAAGATATATCTAATATTAGCTGATTCTCTGGGTTATTGGTTTTTTTGTTAAAAACTTTAAACAATGTGATTATTGTTACAAAAAGAGGTAATATGGCTAAGCTAAAATTAAGAAATACAAAAGTCCTATTGTAGTGCTTTGAAAGTTAAAATCACACACATACATTTCACATCATATAAAGCTTGCCCTGAGTTACACTGTTCAGCAGTCGTAAACTGTCCTTTCATCTGTCAAGGTTAATTTACAGAAAATGACCAATTTATTTGTTCTGAAGTAGAGCAAAATTGTAAAGTATTTCTTTCCTAAGAGACTCATGCACTATAAGCAAAATATTTGTTTCTAAACAGCAAGCTTTATTCCCATCTCTGATGAAACGAGAATAGAGCACCTCTTCACCTTTCAGATTGGCTCCTTCATATTATTCATGCTAGTCTTTTCTCACTAATTTTATGATTATAATGAGGCAATGGCGTGCTACTTAGCGCAGAATGACCTTCTAATTGAAAAGCTGTAAATTCAGTCTCAGTGGCCGGCACTGGCAGAAATTTAAATAAATCGGGCTGCGAAGTCCTTACAATGGTCTGGCCTCTTGACCAGGATGCGACCAAAGTCCTAGTCACCTGTCATCTGGCAATGCTTTGTAACTCCTCGGTGTTAACTGTCTGTCTTGTTACAAGTTAGGCTAATGTGAGAAGAACAAAGAGCGACGAGTCTCTTATTGGTTAAACAGAGGATTTTGTATTTGAATATCTTCAATATCTGATCTAATACTGTAGTTTGTAAAGCAGCCTCTCAGTCACATAAGGCTTACTGTTTAATTTCCAAATCATGACAAAAAGCTGGCCAGACTGATGCATCAATAATTCCTGTCTCTTTATACAGTTTTTCTTCATCATAGTTTTAATGTTTGTGCATTTATTATATGAAAGCACTAATAACATTGGTTTAATGAGATTTTCTTTCTGACAAGCACTTAAGATTGGTGCCCAGATAGTAGAGAGATAAGGTCTTTTTAAGTGTTAGGGAAGATGGATGGACAGTTGTGAGCAACTCTGAAAAATTGTGCAGTGTTCAGTGTGTCTTTACGGATAGACAGTTTATGAAGTGGTCACAGCACATTATCCTACCCACACATAAATAAATACCTCTCAGGATCTTGATGTTGGTGCTTGGCACTGTCTCACTAATGTTCATAACACAAGCTAACACTATATTAGTGATAACTAATAAGAGGTGATTGTCTTGTATAATATAGAGCAGCTTTATGCTGTCAGTGTCATGCATCTTTATCAGGAATACATCATACAGACAATGGAAATTTTCCATATCCTTTAAACTTTTGCATTCTGTATATTTGGTTGTTAGACAAATAGAGCAAGCTTTGCTGACTTCATTTTCATTCTTGGCAGCATGTTTTTATCATAAGGCAGATAGTCATTAATTTACAGAATCAACGCTGGGAACAGCTTTTGTGATCTCATATTAAATTTTCCCCTGAATCCGCCCCTTGGCAAAAATTACTCACATCGTTAAAAAATATTTAATTAGGCTGTAGTTTATACCCGGCTCACTGGGGAAATGTTGGAATTAATATGATTTGCATGAATTCTGTTTCTCTTTTTCTGTTAGAGATTAGTTTTGAATTCAGTTCAGAGGGTCGCTGACACTGCCAAGGACTCACAATTGTGAAGGTCAAACAGGTAGCAAATACTTCCCCTGGGTAGCTTCCCTGAAAAGACAGCTCAAAATTGCTTTTAATTATGGGTTACCTAAAAGGCCGCTTGCTGTTTTTATTTTTCCAGAGATCACTGAAACATTATGTGGCTGGAAGTTCTAGGTAGACCACATCAGTTCAAATCTAAAATAACCTAAGTCATGTTTTCACTTCTTTTTCTTTTCTTAAAAATTAGTAGCTTACAAACCCCAAACAGAGACTCATGCATGCACACAAACAGGCATACATATCTATACATATATGTTTAAACCAAGCTATTTCTGGTGACTGTTCCTCTATTGCAGGAGGGGGGATCCAAAAATCTCTTTATTTTTCATCAGGTTTGTAGAAGAAAAAAAAATAAAGAATATTTTGGAAGGAAAAATATTTTCTTTCATAGCAGTACATCTGCTGGCTTAATTATTCTTTACAAGATAAGAGACAATGTTTAGTTATGCATTCTCTTGTTTACAATTTCAAGGGTTAGAAAAATCCCTGGGGATCCACAATCCTGTGCTTTTTAAAAAGAGAATTTAATGGAAACTTTAATTAATAATCTAATCAATCAATTTATCTCCGTTACATAAGTGTTGAAATCTGATTCTCCTTCACAGCTCTGTCTATACAGAAAGAAACAAAATGGCTGTCCACTTATCAGGATGATGGCAAACCATTACAGACACAAAGAAAAAGTGCAACTATAATGGTTTTGTGAAGCTGGCACAGATAACATAATGCTAACAAAGTACTCTTGAATTTGGAATAGATCACAATATGTCAGTGTGGTAATCTGTCATGCAGTTCATTTCAGAATTGCACTTTTACTTTAGATGAGTATAAGAACGTAAGAACAGTCCCCCATATAGGCGTTGACCCATTTGTTTTGTGGAAACTGACAATTATGGCATAACAGTAGTCAAAAAATCCTGTTAAATAGTGAGCATCACATAGTGTTGACTTTTGCCTTGAGTTCAGAAAATGTAAACCATCTGCTTTATGAAAGACCACACCATGCTGTTGTCTGGCCAACTGTTGATAAATAAATATTTATATATCAAGAGATTTATATAGGGCTTCTATCAGTACTGAAAAGGTGAGAGTCAGTTTGACCCTTATTTCTAGGACTGCAAGTCAATCCAACCTCTTTGGAGCCTGGAACCCTGCCAGAGGTGCCTGCAGTACTGATGGCAATTTAATTGATAACAATGCAGATGATTCTTTCGTGCACAAACTCATCTCCAAAGCAGACTCTGTGTATGTGTATCTCTATGCTTCCAAATACTCAAAAAAAAAATCCACTGAGTGCCTTATGTATAGGGAAGAGAATTAAATCATAGATAGAACTGCACATGTGTTGTACAGCTTCTTTCACCAAGCTTCTACTTTCTTTTGAAAAGTGAGTTCTTATGTGTTCAATGTGTAAAAATACTTGCAGGAAGTTTTACAATTTACTAAAGAGCTTTTTGCAGAGAAGTATAAAAATATAAACCAGCTTTGAAAAAGGAAATTGAAGATTTGTATATCCTTTGCAATGTGTATAATATTTTGGGCTACATACGATGTGCTACAGTCAGTGCAGTCTGTATTTCTAAAACCCTATAAAGTCTGAAATGTAAGAATTTTATTATACTTTGAGTAGAGACTGTACACATAGGAAAACACGGTTTATGGGCAATTTTTGGACTACAAAAGGCTAATTAGATATTTACATCAAGATCTCATTTAGCATCCTTTAGTTCTTTCCTACAGTAATAGAACAAGCAAGGAACAAAATGTCATAATGAACTATCACTGAACCTAATTCCCTATCTCTTGAATTCAGTGATTTACCATTTCTTTAAAGCAGCATATATTTCCTTTTATCTCTGGCATATTCGTTTTCCATCCTTTCCCAAGATGCAAGTCCTGATGGCTTGATATTACACTCTTTTTGGCAAGAAAAGGCCACAGCTTTATTTGCAGCACAAATTTGTCCAAATACACTAGTATTAATTGTGCACACTACATACAAAAATAATAGCTTACCTTGCCAGCAGGCAGACATTCCAGTCACTGATTATAATACTCTTTTCCAACTGAAGAGTTTTGAAGTTTCTTGCCTGTCAGTGAAAAACTGACCATTCCAATCCACAAAATTATATTGCTCTAGAGAAGGCAAACCAGAATTTCTCACCCTGATTTGCAGTGACTGAAAAATTCAGGTAGATTCATTTGCCTGCATCCTTATGCTAACCTTCTGCTCTTTTACCTTTTTCTCCCTTCTGTTCCTCAACTAGGCATCACTGTCCCTGGCAATATCCAGGGACTGCTAGTCCATAAATACACCATTCTGACTACATCTAATATAAACCACACATTTCTGTATTCCAGTAGCAAGGCAACACCATACACTTTTCCAAGCAGACATTAAAAGCATGGCTACGGAACATCAGAGGTTTTAGACAGTGTCATACCCAAACTAGGACTGAGACTATTTGCTTCTGCTGTTTGGATCAGAGGAAGCTCTATGGATAGCTCTGTGGACACTGACCATGCCGAGTACTGTTAACATGTTCAACTAGAGCAGTAGTTACATCTTAGGAAAAAAGTCTTGGAGTCACTATGAATAGTTTTCTGAAGTTGTCAACTGAATGTGAATAAGCAGCCAAAATGTTAAACATCATGAGAAAGGATATTGAGGCCAAGACAGAGGGCATCATTCTGCCATTTCATAAAACCTTGATGTTCTCGTGTCTCGAGTACTATGGGCACTTCTGTTCCATGCATCCAAGCAGGAATATTGTAGAATATACTACAGAGAAGGGTAACTACAGTGATCAGAGGGATCAAACAGCTGCTTTACAAGGAGATAAGAGAAAGGCTGGGACTTTTCAATTTAGAAAGGAGAAGATTTATGGGACATTATGATCAAAGTTTACAAAATTAAAAGCATAGTGTTTTGAGACAGGCCTTTTATTCACAAAACCCTGCAGTGCTAGAATTAGGAAGCACTCACTGAATCTTGAGGATATCAGTTGAAAATAGATAAAATAAAGTATTTTTCTGGGATTGATGGGTGTCCACTCGTACAAAAATGGATTAGACAGGTTCATAGACAACAGACCCATGAACAAACGCTAAAGGGAATAGACAGGGATGTTACTCTGTAACGTGCCTAATGCAGCAGTTGTGAATATTGGGGAACCAGCACTGAACATGGCCACGCCCACGTACTTTGCATAAGAGCAACTCCTAGGGCCGCTGCTGGAGAGCAAACACTAAGCCAGGTGAGCCACTGGTCTAAATCAGTAGGGTATTTCACACGTTCTTATGTTCCTACCGTTACTTAATTAATTCTCAGGATATACGCATGGGATAAGAAAATAGTAGTATAGCCACTCAACATGAAGGGAACATGCATCATTGTAGATTTATATAAGGTGTGCAAAGTGAACACAGCAATTCGTATTCAGGAAGTTATGAGCCCAGACTTCCAGTCCCTTGACTTCATTACTCAGCTAAAATTCTAGCCTATTAATAGAATGGAGAAATGCATTTTGGCAGCTGCGGTGGGTTAACCCCGTCCAGTAGTGAAGCAAAAGGAATAGGCAATGCAAAAGCCATCACTCACCACCTCCCACAAGAAGTTCAATGTTTCATTAGAACCCCTTTGAGACATTTTAAGCTAGGTTTGTGTTTCTTGTCTGGTACTAGGAATTGCAGTGAAACCATATATGGGCAATAAAATGTTTATCTGTATTATTTTTTTCCATAAAACATGTTTCATTCATCATGAACATAAAATTCTGTCAAGACCTGACAATATTTTTCAGCCAGGGCAACCATAAAGAGAAGTGTTGGAGAAATTCTTAATTATTGGTATGTTAGGTACTCTGAGTCTTCCCCTTTTCTGTGATTGTTATATGACTTCACAGTGATGGCTAGCAAGACATACAAGCTGTTGGACATTCTCAGATCATAGCCATAGCCATAAACAAAACATCTGATTCCTGTCAATCAGGAAAGCCTCTTTTGCTCTTTTTTTTGTTTGTTTGTTTCTTCTCTTTCTTTTATGTTCCTATATGATACCCATGGAATCAACCCCATGTTCAGAATGGGAGCAGTACAAGATAGATGTTGGACCTCAGTAGAGCCTGTGTGCTGGCAGAACAGCAGGACTGTTTAAAGTAATGAAAAGACCCTCACTGTGATTTGTTATATAAGACAGACACTGGAATACATTAGCTGTGGGGAGATGAAGAAAACTGAAAACAAAGGAATTACTTCATATATAAACATATGAAAAAATATAATGAATAAGAGAACTGGAAAAGCCTAAAAAGTATATGCTTACTTCTTACAAATGCTTGAAGTATGGACCCTGTTTTGTGCATTTTACTCTACAGTGGAGTCCCAACAATGACTGAGTCATGGATGTTTTAATCATACAAACGACTTCAGTTGGATGTACTTAGAGGGTAAACTTAATTTTCAAAATGAAGGTTAGCTGGCATATACCTCACAATATAAAGATCGCTTAGGGTATAAAACTAATATATCTTTCTTTTATTCCTGTTTTGCTATTTTTTAGTTAGTAGGTATTGTGGGTGATGCTGGAAGGGAAACTGTACTTCATGTGTTGGCCCTATTACCATGTTGCCACTCACTGTTGCTCTACTCCTTAGATGTATCATTGAAAAGGCAAGGAACTCTACTGTTCTAAATAGTGAGTTTCATTTCTGAATTAATGAAATGAGAGAAAAATTATATGAGTAAATGTTCACAGTCACTTAAAGCAATTAAAAAGAACAGGGTGGCTAGCTGTAAATTCAGCTAAGAAACGTACTTGTCACTTGCAATAGACATAGGCACTCAGGTAGTAGCAAAGTGAGGTTAAGTAGATAAAATAAATACAACCCTTTATAATGTTTTGTTAATTAGTTCAGATGTGTACAACTGGTTTGTATTTGTTTTTTTTTACCTTCAGAAAAACAGTGGTACAAGGATCCTGCATTAACACATATACTTTTATACAATTATTAGCAGTGAGAAGAATTCCATGGTGTAAAGAACTGGAATTATTTTCCTGACATACAAAGGATATTTATGTTCATTAAGGATCAGCTGGGTTACATAGCCAAGGTATAGCTAGTGAGTCAATTAACGGACACCTATATCCTTTGCTATTCTTGTTTTATTGGATTTATTGTCTGCATTACATTTATCATTCTATCCCAGAAGCTCCACTTCCTTTATTTTTGCAGTACTGTTTCTCAGTTGTCATATCCCTGATTGCTCCCTGTGTATCTCGTTTATTAGCTCTTAATTTCCCTCTGTTCTGTTGATGTTTCTCTGAGTTCAGTTCCATCTTCACTGTTTCCCTCTCATCTCTTCTAAAGATTTCCATGGGCCTCTACAATTTCGAATCTCAGATTTTTTCCTCCTGCTTCTTTGAGTATTTCCCTTCTGAGCCTTGCAGTTGTATTTCAATCACCTCCTTCTGCATTTCTTGCCCATATCTCAGTCTAAGCAGAAGTGACTTTTGGCCTACTATTTCCTAACATGTATTAGGTGATGTAACATGCAAACACTTAAGAAATTTCAGATACAAAAAATATCACCCAGCTCTAAAGGTGGTTTTGTCTTTAGAACTGGGAACTCTTTACAGTTAGTATGCATCTCTGAGGCTGCAGAACCTTCACCCTCCCATCTGTTCTTCAGTAGTGCTGAATACTGCAAAAGTACATATATACAGTACTTTTTATCCATTCTTCTTCCTCTCTCACAACTTAAAATTCATTGTCATTCCATTATCCAGATTTACTATCGTGGTTTCATCTCCATGCCTTCCATAATACCCGCTATACAAGCTGGCTCTCCCTAAATCCAATTGCATTATACATCTGAAAACATTCAAAATTTGTCCTTTCATCTGTATCCATTTCTCAATCATTTGATTATCTATGAACTTTGTTGCTTTAATCTTCTCCTCCTGATCCAACTTCAGTCTTACTTTTTTCTTCAGTCTGAGCAAAATGTGACTGTTATTTTCTTTTCTTAAAAACCTACAAGGATCCCAAAATTTTTGTTTTTCTGACAACCCTGCTTCACTTCCTTTAGGTTCTTGCAGTAATGTCTCAGATTGCCTCCATTTCCTTTCCTGCTTTTGGCTTTCTAGTGCTTCTCATGCTGCCTCCAGTTCTTGGCAGAAGCATGTATGTCTCATATGTTAGCTCTAGCATCTTGCTCTCCTTTGTCAGACTGCTTCTCTCCTACTTTAAAATATAAATGTTATCCATACTCTTCCACTCCAAAAATTCTTTCTTTTTCCAAAATACCAGGAATTCATTTTTCTTACTTGGATTCAGTTATATCTTCAACACCAAGACTCCTTCATTTTACTGTATCATTTATAATATGTATAGTGTTGCATAAATAATTAATAAGGAAATTAAAATTTCTAAAAGGAAAGATTTAAAGAAAAACTAGGCATGAAAAGAACATGGGAGTTTACTTTGCCTTTCTACGTTGTCATCCTACAAATTCCATATCATTTTTAGTTTTCTTGTTAAAGATGAGAAAACCTACATAGGTGAACTAAATATCTGTGTGCTGGTTTTGGGAATACAGCTTTGTCAAACCCACAGACTATATTTGAGAGAGTTTGGATGGGAAGGGTCAGAAGTCTATGACAGGATAGTAACCTTCTGTTACTTTCTTTTAAGCAAAATAAATAGGCTGGGGTTTCCATGAATGTGAATGGTTAATAAACAGTGAAATACTGAATGAAATTAGAATATAAATCCTTTTAAAACTGATATGTTTTCTTTCAGTAAAATTTGACACAATCTCTCTCATTTGAAGGGCAATGCAAGCAATATCTACTTGAATAAATTTCATGTAGCATGCAGGTGTATTATGGGTTAATCCTAAAGAATGTGCATCTCCAAAGGTCTTCACAATGTTTCAAGCATTTGTTCTTTTTTCTCTTAACATGCCTGAAATGGAAATTCATCTGTGAACAGTGTTTTTTATTCGTGTTTTCACAGAAGCACATTTGCATGCCCTAGAAAAGAATCAATATTATGAATGAGAACTCTCCCCAAAACTCTTTAATTATATGTCTGTGTATCAATATGTAATATTTTATGTTTCCTCAGTTTTTTTCTTCTTTTAGCTGACACAAGCAGACTTTGAAAGGAGTAAAATCAGCAATGTAACAACAAAATGCATGCAAACTTGTTAAATGTGATGGCAAAATAAAAAGCTTCAGTCAGTATGATCAGTTGAAAAAAAAAAAAAAAAAAAGATAGCCAGCAAACTGTCTATCATGTGATGAAATTTGACAGTAGGGATTATGGCTTTGATGGACCAGAACAGCTAATAGAAGAAGCTGACATTTTTGAAACCCTGCTAATTAAGGGTTCCTTCCTTAATATTAAAATAAAGTCTTTGTCTGGGTTTTATGGTTGGAGAATCAGGTGTTTTCATTAATATATGCCAGTCAGTCTTAATAAGCTTGGAGGGCAGAGGAAGTTATTATTGAGTGACCTTCTACAAAATAAGCATGTTGCTAAGGGCTCTAACCCTGCCCTGTTCAGACTGATGAATCTCATTTCCAATGCAAAAGCTTCACAAGAAATCCAAGTATTCTCTGTGCAATCACAGAAAATAATCCTTGTGTCTCTTGTAATGTCCAGAATTGCCACTTACTTTACTACTACTGTACAATGAATATTACAATACATATTATTTTTCTAGCACAATTGTCTACGTTTCTGAATTGCCAAGAATAGAAAAACTTATTGTCAAGACACTTGTATTGAAAAGTCATCTCATTTTAATACTTCTCAAATAGTCATCTACCCTGTTCATGAATTATAATGCACAAAATACATCTGACAATACTAGCTTTGAAAAAGAGATATGTCTGTATTATTACATATTCATTTTCAAATAGATTTTGAACAGATTTTAAACCATTCATTGAAATTCATTGAAATGATAAATTCACAGTTGGATTTTGATTGACTCTTAATCTAATTTTACATTTGATAAGTTTTCATCTTTTTTTTTTAGTAGTAATTTTGATTTTCTGTAGATTTTTCAAGCTAAGTGAAAGGGTGTGGTAAGCTACTAAGACTCATCATGTATTTGCTGATAGAAATCAGAAAATTAGCTGATGAACCAGATTAAATAAGTGGAGAATTGTAACAATCAGTGACGTGTCTCATATCAACTCTGTGTGGACTGGGCAGTTTCCAAGACTTTCTGCAGATGTTTACTAATGCTTTGTTGCTTTTTACTTTCCTTTCTTTTCCCTTACTAGGTCAAGGCAGTACTCTAAATGGTTCTGTAAGATACTGCGTTCATAATAAATACAGTGGATAATAGATGAAATTCAGAGCAACACATCCAGTTTGCTGACACTATGCTAATAAAATAACATGGCTGCCAAGTAGAAATGTCAGAGTTGGTAGAATATACACGCTTCAGGTCACTGAGTGAATCTCTAAAAGTTGAGTATTTAATAGGAAGCAATCAACTGCATCACATTTGCAGATCTCCTTCCTTTAATTGATGGTGCAGCATATGGATCTACTTTTCTCTCATCCAACCCAAACCAATCTATCACAATCTATAGAGTATTCAATAAAACTTATTCCAATCAAGTTGGAGTTTTTTTTTATTTGCATTTGATTTTTCATTTACATTGATGATCAGGCTAAATTGGTTTCAGAACCTAAACACTACAACAGAAGTAGATATGCATACTCTTGGATAGTTCTTGCCCTATATCATTACATACATAAATATATTGTAAGCCAGTGAGACAATTCAAACCAGTGACAATGTTAGAAAAGACAAAACTGGGGCCCATGTATTTAATTACTGTCTAGGTATTTTGTTCACATGGAATTCTGACAGACCATTAAATGATTAAAATAAAATAAAATAAAATAAAATAAAATAAAATAAAATAAAATAAAATAAAATAAAATAAAATAAAATAAAACATTGTTCTGGGAATTATAGCCCATTTTAAAAAAGACCTACTATCCAATGCAATGTTTGAGTTATTTCTGAATGCCTAATAGATGTAACATTTCAATATAATAGCACTATTTAGTTCAGTTAGTCTACAAAGTGCTGTGAATATGAAGGGCTCTCTGTATTCTGTTCCATTAAAGTCAAAGCCATCTGTGCACCTTGGACTTTTTGTATCTCTACTTGATTTATGTATTTGCAGTTTGGGATTTTTGGCTACTTTGTCCCTTGAGCATTCTTCCCCTGAATGTGAGTAACTTGATTTAGCTCCATAACTAACCTTGATCCTATTCAATTTGAACTACTGCATAGAAGAAGAAAAAGTAATAATTGCAGCATTTTTCTCAGTATGTGTAAAACTGATCAAATTAAAATCCCCACAGATCTTTCTTGCTTCTTTGTGCTTGAGGGAAATGTGTGGGTGTGGCCATGTCTGTGGATGGTGGAGGTCAGGGAACTAGCTTAAGTGCGATCAATGATTTCCACTCTGTTTCTAGTGGACAGATATGAACAAAACGAGGAAAACAGACCATATAGCACTTATTAACATCTCATTGGCAGCTGCAAACCACAGAAGCAAAACATTAGATCTACTGTAGGAATGCCTCTTTCAGGTATAGTGTTGGGGCACCTAACGTACTGCTGCTGTGTAGCCATTTCTGTTCTTTTAGTATTTTAACATCTAAAGAAATGTGAAGTAAAACTTGAAGCACCTGAAAGTGCTAAAAAGAAAGGAGTAGGAATCACACAACCCTTGCACATCAATACGGTTTGGAGGATTTTTTTTTTTTTTCTCACTGCTTACAGTGAGTCTAGAAATCCAAAGCTTATTGTTAAAAGTCTGATCGAAAGCCTGCTGATTTCTGATGATAAAACTGCTGTAGACATCAGCGTGAGTAAGAACTAACCCTTAGAGAGAAATATTCCATTCTCATCCTTGTTGGCATTGTGTTGCTAAATAGTATGACAAGGTCTTTCTTACACCCTCAGCAGTATTTTATGCAGTGCCTGCTGTGGCTCATCTAAGAGCCAATATTAGTGCTCATTCACCAAAAAAAAGTAAGAGTAAAGCAAAAATGGTATCTTTATGCAGAAATCGATATTCATAAATAAAACAACAGAAGTCACTTTACTCAAATACTGTAAATGCTGTATTTTTTACTGTAAATGTAATTGAAACAAGGTCTTTCATTTTGCTGCTGGAAAACAAATGGAGTACTAAGCTAGATTTACTCCTTCAAGTATAAAGGATTTTTTTGAAGGAGAAAAAAAATCTATTCTACAGAAGAAGTCAACAGGTGATTTCCACTTCCGAACATCGAGAGTGTAGCTCAGGAAAACAGTTATGATGAGAAAATGATGCTCCAGGATGTTTGGAAAGGACTCCCTGATTGCCTACCATGGGGCAATACTGTAGTAAGTGTGGTATCAAGTTCAAAAACTATATCAGCATGGCTTGACAAAGTGAAGTGCCAAATCCAGGGTCAATAAATCTCAATGTAGATTCTCATGATTTAATGTTAACGCTGTGATTAGAAGGAGTGGCATATGAAATGTGATGCATGTGTTAAATGTGGCAGGATACAGGGTACCCAGAGGACACCCCAATGTGCTGAATCATCCATCTTCATTCCATCAGTCAAATAGATGTATGAGTACTCACAGAAGGGAATGTTGCAGAGCCAAGACCAATGTAAACCAATTGAAAGGATTAAAAAGACACAACCCAACATATTTATGCAATACGCAACATTTAGGGTCTAGAGCTGTGGGTAGATGGCTAATTTAGCATAGAAGAGTACAAAACTAGCTGTATGACAGCCAGGACAGTCAGCATGTCCCACTCTGCCAACACATTTGTGAATTCTGTAATAATTGACTGTGGAAAGTATTGCTCTAATACCTAAGTAATCAATATGGCTAATCACTTTTAAGAGGAAGGCATTTATTTGCAGACAATATCTAACTGTTTGCATCATGTTTAACACCTGCCTTTGCAGCTTCAGACTTTGCTTTCCTGTTTGCTCTCATTTTCCTGTCTTCCTCATCTTTCATAAAACTGAAGCTAAACATCTTGGCAGTTATCTTTTGCTCTCACATTTCAGCTGTTACATTTGAATGGAGTAATACTTTTCTGTTCCTGCATCCACATAAGTTTTTCATGAATTCAAACTTGGAGTGACCTCCAATTCTGGGTAGGAAGAAAAAAGGATGGAATTTTCCAGAGGAACACAAAAGGAGACTGGAGGAAAGAGAGAATTTGAGATGGGAAGTATAAAAGGTGTGAATGACTTGAGAAAAAGAATGGGTATGCTTGAAATGCAACAAGAACAATCATTTAAACAAAAGAGCTGATAGAAGTTCTGGGAATATTTTCCACAGTGATTAAGGAAAAGTGAATGAGAAATCTCCCCTCTTTCCCAAAGGAATAGCAGAATCTTTTCTTCTGTTACTCGATTTCGTAAAATGCAAATGTGTTTTAGAAAGTAGTTTGAGAAAACTATGAAATTTGAGCTTTCAGCCAGTACCCCAGTTTCCCTCTATATACCTGATCAAATCCATCCTGACACACTCTTAAAGACAGAAGCTGTAAGAGTATCTACCTTAATTTAGAGGCCTCCTCCCACAAAACCATAGTCTCACTCAGGGTTTAGGCTGCAAGATCCTAAGGACATTGGAAGGGGTCCCCTTCCAGCCTGGCACAGGGTCGTAGAGGCTTGTACAAAGAACTTTAATTCCTTCATTCTCAGGTTATATAGGGTTGCAAAGAACTGCCGTGGGCAATCTCTGTACAAGATGAAGAGAAAATAAAAACAAAGGTACGAGAGAAAATGGGAGCTGAGCTGAGCAAAAGCAGGTGTCCAAAGATGTCTGTCTAATACCCAGTGCTAGTGTTAGCTGCCTTGCATATACTTGCTCCTGATAGACTAGGTGGCACTTTATGTCAGCTGCAGAAGGCTACAAGCCCCCCACCCTGTCCCAATAGAAAAAATCTCTAGTTGATAGCTGCCTAACATAAAGGTATTAAGGATTTTATATCCATGGCAAAATTTTCAAAAGAGCTGTCTCAGGCTGAGCATCCAGAATCAAAGGCTGCTTTTGAAAAGTTGACCCTGTCCTTTGGGGAGACACTGAAAAGACTTTTCTTATAATGTTTCCTGAAAGGTAAATTTGAATCTCATTCTGTATTCCCACATTGGACTAAATTGAAAGTGCCTCCACTGATGTCAACAGTTTCATGAAAATTGCTGTAATTTCATGGCTTTTTTTTGGTAACCTATGCTAAATGAGTTACATGCTGCTGTGTATATATATATGTGTGTGTGTGTGTGTACAATAATTGAAATACTTTTTATTCTATCCCATTCACTACTGAAGAGAAGTTTTTCTTTCTCGGGTCTCTACTAGGATATACAAAACTTTATTCAGAAGGTTTTTCAATTTCTGTGTCTGTCCTTGAGATACATAAAGTAAAATTTAAAGTGAGATGGATAGGGAAAGAACATAGCGTTTCTGCCAAAGCAGTTCAATATTAAGCAGAATCATTATGAAGAGGGAGCTATGATACCCATTATTCCAGAGGAAAACCTATTCTAATTGTGATACCACATCGCATTATATTTTACTCTCTTACTGGTGTATTATTTTATAAATTGATAATACAATGTGGTGATTGTCATATTGCATTTCATACTTCATCTCTAATCTTCCTTGTTGGGTTGTGTGGAGCTTAGTACGTAGAGAAACATGAAATAACTAGAAAATAGATAATATAAATGCTTATTCAACTATCCATAATTTGATGTATTAATCCTAATACAGAAAAATTCAATATGGCATAGGTATATTACTGCTTTTTCTGTTGCTGAGCTATTTGTCACCATATTTCACCTCAAAAAGTGTTTAATTAGTCACTTCTTAATCACTCCTTAATCACTAAGGACTTTACAGTGCACTGTCCATTTCCACAACCTCAAAGTACTGTTCATCCATTTAATCAAATGAGATTTACTGTAGCACTAACTTTTGTTGTTGCAATAGTACTACAGTTAGACAGCATTCCTCAGCACAGGGAGAATAACAACGGCTGTTGATATGCCTGTTTGAAAAGGCAAATTAATCTTTGATTCCATTTCTCCAGCAGGATTTGATGATTCTGATTTAGAAAAGTCACCTGAACTTCAAAATAGTTACATTATTCACCAAACTGTGGAGTTACTGAATATGAAATGATAATATCTCAGACATTTTTATAACTTCCAGGATTTTATGGCATAACAGCAATTTCTTTAAAATATTAAGTCCTCTGAGATTTTTGGAAACATCATGGAAAAAAAAAATATATTGCCTAATATGCTGTAGAAGAAAAGAAAAGATAAAATTGCTAACCAGTTTTTCTGCAAAAGAATCTAGTTTCCTGTTGCTGTAAGCAGTTACAGAAGTCCACACTCCACAGTCACTTCATTAGTAACAATCTTTAGCAATTCTTTTGAAGTCAGTACAGTTAACCAGCTGTAAAACCAATGTTACTGAAATAAAATCCAGATCTACCATGTCCATACTTTCTGCCATGTACTGCACTCAATTCTCATGCTTCTTTCAAATTGTCACTATTGTTAATAGTAAAACAATAGTCTCTCAGATACTACAGAGTGGTAACTGCTGTTAAATTTACGTTATTTATAGTGGTGACCACTGTGACTGAAGAGTAGCAAATGCAGTCAGCATTCATAACTCGTCTTGCTCAGAGCCACACAAGGCAGGAGTATAGATAGAGACCTTTTGACAGCCAGCAAAATACTCATTCCTCTAGAGCATATTGTATGCATCCTATACATATTCACTTCAGTTAGAAAAAAAGGTTTTTTCTACCAATCAGGTCAGTGTATGAAAATAATTCTATCTCGCCATGCTGCATGCATCATGATTATGGATGTGCTGAAGCACCAATAATCAATCTCAGTTACTGGAAAACGTGTTGTCACTTGCTGCTCTTAGTCATGCAAAGTGTTATACAAAGAAGCAGAAGTAATACAGCTTGATTTTCATGGAGGTATTATTGTACATGAAGTACTGAGAGGTTATAGATTATGGTAGGAACACAAGCTGCTCAGTGCTATTCATTTTACTGTGTTTTTATAAATGATTATGGAAGTAAAATATAAGCTGCGTGGCTATGCTGTCAGATAGAGTACCTTGCCTTTCTCTTCCACTTTCTTCTACCCATCCAAGCAACTTGCAGAGGTGGCATTATTAGGCATTTTCTCCTCCTCCCAACGAACTGTTTCCTTTCTGCAGGGATTAGTTTAAAATGATCCAATCCATATCCTATAAAATTGACATCTCTCTGTAAGTTGTAAGTGGCAGCTGGAAACAGAACAGTTCAGAGGTGCAGAGATCGTCAGTATTATGCGAAACAACCATTCATTTGCATCCCATTTACCTTGAGGGAACTTCAGCACAGGTTTAATGTTAAGCGTGTGCTTAGTGTTTTGTTGAGTTGTTAAACCCTGAAAAGGCTGCTCTCAGCAGCAAATAGAAGCCTACAACTCAGCAAGTGCTTCTGAATTGAGTTCCATTGAATACAAAATAAATTAATTTGAAGGGTGAAAAAAATGTCCTAAGTCTGCACCTCGTGCCAAAGATTTTGTTACACCCAGAGCTGTAAATCTGAGGGAGAGTAAATTGGCTAATGACAAGACCAAACCTGTGCAATTATATAGGATCTTCTCAAAGTCTGATATTTCATTTTAGAGCCTGTATTTTTTAGGCTACAGGCTGAAATGAAGCACACTATTAAACTGCCACTTTTGGGTATTAGGTTGTTCATGGCTTCTCTCTATTTTAGTCACCCAAGTTTGCAATGATTTTCTCAGGGATTTCTGTTGTTATTGCCATACTAGTCCATAGTATGGCTAGGTCATAGCATCATTTTGAATGATCTTGAGTTCAGCTCAAGATTGGCAGTAAGAACAAATTAGATCATAGTTCTTCTTACAACCCCATATGCAAAAGAGGAAAATACAATTGCATTTTTGTTTCATCTTTCATGTTTATAACACTGGTGTCATTAACCCATCCATACCCTGAGAACACACAAGTTTATTTTCAACATCTTGTAACAAGAATGAATGAATGAATGAATGAATGAATGAATGAATGAATGAATGAATGAATGAATGAATGAATAACAATAA
>NW_024881280.1:20486149-20573649 GCF_018691265.1 Tyto alba
CTGCCATTTGCATTTGTTGCCACTACAAGCTTATAATATTCAGGCTGGAAAGATTCAGCCTCTGTTCTTTGTACAAGGCTGAGAGGAATGAATTGTTACTTTAAAAAATTATATACTCCTCTTGTTATGTAAATCCTTGGCTGCAGTTTTGTCAAACTGCAGCTAATAACAACACTTAAACTGACTGATAGATTTCTGTAAAGCAGGGCAGGGTGCTACCTTTAACTAAATATCTTCACTAATGCAGATGATAGCTCCGAGGGAGTTTGTTAAAAAGTTAGTGTCAAGCTCTACATCTCAAAGCTCCTTATGGTTCCTTAAAAGCTGAAAGAATTTTAACTAGATTTCCTGTATCTTAATAACACGAAAGAATGTTTTTTGAAGACTGCTGTTCATTGCATCATAATCTCTTTAACTGTGTTAAGACACTAAGATATTTTTTAAATAACAGTGTGTGTAATTTTTGGGAAAAAAGGATATCAATATGTGATTATTATGAAAATGAAGAGGCAGCTAGTAGGTATGGAATTTTTCAGAATCCTTGATGTGTTCATTGTAGCATTACTAAATGACTGAAATCTAAATAACATTTGGCATTATAATAGAAGAAAATAACTGACTAAGCTAGCCTAAGAAGCAGTGATATTGCACCATAATAAGAAGTATATTTCTTCAAGCAGCAGACTTTCTTCTCTGAAATTAGACTGAAGATAATGGGGGTAATTAAAGGTGTATACTTAGTGGGCAGCAAAGCACCAAAAAAGTGAATTTAAGGACACAATTTCAGAAGGCATGTTTGACAAAAACTTTACTCACGCAAGTAGCTGGTTTCAAGACTGTCACCTCAGTGGTTATGTTCTTTGAAATCCCTGAAATCTTCAATTCAGTTTAATGTTAACAGTGAAGATTTTAAGGTAATTTGAAAGCCTTGATGTAGAACTTATCTTGCAGAATCCCACTGTCAGAAGAGACCCTCTGGACCATGCTGTCTGGATGGTTAATTTACTTTTTCTTTATATCTACTTGTGTCTTTTCATTAGTTGTAATAGTTCTGCAGGCTTGGGATTATAATGGCAATACCGTCCTTTTAATAAATTCAATGTAGCTAGTGCTAAGTACCCAGTAAATGGAAAACCAGCTGTTTTCAAGGAGCAACAGAGTAAGGGAAAAAATCTCTTTCTTTGGGTAAAACAGTTATCCAAGGGTTATAAGAACTACTGTATATTTCTTGGTGGTAAAGAAACATTTCCCTTTCTGTTCCTAAAACCATCTGATATCTCTAACATCAGTTAGTAACTGTAAGACTGGTGTCAGGAATAACATATCCCAGCTGCATTTTAGAATGAATTGAGCTGGGACAAGGGGTCCTTGGAGCTTACTGAATGGGTGAGAGCTTTTAAAGGGAGAAATCAATACTACCGCAGGATTTAGGCAACTTAGCAAAATATATCAGACAGAACTTTGGTCAAAGAATAACTCCAATAGCAAGTTAACCCATGGAGTGCCTGAAGTACAGTCTATAGCATTTCACTTGAACTCTTAGTTGAAAAGTAGAACGTTAGTTACTCTAGCAGGGGACTGGAAGTCTCCAGTGTAGTAAAGGCTGCAAATCCATTTCCCTTAAAGGTCTCATCCTCACATGTGTTATTCAAAATCTCTTTGTAATTTTTCACATCTGACCTCAGGTTAGACATGAGCAATTAAAGAATTGCTCAATTAAGTAAAATTGCTTTACATTTGAGAAAATTTACACTTTTTCTGAGTTATTACTTAGTAGAAGAGGTACATTTCTTATAGTCATAAGGACTAAGCAGTATTAAAAACATTAAAATACTTTCTTGGGGAGTCTTCATAGATGTGAATACCTGTTTGTTAGGTGGAAGAGATTACCATCTGAAAGGCCTGTCACTGCAAGTGTATTTGCTTAGGTCTTAGCAGAACATTCTTTTTATAGCTGCATTTCCCATGCATAGACTGACATCAGATGCAGGGATAGCTGTCCATAAGCTAATGCAGAGTTTGTGTGAGGAAGACTATAACTTCCTTATCATACATTATGTAAAGAAATGTCAGAAGAGAAGAAAAAAAAAAAAAAAGTCTCAGGCAGAACTGAAGAGCAATTTTGGACTCTATATTTCTAGATTTTAACTTTAAAAATCTCTTTCTTCCTATTGAAATGACATAGAAATAGTAAAATCCTGTAAAAAGACTAAATAAATGGCCATTAAAATGATGCTGTTACGAGCCAAATACTACAAGTATAATGTAGAGGAGAGTCACTCCTTTCCTACCCTGTCCATTTCAGTAAAGTGTGAATTTAAAAAGCCCAGTTGGAAGTATTCAAATGATACCATGCATAGCAATTAAATTGTTTCTTTGGGTGGTTTCAAAACCAAGGAAATTAAAAACTTAAAATTACATTAACACCTCACTGAACACTAAACTTCGTTGCAGTCCTGCCCTCAGAGCTAGGCTGTGGGAAGTTATATTTCTTATAAAGTTTTAAATTCCCATCCACCTTCTGTTAAGGTATGAGAATTCGAAATTCACTCATTTGGCATTCGTAGTGTCCCTCAGCAAAAGTATACAGGAATAGAAATCTTTCTTTTAAGTATTTTCTCATTGTTTATATAATCCTATTCAAGCCATAAAATATGAACAGTTCACTTTGTGGCTGGAATGAGTACATTTTTTGGAAGGTTGTGGTTTTTGACTCCTCCTGAATCTTCGTGTGTGCCTACATGCCAGATATCTCCCGAGCTGCAGCAACTGTTGATGTGTCCAAGCCAGTTTCAGATTTGTTGATTTGGGTATTGCCAGCAGTGGTGCTAAAGCAGCATGGATCTCACCTCTATTGCAAAATTCACCTCATATCTGGGTAAATATTCAGAAGAATCAGCTGGAGACAGCTATTATTTCTCAGAGTTGTCTGTGACTAAAGAAGACATTCTTCTATATGTTGTAATATTCCTTTTAACAGGGAAAGGGTTTATTGTATGCACACGTACTAAACCTCAGAGGAGTAGGATAGGGCCCAGAACCTCAGAGACATCTACCTCAATTTTTGGTTTACTTTTTTCTTTAATCACACGTTCAGACAAGAATGGTTTATTAGGACTACGATTCTGGAGTTTGCTAAAGTCACTTAAGAGGTTTTTGCCCCACTTACACACCGTGACCACTGCCACAAATTAGTGCCACCAAAGGTGAAGGAAGAGCATGGTCAGCTTGTTGACATGTCAGTTGTCACATTCACAGCCAGGATATTAATATAAGCTGAAATCAGTGGTGGTTTCAATAGTGGCCAAGCTGAACTGTGAATTGCAGCTGCTAAGAAGCAGATACACCATGCTTGGCAACCTCGGGCAAAAAGATGGCAGAGATTTAGCAAGCAGACACCTTTTAAATCTTCTCAGCAGGAATCTTCAGAGTTTTTTGGGGTCAAAATCCCCTATCTGTAAAAACAACAGGGAAGACAAACCCCATACTATGCCAAAAGGAAACGAAGCTGCAACCGTGATATGTGTGTTAGTCCCATCACAGAGATGGCTGCCTCCCATGACAGTAAGGTTTCATCAGAAGTGCTGTCACAAGACCTTCACTTCTTGTGAAGGCTCAGCGGGTGAGAGCACAGTACGTAACCTGTTGTTCCTGATGCTTTATTTTCTCCTATTAAGCAAAGTTCTTTCCTAAATTCAATGCCAGAAGCTGCCACGAGGTCAGTGTTCTGCTGAGCTGCTGTTCTCCCATTTGGCAACCCCCAGCTAGTGCCACCAGCTTCTACTTCTTTCATTTGTAATTGCAGAGCTTACAGTTTCCTTCTGTCTGCAGCTTTCAGTTGAACAGATACTGGAAATGTAGTTAGGAGAATCACTTACAGCAAATACAAACAGACTACTGGAATTATGGTGTCTGAGAGGTAGTTCTGACTGAACCTGAGGTAAAAGCACATCAGCTCACAGCAACTACACGTATTTTCTATCCATTCTTGTGCACCAGCAATGATAGAGTAAAAGTAGAATTTTAAATTTCCTTCTGGCTGATTTTCTGGCTCCTAGAACAGTCATCCCTGAACGTCTCAGGTTCACAGCTCCTGGTGTTAGAGGTACAGCCAGAAAGGGAGTCACGTTCAAACAGCACTGTTCCATGAGCTGCTGTAAACTGCTGATAAATACTCATAAATAGGGAACCTAAAGGTATCCTAGACATAGCTTCCCACATCACGTTCTGTCCTGAATTCAGCTCCGCCAGAATGTCAGAACTAGAGTCCAGGGAATACCACAGTAAGTAGGTATGCCAAGGAATTGAACATAGATATAAGCTGTGCCAGTGTAAGTACCCTGAGAACTGCCGGTTAATTTCTCCCACAATTATTGTTCAGGTTGATTGAGCTATATTATTGCATGGTGCCTGCAATGTACAAGAAATGCCTTAAAAAACTTACCATGAAAGTTAAAACTACAAACCAAACAACTGTGTACTGTCTTGTTTCCAACATCATTCACTTGTAAAGCATTCATTTGGAAACACTGTGATGTGTGTTGTGATACCTATTAAATTCTGTAAACGTGATGACAATAAGGAATGTCAAATATTTTTTGAAGACCCTTTGGTAATGTATTTCAAAACCAGCATGAAAGTGATTTTTTTTCCCCCACTTTGACGGGTGAATTATTTACTGCCTAGTGTAGTTTTCTGAATAGCTGAAGTTTTCTATCAATGAGATGAATTTAGAGTCAGGCAAGGGAAACCATCTCACTAACCCTGCATCCAACCCCATTCCCAAGGCAGTTTGACTGTATCTACAGCACTTTCTGCTGTACTGCAAATGTCAAACAGAAGGTATAATGGATTTAATATTAGTGCTGGCCAAGGTGTTGAGGGAGCTGTTAATAATGTCACTCCAGTTATTGATCTGAAGCCTTTAGAAATCAAAGAAAAGTGAGAGAACCCCAACTGGGGAAAGGCACAACAGTGACTGGTTTTTATTGCCAATATATTTCTACATATATAGTGCTGACTTTCTGGAATTATGTGATCATCATTAATCTTGGGGAGATTTCTGGAATCATTATGTGGTAGGATAGGGTGACCTGTATGCATGCTAATGTTAAAACTTGCTTTCATTCCAACCACGAGTCAGCTTTAAAAGATACAGTAGTGATGGCAACGATGTTAGCACAAATATTCAAATGTAGGGATTTTTTTTTTTTTTTCTGCAACCATTTGCTGTTGACATTAGGGTGTCTGGATTTGACTCTTCCAAAGAACACTGTCATTTCATCTGTCTGTTAATCTGGGATATGTGTAAATGCTATTGCAGGAGGCTAGATTTTTCCTAATTATAATAAACATGGCTCAGCTACCTCTGTTTACCACAGAGCTAAATTTCACTCTGAGTTTATATTCTTCTAGGTTCCTTTGCCATAGTTAATCCTGCAAGATTAACTTGTAATGTTTTGTTCTAAAATAGAAATTGGTTCTTAGAATAAGTGTGTGCTTTCTTCCTTCAGCTGAATTCTCCAATCTTATGGCAGTCTGTACAAGGGGAACCTCTGTTGTCTTTAGTCAGTAATTAATAAATGAAAGCAAAATGTAGAATTTATGTTTAATGTATATCAAATAAACATATAGATCATTTCTATGTTTATACAAGGTAAATAAAGATAAATCCAGCAGAAAACTTGCAATAGCTATGTGCTAGATTGAAGATTAAATTTGTCTCTACCACAACTGTGTCTTTAAGCAGGTCCATTATACAAAGATATAGACACATGCAAGTGCCTAAATAAGGCATAATTATATAAGTGTGTGTGTATATATATATATATTTATGAACATACAAGATGTACATGGTAAATTGTGAAATTAGCTATTGCAAGTGTATTTGTTATATTACAAAATTAGGCAAGTATATTTATTATATTATGAAATTCCAAATCAGTATAAATAGGAGACAAATCTACCTTTGTTTTCATTTGATCCCCATGTACTGTGATAAACACATAATTAAACAACAGAATTGATGTGTATGTACAAATTCTATTAACTCTTTTGTGACTAGTGGGAGACCATCCAATAGAACCCTTGTTGCACTCTGGACAGACCAGTATTTAGTGTGGTCCTCTAAGTTCTTTGGGACAGGCAAGAAGAAACTAAAAATATAGCTGGAGGATTGGAGACTATGTGGATCTTCTACTGTACTCCTTACCTCCCTAAATAAAGGGAAAGACACAGGCGAAGTAGACTGGAGAATTTTTACTTGCCTCTATCGATTTCCCCAACTGCTTTCTTCACATCTATTTGATCTGGGCTCTGAGGTCAAGATTTTTGTTCCATTGATCACATGTCTAGCAGTACTAATGGAGTGTGTTCCTCTGTCAGCTAAAGTGTAGTGAGAAATAAGACTAACTTGTCTTCCTGAATATCCCAAATCTTACATGGAATTGTTTTCGGTCATACAGCATAGTCTGGAAAAACCACAGTAATTGTGTTTGCAACTTCTTACAGGAGATAATTTCATGAAGTTATTTGTGATACTCAGACTATATGTGCATTTACAGTACATTCCATTAATTTTTGTACACAGCCATAATGTTAATTTCATCCTTCCCTCAGAAGTGCTTTCTTCTGAAATCTTCCACTGTTTTTATTTTGTGCCCTTCTCTCAGCTTTCAATTTTCTCTGTTAGTTTCAGGTGAAGGCCGCATTTTCCCAAACCAAAGAATCATTTTAGTCTGTTACCATATTTACCTATATACCCTTAAATCACCCTGGCTTTTTTTCTCCATCTTGTTGTTACAAATTCACGTCCCGTTTACTATTGCCCCCAACCCTCTTCTTGTATTTCCAAACTCCATAGATTTCTTTCTCCTAAATTTTGTTCTGTGTCATTGTGTATCTTTCAAAATTCATTATCATTCACCTACTCATTATATCTATTTTCTAACTGTAGGGAATCTTTCTTTTTTTCATTTGGCAAATTTTTTTATAGTCTCTTTAAATGAAATGTAGATCGCAAAATTATCAAAATTATCAAAACATATTTTGTAGATCAGAATTATTTTGTGATCTAGATATATTGTTTATTCCTCCTTTTAAATTTTGAGTTGTAAAACCAGAAATTATTATATTTAAACAAATAGTTTTAAGACTTTTCTGTGTTCCTCTATAATATAAAATTGCACTACAGCCTTTATTTCCCAAATCTATAGTGATATTAACTTGTCTTTCAAATATTATACTTCTAATTGCAGCTGGATAGGCTGTTTCTTTTGCATATTAGAGTAGAACAGTACCAATGCTTAGTAATCTGAGATTTCTAGCAGATCAGACCTGGCGCTTAAAGCTCTTGGCTTCTTGTAAGTCAGTTATGTATAATTCATCATACTACAGACTAAAACCTTGTTCTTGTCAAAATTACACAATTCTATCTTCTTTATATACACAAAACAGCAGAGATACAAAGAATGATATTACTTGGTATCGATTAAGATCTGCGGGGGGCAGAGATCAGAAAAGGGAGAACTGGCCAAAAGGAATGTCCGCCTCCAGTGAACAACTTTACTAATGGTCACGTTGGGAAAAGCCTGGAAATATTGCTTCTGTATGAACGGTTTGCTGCTTCCAGCTCTCAGGGCTTTTCCCAGGCAGTTTGTCTCAGGTGCTCCTTGCTTTTCAGCTGTGAATAGTATATGACCACTCTGAACAACTTGCCTAATTTATCATCACTTTATCATCTCTATCTGTTTGTCACCAGGTAAAGTAGCTACAGTGCCTCTCTCATTTTCTTACATTTTTTACTGGGGTAAATTGCTCAACTAGCTGCAGGGTAATTAAAAAATCCACTGCCTTTCTTGTTCCCCGAGTCCTCTGTGCCACTGAATCCTGATGTTTCCAGTCTGAATTTGTCACCCTTCCAGCAGCAGCAGGTCAGCTATCACAGAGCTGTCTATTCTGTGTTAGTACAGCACCTAGCATGGTGAGGTTGTAGTCCAGGGGCTCGACAGTGCCACCTGTATTGGTGATGGTGATACTCATCTACAGCAGCCAAAAATAAGGTTTTTTACAATCAGGCTATTGTACAGGTCCATAACCTGTCTGTGGGATTGTTTCTGTGCAGCCAGCACCCATGCTGGCTACTCCCCCCAGGACCAGACACTTAATGTGTGATAATGTGGCAGGACTGAAACACAGTGCTAATCCAGTCCAGTGTAGGTAATTAGGGCTAATTATTTCATTAATTGTAGTTTACCAAAGTGTATTACCCTTAAAGGTTTTGTAGAACACTGAATGAAAATATGTAGTTGTGCTATCTTCAGTAACATAGAGCTTCCTTTTTTCTTTTTTTTTCTTTTTTGTTTTAAATGAATTTCATTCTGATGATAGGTGCCAGATGGAGACAGCCCTGGGAAATGAAATTGTTTGTTTATCCACATAACACGTACAGCATGGGCAGCAGCAGTGTAGTCTTTCCCATGCTGTTTCATTGCTGTTCTCCAGCCTTCCCCTCCAGTGACGATCTATAGAGGTGGGAAGGCAGTTCACAGTCCATGCCCTGCCCAAACTCCAAGTGCTTTCCTGTGAATATCTGCAGTAGTGCCAATTAGCATCCATTTTCATCAAGTTTTTTGGAATAGGAAGTGTGTTGGTGCCCCAATCCAGTCCAAATAGGCCACCAAATGATAATACTAATTAACTGCTTACCTAAATCAAATTTTAATCAGTGACCTATGCACAGAAGATCAAAGGCTTTAGTTTCATGTTTCCTATTGTATTTCTCCTGAGGCATCTATTTTCTTATAATAATGGTTTTCCTCTTAGCAAGATCATCAGAATAATGATAGTACTATTAAAAGAAGCCAAAATAAAAATTATAAGACCAAAGCAAAATAATCTAAATAATCTCTTTAATAAATTTATTTACAAGGGGGTCAAAAATTATATTCTCCCACTCTTCAGCCGAGTATAAACATTGTCAGAGAGGAAAAAAACAAAACAAAACAAACAAAAAAAAACCACACCAGAAAAAAGACAGAAAATAATATCTTGAACATTTTCATCAAATGTATTTCAACCATATATCCTAGAATCATGTTTTTAATAAGTTGATAAGCTTTGTAATTCTGCATAAAACCAATTTTAGTTTAGGGCTTATGTTTGAGAGAGGTTGGCTAAAACCTGTGCTTTTTTTATTATTTTACAGCTTGTTTTGAAAGTGTCATAAACAAATGACTTAAGTGTCCCACAAGACAAATGTTCTTTAATCATCTAATGCACTCATTTATCCTCAGCCTTAACCTTAGTCCTAAATTAAGTCTCTTGCAAAAACATAACTTCATCTAAAAACACCCATCAATCCTATGTGATTTTGATAAGCACATTTAAAAAACATAAACAATCAGACAGTTGTCAATCCAGTTGAAGTTCTGTCCGATTGAAAAGTTATTCATTAGGATATATTCCTAATGCACCTGCTGCTAATAAAATTTTAAAGTGGAATGAACAATATTTTCAGGTTGCTGCTAGAGTTAAAATTTTCTGCCATTCACTAGAACTTGCTAAGAATAAAATCAAAATACATATCAGGAAAATAGCAACTTCAGCTTAAAATGAGCAACTTCTAGCCTAATGAGATGTATTTTTCTGAAAATATTAACATAAGTTATATTTTAATTTGCATTCCAGTTTCACGGTACCAGTAGCAAAGTATGTGTCACACCTTTGTGTTAAGTTTATTTGGTCATTACCTTCATTATCTACTCAGGAAACCAATGTACATGGATGCATCACCCAGGAAAAAATGAGTAACATAGACATACGTTACACATTCAAAGCAAGATATTTTGCAGAAGCTGTCATTTGACCTGAATAAATGAATAAAGTGGCTGTGAGTGGATATGAAAGACCGTTAGTGGCTGATATTCACTATAATTCAGAATTAATTCAGATTCTCTTTAGTTTAAGCTATACTCAGCTATAGCCATAGCTAATACAGCATTTTATTTTATTTTATTTTTACTACTGGCCTCTTTAGAACCTGGAAAAATACTACTGTTGAGCTCTTTGGGATTCTTTCTCACTGGGGCTTTAAAATTCTAAAGAACAGATAAGAGCAAACAGCAAATAACTGGATTTAGAATAAACTCAGAAATTATCGCTAAGGCCCTTCCTCTGCCACAATTTGTCAAATCTGCTGATAGGAAACAAATTCTATTCATAAAGATTTTATTTTTTGGGGCCCTCTTGTGATTTGGTAGCAATTCAATTATAGTTTTGTGAGATAGTGAGCCCGGAGAGGGAATCCAGACTGACAAGAAATATGACAGGACAGTTACAGAGTGTTTATGCAATTAAACTTTCACTGACAATACCTGCGGAATGATGAATGCGTGGGCGGAGGTATGTGTGCACAAGCAATGCCCCACAAGTATTGCACATTTTTCATTATTATACAACTGTTCAGATCTTTCAAGAATAGCCTGAAGTGAGGTGGAAAAGAGAGTGCTGTTCTGCAGCATGTTAACCAAATGCCTTTTTTTTTTTTTTCCAGTGGGTCTTGATATGCCAGGTGATAAAAGAACATCTATTTTAGAGAAATGTTGCAAGAAGATTAAGATTTACCCTGAGTTTGACATATATTAATTTTGGATTCTTAAAGAGGTTTTATTCTTTTTCTATCTGCAACTTTATATCATTTCAAAACTGATAGATACTGCATAATTAAACTGCAAGGTTATTCATTTTATGCATACAGGTGCAAAGGGCACTATAAAAGTAGGATTTTACTGATTGTAGATTAGAAGAGAAAGGAGAAACTTAAAAGAATTTTGTAAAAAACCACAAAAGCTTACAGAGTAGATTAATTTGGTTGATCATAGTCTGTATTTCAGTATGTCTGTCTTCCATGGACCTATAAAATCAGGCAGCTTATTTTAGAGGCTCTGAAAAATTGTGTTGAGTTTTCCAGGCTATTACAGTAGTTATTTTTACTTTTCATGTGAAGTTGCTCATTTGTAGTGGGGTTTTGATTTTGAAAACATGCTGTTAAAACATGTTGACCTGGACTACCTCTTTTCCAAGGAGTCTAAGTGCAGCACTGAGTTCATTCCTGCAAACCTCATGTTCAAAAACTGCTGTACACTAAACAAAAAGAAAGTTGAATAACTATGATGTGATTGCCTGCCAGAGAAGCTGAGCAGAGCACTAGCTCTAGGTTTTAGTTTGCTATGGACAGAGGTTGAAATAGTATGACTGGCACTAGAAGTATGAAATGAGGACCTGGCAGGTAAATTATTATAAAGTGACCATTTAAATATTATCTAGAACCATGCTGAGCTCTCAGAACTTGACTTCACTGAAGTAAACATTGAATGTTCAGAATTTGATACCTACACACCTGAATTCAAATCACTAGCAGTAAGAAAAAGCTGTTTCCTATTCATTCATGCTTACTAAATCTTTCAAAAATTGCAATCGGCTTCAAACAATGACAATCTAAATAAAAAGGTTGCTTGTGCCAGTGAACTGTTTAGTGATTCTAAATTATGTGTGCTAGATTGCAAAATGGAAACTATTTATTTATTTATTTATTTATTTATTAATATAAGCATTTATCTCATGAGAAGAAGCTCCTGAATTTCTATTCCTTCTTTCTAGAGGTGGTTGCTTCGTATCTTGCAAGGTCCCCAGTGATGTCCAGGGAAATACCCATTCATCTTCCTGATTTACACACGGACGTCTCTTCTCTTTCTGAAGGAATGACAGTATTTACCCGGCTTGCACACAGCAGACATAACACAGCTTAAGTTACTCAGTGCCAAAAGCTATAGTGTATTGAAAAAAACCTGATTTTCCAAGAGCTGTTTCTAATACCTACTAAAATTGATGGCAAGAAAAAAATTGTTTTCACATTACTTAGGTGTTAAAATTACATGGTGGTGTTCCTTTATTTTCAAAAACCAAACCTAATCCTGTTAATTCAAAGTGAATAACAAACAGGACTAAGACTTTTTCCCAAGTTGTTACATTTATTCAACCTGCTTGTGTTTTGTTCTTCATCATAATTATTTCCAAGTCAAATCTGTGCTGATTTCCTTGTGGACCCACATACCTCTGACTAACTTAAAGAATTGAGCTGGGATAATTCACACTATTCCTTGGGGGTCATGTTCTCTGTTTTTTTTCAAGGACATTTTTATTACAAAGCTGATGAAATTTGCATATTAATTCATTTCTTTCAATTTTTTAAGATTAAATGTTGTCAACATGTATCAGTGCAAGGCTCTGACAGTGCTGATGAAATGGGTCAGTCAAGCTTGAACATTTAGAGTAATGCAGCCATCTGCAACCCCCAAGCCCCTTGTGTAGTTTAGTGCTACCATTGCAACTTGATTAAAAAAAAGTTTTATTCAATGCAGGATATTAAAACATTATCTGTGAAATGATACGTGTTACTCCTGCCATTTGCAGGGAAAGTATATTTGACAACAAAATGGATCTAAGGATCTCCTTGCTGATTGAGAGTTAGTGCTTTGTCAATCTTAATTAAACTCCAGTAGGAAAAGTGTTGGGAAAAAAAAGAGTTTCTGCTGTGCCAGAGCTTAGAAGTTATTAAACTGGGCTTAATGTCCCCTCCTAGCCTGTAATTTTACTGTTTGAAAAGCAGTGTTATTTACAGGAAGGAATTGCCTAAATCCTTGTGTCTCAGGGGCCCTGGAAAGCAGTTGCATTCCTCTGAAAATACCAAGACTTAATAGAAACAGAGAAATTAGAAATGGAAAAGAACCATTAGGTCAACTTATCTATCCCCCTGCCAGTGCAGGAGAGTTCCCTACAGTATTGCTGTCTTACAGTTAATAGTCATGGATTTTGAGACACCATTTCTCAACTACTTATGAAAGTATTTTCTGTGCAAGCTGCTTGGGTTCATTTTATCTTCACTGATGGGACTGATATCCTTGTATTCTAATATTCTTATGTTTTAATAGTCTGTGATTCTAGACACAACATATATAGACTCCCAGTAATATATTTGCTTCTCCTTAAACACATACTGTGCATTTCCATTATGCAGGGTTTTATTAACCTCCATTTACTCAGTATCTTATTTGACAAGTAGTCCCTTTGATATCAATGAAAATGATACACAATAGCCTTGATAATTAACTGGTATAGATCAGCATAGCCTCTTTGTTTTTAACGGTGTGGAGTCAGTTGTGGGTTTGGCTGAGGACCTTTTGAAATCATCAGGTCTGATTATGAACTTAAGGCAGTTAAATCCACCCATAACACCAAAACAATGTGTTAACTCAAACAACAAGTTTCAGATGTGAACTCACTTCTCTTCAATTACTGCTACAACTTAATCAGTTGATGTATTTTAATAGAAATTGCTCCTGGTCATAAATGTCCTCATAATTGCTACTTCTGATAGCCCCAGCAATGTACATTGGCCTTAATTGGACAAAAAAAAATGATATCTTGGATTGCAGATGTAAAGACTGACTCCTACCTTGAGTATCAATACAAAGCATGAATTCTAATACTAATCAGAAAGCAACCTTCCAGCCCCCCATAGCTGTGGAAGAGAAAACTACTCAAATGTTATTTTGACGTATGGCAGAGTTGCAAGCCAGATCCTATACTGGTTTTACTTTTAGGCAGTCGCCTCTGAAGACTTTATGCTGTAATAGCAGAGTGTATTTTTAAATTCAAGCTTCCTTTAATCCATGTCATACAGGAAGCTTGTGTTAATCATATCAAAGACTGAACAACATTACAGGACCAATGTATTTTTTCTAAGCTGCATATTTTTTCATGTGGTGGACTAAAAAGGATTTAAGAAATATCATTATGTAGACATTGGATATCCTTTTAATACAATGGTGAATCTGAGCTAGTAGTATCTAGATTTTAAGACCAAACTCAAAAAGTTGTATTGGATCAAAAAATCAAAATCAGACTTCACACTGTAGTAGAGTCTGAAAATGTCAGATATGAAATATTTAAACTGTGGAACACAATCTTCAACTTTGGGCTATAAAACTTTAATTTTGTGAGTTTCTGTTTCTCCAGTTGTTCAATATTTTTAATTCTACAAATCCATGTTTATTAGCTTTCAGGATTTAAACAGTGTTACCGAGTCTATTGAAAGTAAATGATGCTGACTTCTGAGAAATATAGTTACTATGATTTGTTTTCTATTTCTACATTCAAGATAAAGGCAAATGAAAGAACAAATAAAAGGAATTGATTAGCACAGCTCTCTCTTTTAATTCTTGTAAAATCACCTAAAGTGCTTTGCTATTTGTTCTTCCATACACTACAAGAAACAGATCAAATTGATCTTGAATGTGATTTTTTTTTGAACAGTGATAATTTTAGGATACGTAGAGAGAACTTTAGCATCTTTGATTCTATATAATCATATTTTTTACAATTATTAATTGTAATGCCCAAATGAAATCTCCTTCCACTCTGTGACTTTCCTAAATATTTTGCATATCACAGTTCTTGGTCCAAAATCCCAATCCCATTGAATTTGACAAACCAGATCATGCTCCCATTATAAACAATGCAAATCTCTGACTTCTGTAATTAAGTTGTTCCTGTATTATGCATAATGTTATACAATTACAGTGGGGGTGAGCACTTCCTTTAACATCATGTCCTCTTCTTGCTTATATATCCATGATAATTTTTTCTTCTTTTCAGTATTTCCTTATACTGTAAGAACATAGTTTGAAGTACATCTGTTCTAGCATTTCCTATGTGAAATAGAACTATAAGCAATCCATTAGATAAATTGATTGCAAGAAATTGGTTGGCCTCATTAAATACTGTAGATAATTTAGCAAAGTTTGGGGTTTTTTTTTACCTTTGGATTTTTAAGCAATGAATTCTGTTAGCTTTGGTAAATAACAACAGCTTTGTTTTGGCAGTAGCTGCTGCAGACTCCTAAATCCAAGTTATTTTATCTAACAGTGTTTTGATTAAATTTATTCCTCTCCATCTAACTTAATTTTTTTATTTAATGCAGTTTTCAAGCTATGAAGGAAAGTAAATCTACTGTAAATCTAGACACTTTTTTGCTGGCAAAGAAATTCAGTATATGTTTGCTGTATACCTTCCATTTTATATATATGTAACATATCGTACTTTTGAACTGTGAGTTTTCTCAGAAACAAACTCAGAAGTTATGCTTGCATGTACAATCTGCAGGCAGGTTGGTACCTTCACATAAGGAAAACATATTTTTAAAATCTTCTGTAATTCTGTAGAGGAAATTTCCCCTGCCAATATCTGTGTGTGAATGTTCTTCCATCTTAAATAGTAGTTCTTACAATGCACAATGTGTGCTGCAAATAAAACAGTCAGGTTTTGACACTTTATGCTTATTAAGCCTTTGTGTTTGACTGGCTAACAGTGATCACACATCCCAGAAAATATTTTGCACTTTATTGTTTGTGCTCTGAGCTGCATAAATTCAAATGTACATGATGTTTATTTAAAATTTTATGGAACCGGGCATTGTTGAAAGAAGATACCACCAGTTGGAAACAGTGGATAATGTGAGATCTTACTGATCGTGACATCTTCATAGGATAATTTGATGTCAGAATTAAGTCTTTAAAATTCTTTCTTTGCTACATATGTGTATGTGTAGAAATCCCAATCCTTAATCATGCAGGGATGCAAGTGGTTCATAATCAGACATGTTGGCCAGGAAAAGGCTAATGAGTGAGCAGTATTGAGGGAGATAAAAGAGTCAATTAATCTAAAGAATAATGGTGGATGCATTTGACTACACAGAAATTTCACACCTTGACAATATTTCAATGAACACTTCTTTATACTTGAGACACTTGTGCTTCTTGGTACACAGAAGCAATAGGTCTGTTTTCTACCTTAATCTTTCATATTATAAAGGAGTTGGTTCAAAAATAGTTACAGTTGAGCTTCTAGTATTCTTATGTTCAATATCCTGGTGTAGATAGAAGTATTTACATCACAAACTACCACTGCTAATACCAAGTGAGCTGGGATATTTTGAATAAAGGAAAAAGCTAAATATAGCCCATACAGGGAAATTGTAATCCATAGATCATTAGCCAGTGTTGGGAAACTGTAATCCATAAATTCATCATGAAACTCAGTTAAGTAATGACAACTGAATGGCATCATGTGTGGACTTACTAAGAGCAGTAATGACTGTCTAAAAGGTGAAGTTACTGAGGTTATTGTGAAATTCACACCTTTCAGAAAAACTATGAATCCATCACAGTAAAGACATTACAGTAAAGACAGTATGTCAAGTACGAGCAGTTAAATGCAAGGTGGTAATTTGGAGAACTAAGAGCAAGACTGAAAACTAATTTGGGTTACATGAAAAAAAATAACAAGAAAGTCTACTTATTGGTAGATACAAATGAACTACTCAGTTTACTGAATTTGCATGGAATAAAGACAGCTTAGTTTATGATCTTTCCATTAGTCTAAACCACAAATGACACTGAGATTTTACAGTTATTCACTGAGATCAAAACAACTGCAATCAAAACCTGAGATTTCAAGAAAGAAGATATCCAAACAAACTGATACATTTGGCAACAGCATATCAGCAGGTCTAGATGGTATGTAACAAAAGAAAAAATACAAAAGAAAAGTGAAGTGGCCAAGCTGCTAAGTAATATACAATGTTCCAGTAAAATGGCAAACAGAAAACTGCAGGGTAACAATGATTACCTAGGAGAGAGACATTTTCCTGATCTACAAAAATGTTTTGGAAAACAGTACTAAAATTACCTTTAAAAATTATGTGATTTTATATCTCCAATTTCTATTAACACACACACACAGACAATATAACAAGTATTAAATGGCTTTAGACTTAATTCGCAAAAATGACTGGAGGTGTAGGAATATTTCTTTCTGAGAAAAGATATGAAAGACCAGAAGTGTTTTCCTTGTAGTATGCTAGGTGTCTCTTTACAAGGAGACAAAAGCATTCAGTAAAATTCATATGGAAGATCAGCGAAATAGGTAAAAAGTGTATTTGTCAAGCACTGTGGATGTGTGGAACTCACTGCCACTTGCTATTCCTGAAGTCAAGAGCAGAACAGGCATTTTAAGTATGTGAGTTTATACATGGTGACAGCACTCCCTTCTAATTTTGGTTAAACTATTTTTATAGAGGGGTGTATTGTGCTTCAAGTTGATTTAGATACCGATTGATGATTTAAGGAAGAATGGTCTTCTGCATGCACATTATTATCTAATGGTGCACAACAGGTCTTCTGGCTCTTTTTCCAGAGACGTTCATTGCTATCTGTAATCAGAGAGATTGCTGAACAAGCCAATCCTCTCAAGTCCTTTAGTAACAAGGATTCTTCTGCTCTCCTTTGTTTCTCAATAAATATAACATTTGTTTAGACCAACACAGGATAAGTCTCATTCTGTTGATGGCTGAGTTTCTATAATGCCATGTAATACTGCATGATATAGCTCGTGAGCTTCTGCAACCTGGTCATTTCACGTTACACTTATGTTATCTCTGAAGAACCTCCTCCTTCAGGCAAAAGATAGTAGACCTTGGAAAATGGTGGTTAGTAAATGAACAACATCAGACTCAGTATATGTTATACACTTAGTAAATGAACAACATCAGACTCAGAATATGTTATACACTGAAAATGACTGGGGACTGGAACAGAACCTGGAGACTGTAGCAGACATTCCTCACTTTTCTCTCATTTCTCAGCAGTGATGGCTACTGTTGGAAGTCCATTTTATCTAGGATACTAGGCTCTGTATACCCCCAAACCGTTGTGTCTGTTCTGTGTCTCTGATCAGGACAGGTTGCCTGTAGCAGAAGAAATACCTTGTACACAGCACCAGTATCCTGTCCTGCAGTACATCTGCAAAGACACTGAGCTATGAGTCAGTGTATTAAAGAGGCAGCATTCTTGTGCATTTGTTTATCTTTACATTTAGACAGGCATTATCAGTGTTAAATAAACACACTGAAGTTACTATACTTCCCTCCAGGTTTCAAGACTATAATTTTGACTTGGGAGTTTCCCTGTGGCTTTGCAGTTTACAAAATCAGTGGTAAAAGGCTATAAAATCACAGCTGCATTTTGAGCCAGAAATTAGTCTAAATATAAAGACTAGGAAAATCAAGCATTGTTTGAGGAATACAGGTGGGGGAAGTGGGCAGTGGGGAGAGGGATTGAACCTGGAAGCAGCACAGTTAATCGCCTGTTCTATGGATTGCACTCACTCCAGATAATGGGGAGAGGGTGGAGGGAGGAATTTAGAGTAGCTTAAAGTCGTTAAGCCAGAAAGACTATCTGATTCCTTCTCTGTAGCAACATAAAGTACCTTATTCAGGTAAAGAAAGGCTTTACTTACTGTAAATCTCACAAAGTTTATTCCACCCCAGATACAAACTTCACACTAACTTGTTCACTCTGGGGAAGGTTCACGGTTTGGTTTTGTTTTTTCAAGGTTTTTTTTGAGCAATAATAGTCTTTGTAAGATGGCTGCAGTGTCAGCATTTATCTTGAAACTCTTGGATATTAGTTTTGACTGCAGTCACCTTTCTGACAAGTGTTATTGCGACTGTGTTTTATATCCCTGTTCAGGATGATTTCTAATGATAATGCTCTGTCTACCTCACTGCTTCACACTAAATTATAGATGCCACTATGACAGGACAAACTATATCCAAGTGCTAAACTCTACTCCCTTTGTGTGATGTCAGTGCCTTCACTACTTTGTGCCTGGAATTAAAAACAGGATAGGAAGATATGCAAAACATTTCTGCTTAAAAATAATGTTCTGTCAGTTATTAAACAAGTGATATTTCATTTAATCAGCTCAAGGGGATTATTTTAAATGAAAAGGCAGAGAGTATGATTTTATTAACACATTCCTGCCCTAGAGTCCTACTGTAATAACTCTTTGCTTGACTAAATTAAAAAGTTATAATGCAGTCCATCCACAACAAAGACTTATGGATAGTTAAATTTCATTAGTTTTTCTGTTTTGACTTGTGCGTGGAATAAAGGAAAGCATCATGTCTCCAGAAAATATGTCCTGAAGTAAACATTTCATTATGAATACAAACAAACCAGACTTTTAGTGAAGAATGTTATATTATCCACTTTTCACTTGTTAATATAATACCTTCAGCATTAAAACCATGCTATTTGTGGTATCTCTCTGCATATGTGTTTGCTAAAACAAAGGCTTTTATCGAGTAGTGAATTTTTTCAGGCTAGAAAATGTGAACTAAGGCAGACTAAACCTACTACTCTTATCAGCCTGAGAGTAATGACACTTGTTGTGTTGCCTATAATACAAATAAAGCTCTATAAACCATTTTGACTGATGATTTTTAATTCATTAGGCATTGGAAACACTACCAAAACTTAGCAGGAGGATATGCAAAAGCCATTTGAATGCACACATGTATACCTGCAGTAGTATGCACATATACACCTTTGTACAAATCTATCTGTAGCAGCAGATAAATAGCAAGGGTGTCACTACTGACTCCAAATTAAGACTGTGCTGAGATTGGGAAGTGTACTTAAAATCTTGGTTTAGGTGGCATAAATAAATATTTCTGTTTATATGACAATATACATAAGACTTTCTTCCTTTCTTCTTATGCAGTTCTAAGAAAGTAGGTTCTATAGCTGTCCTTAAAACTTTGGCGGATGACATTGAATATTAAACCAAGAACAAGCAATTTTTAATAATATTTTGGGCTAAAAGTGGACACAGTTCTCAAAGAGGATCCTAGTAATGATCATGCTCTGTCCATTTTTTGAAATGAGAACATAAATGTGTTCACTTTCAACTTGTATGTCTCGTATTTAAAACAGCTGACTAAATTCTGGTCTTCTTTATGTATATAAATCTTAAATAACTATACTGAAATCTTTGGTGATACTCTGCATTTGCTTCCATGTAAACAGAGTAGAATTTAATCCCATTGCTATAAAAAGAAACTGGATATTACTCCTGAGAAGGTTAAAAACATTCTATCTGATATCTCTTCAGATTGAAAACTGTATAATAAATAAGAAAACAAGTGATAGATCAGACAACTGAAAGCAAAGACTAGGTAGCTAAATATTGTAAATAGACAGATAGACCAAGTTATTTTTTTATAAATTCCATCTCAAAGGATTACTTCATTTATCTTTTGAGAGAGACTTTCTCATTACAAGAGGTATTTCACTAAAAAATTAATTGTTTATTAAGAATTAATTAAATAGGTTAGCATGGGACTATCTGATGAGGGAATATCAGTCTCAGTACTTTGAACTTGCAGGTGCTGCAGTGGTTGTAGTTAAGACGTTATATCGGAGCTTTCCTTCATTGCGGAGGGTTGTGTCAAGAAAATCTTTAATATAAAAATAAAAAGCAGTTCATGCATAAAGCATGAAGCCCTGAAGCATATTAGATCTGTTTATCTCTCTGTTTAAAACGAACAGTACCTGGTATAGTTTACATAACAAGGCAGGGATCAGTTTGATAAAGCATTTATATCACCTGGGGAACACGCTGGCTCATTTCCTCAACACCTTTCCGCATGACTCGTTCACCAGCAAGTATAATAGCAAACAAAGTTTTAATAGGTCAAGAGCAGGGGACCTGCTTGCGTTAAAATATAAGACATTTCAGTTTGCCCTTTGACAAATATCTCATATTTCAAGCCTGGGTCTCTGCAGCTGATCATGGAACGATAATTATTGATTAAATCTTTTATGGACAAATCCTTAATTGCATTTGATCGTTTGCAGCCTTAAAGATGTTTTTTAAAAAAAAAAGACAAGTTAAAGCTTAGTGCTTATGTGGTGTACATTAAATGTGTAAATTATCCAAAAAACAAATAAAGGGCCAAGATGGACTCTTGTCCCCACATGAAGTGGCAAAGCTCTAGTGACCTCATTAGAAACAGGATTTCACCTCAGAACATTAACATTTTTGGCAAATACTACAGTATAAATCTGTGAGTTAACATTTGAAAACACTTTTTTAAACAAATGAATTTCAATTTAGTTTGCAATTAAAATCTGTTGTTAGACTAACAGATTTTTTTTGTCACTCTTCCATTTTGTTTAGTGTAATCCAGGATATGAGTCACATTTGCTTGTTGTTTCTATATGTGAAGCAAATACTATAGCTGCTGTTTCTGTCATAGCACATCTGCTCTGCTGAAAACTGCAAAATGATAGATAAACACATGGACAGGAAAAGAAATAGATGAATAACATTTTGTAATTATTTTTTCAGTGAACAGTAATCATCACCAAATGTCTTTGCAGTTCAAAGGCTATTTTTGTTAAGCGGACATACATGGAGCTTCCATGCAAGCTATTGTAACTTTTTGGTATTTTTATTTTAAGTACTGAAAACTGTGTTTTCCCCCAACTGGCACTTTCAGGACTGCAGAGTAAAAGCAATACTGTGCTCATCAGCTGTCCCATAACAAAGGGGAAAATTGTTCAGTAAAGTGAATTATTATACTTTGCCTTTTCTGGAAAGTTCAACAGTGGAAGACATCTTCCTTAGAGCATAATTAATAACAATTTGTGATGCTTTTATGCACAGATGCAATTCAGAGTATCTGTTCACTGTATATAATGTAACAAAAATAAGATGATATCACTTACAGGATATGTATCTAGCATCCCAGTGGACATGAATCAATAATTGAGCCATAGATAAATAGATTAGTTGTGGCAATAGGAAAGGAAAAGAAGCCAAGAAGAAAATTCACAAAAATAATTTTGCAAAGCTTGTCTTACATTTTCATCGGAAACTAAGCAAAATAATCTGACAAGGGTAGAAATCAAGTCATCTGGCAAATTCTTCTACTTTACTTTTATCAGACTGTGTAATACAGCACATGACACTGAAAATAATGAGTTGTCTAAGGGCAGGATGGCAATACTATGCCTTTTATTCAGAAGTATCCAACTCCAACAGCCTGTATGGTAGCTCCTTCTTATGCTTGGAGGTCTTCTAACCACACAGGCCCATGCACTGTTCATTCCTTCCTCTCCCCGAACTGTGCTTCCAGACACAGGGAACCCAGGAGAGCAATGGCAGCTCTGTTGTCTTCACAAAAGCAATGTCTACATCTCTGTATGCTGCTGTGCAGTTGTTAGATATAAACTCTTGGGCATACATGCCTTGCACGAGCTTAGAGGGGGAGTGTGTTTGGGCAACTCTCAGCACTCCAAGGTCATCTAGCAGACGGAGGAATCTGTGTGTAGGTTGTGGTTAGCAAGATGCTTTTTCTATAGACCTTTTGCTTTGTAAGAGTGTATGAGACTGCTGACTTCTAGTGGCTGGCCTGCAGATGACATCAGTCCTGGCACTACTGCCCCTGACAGAAATTCTCCAATGGCTCAAGTGTGAGGCAACATGTGGCACTGGAGCAGGAGGGCCTGAGCACCTCATCTATGCAACCCTCTACTAATCCATGGAGATGCATGGGGCTTGTCACTGGGACAGGGAAATTACACAAACAGGCTAAAATTTCACTGAAAATATCAGAGTGGAATTGTGCCCTATGCATTCAGCAATTATGTGGTACAAAGCATACAGGGGAAAAAAATATCAGCAAATTACTTTGTTTCTCTTGCTCCTCATGACACTTGCCCTCCTCTGCCTCTGTACCTTAGGAGAATACAATATATTCCTCAAACCCCTGCCCTTGTTGCCGTGCTGCACATCATTAGGGTTACTGTCCTGGTTTTGGCTTTTGTTGCTTCATGGTGTTATGCCTGTATGACCTAAATTTTCTTGTGCTCAATCCAAAGATCTATGGCATTATGAAAGCTTTATGAAAAGGCCCATCATCATTCATACAGTTCAAGATAAACATAAAGAGTTATGTAATGAAATATGTCTGTAAAGGAACCTTTTAAGACAGATTGGCTTATTAGAATTACATTATTATGAATCTATTTCTATGCATTAGGTAAGGGGACTACACTGGCAAAAAAAAAAAATAATGTGTGCTTGAAGTCATAACTTCTAAGTTCTTTTTAATGTCCTAAATAAGTGACCTAATTTTCAGAAATGGTGGGAACCAATTTGTCTCTCACGTGATTTTCATGACAGCTTCTAAGTGCAACTTTAAAGCTGACTTGCAGGATCAGGTCCTGCTGTTGTCAAGTGAGGTGAATTAAGGAATCTGTGTATTCCTCTGAACTGCTCAGCTGTGAACTGTCAGAGTCTAATAAAACTGGGCAAGACAGAATAGGATTCCTGCACACACACACACACATACACACACACACAAAAAAAAAAAAAAGGTGCCAGTGAAATTTAGATCAGCAGAATACAGTTTGCTATATTAGAATTCAGACACAAATCAGCTCCAGAAATACTGCTCTAGCAAATAAAAAAAGCATCATGCTGTTCATAACAATAAGCAGTTAGAGATTCACTTATACACTTCACCCAAAAGAAATAGTCTTCTAATTAAACAATTGTTCACAGACATCACATCCCAAGAACTGAAGGAAAAGAAATGGAAAACTCATGATTGTTCCTTTTTATATTTTAGTACTGTGAACTGAAATACAGTTTATCACAAAACTAGATTTTTCTTCAGTTCAGCCTGCTGTTTATAGTAAAAGAAAATTACATATTAATATAAAGCTATGAATCCAGTTTTAAATTCTTCTGATGTCAAAAGGCCCTTCATACTTTTCAGATGAGCCTTGTTATATACCTAGCTCCCTCTTCAGCCCCTTCCTTTGCTTACAGACCTGATTATGGTACCTGTGATTGTGACACTGTATCTAGGACTCTGCAGCTAAGACGGTTCTTATGTGCTAATTCTAAATTTTTAAGTCTTTTGACCACAAAACTGATTTTTTGGGCTATAAAAGTAAATCAAGCATAAAGCAAATCAATGCTTGGAACGTGTCTTATCTGTGCACTTCTCAAGTTTACTTACTGGGTTCCTGGTTTACTCAGTGGCTCTGTTCTGCAGAAATCCTGCTTGCTTTTACCTTTCTCATTCTCCTTCAGTGACTACATTGTATGAGCTGAATTTACTGGTGATTTTCCTGAAAGGAAGACAGAGACTATATACCAAATGTTTGTCATTCTTTGCATGAGGCTGTGCTGAGGATATTCATCGAAAGCCTATGTCTACTCTCTTTCTGATACCATGGTTTTCCAACCCTGACTGTAGACAAGCAGCTGTTCTCTCGTCTCAAAATATTGTAGTGGTGTTTAATTGCTTGCTACCGTAAATAGTTGTTGTGTTGACTAACTGTTGCATTTCATTTTCACTTTTGTCAAACCAGAATTGCATTCAGGCACCCACATGTTGTACTATGCTAAATGCCAACACTGGATGCATGCAGACTTCGGGAAGGGGTACTTTTATTTTGTAGGTTGTTCTGAGACAGGACATAAGGGTATTACCTCCCAGACTGTAGGAACTGGTAAGTGACATGACCTAAAAGACTCAAAATGGAAGGTGAGAGCAAGCTCTACTTTTGAAGCTCTTGTGTAATAACAGTCCATCACAACTCTTTTTATCTTAGCATGGGACTCAGCTGCTCATTAAATTCAGACCATTTAGGCAAGGTTAGGCTTTCTCTGAAAAGAGGGACCTATACTTCCATTCTCACATATTGCTGCAGCTTCTCTTTGGCTCTTTGCATTTGAAATCTGGGGCAGGGAGCTGAAAGCAAGGATAAGCATTACCCCAGGAATGTGAATGGTGCTAGTGCTGCAGCAGGAGTCAGGGAGCATTGACGTGGCTAAAGCCTCTTAATCTTCCTTGATGTATGCATGCCCAAGCATATCTTATCTCCTAAGTCACTTGCGCAGGTGTGGATGGGACTGTGCAGCCATTTTGACATTGCGGAACACAAGCATGGCCAAAGATGATTGTATTCAGGCTGAGTTCTGCTGTTTTTCATTTATTAATGTTTTTGCATTTATGCCATAAACTCTTTCTAACTTGTGAAATCTCTTTTGGGAGACCCCCACGAGCAAAGTAGTCCAAGAGTGTTTGCTGTATCTGTTTGATATTTGTGTAGACATCAGTATGCTATGCTCATCATGGATGGTCCTATATAAATTAATCAGCAGTATTACTGATGTCAGTTTTTATGAACACAGATCTCTGTGTTGTATAAATATCAGTTGATCCATTTGCATGAGTCACTTATCTTCTAACAAGGAAACTTTATGGTTCATGATTTTGCATCAGAAGTTAATCGTAGTCTCATGGCTCTGTTAGTGTTTGACAAAATGGACCTTCCTAGAGAACATTCAGTGAGTGTAGATGGATGTGACACTTAAGGCACTCAAAGTGTAGCTAACAAAGGAAAAACAAATGAGCATTACTTACATGTTCAGCATTACCTTTAGGAGGTCTACAGAGATTTTGGTCTCTGCACTAATCTTATGTTAGTGACTGTCATATTACATTAGCAAATTTAATCTTTGTTAATGTGATAGAAAGTTGCTAATACAATGAGACTCATTATATTAACAACTTTTGCATCATGTTAGCAAAAGCAAAATTTGCTAACAGAATGCAAAAATTACCAATATGATGAGGTAATCATTATCATTATTCTAACACCTGATTATATTAAGCATCTACTAACATTTCTTATATGAAATCACTATTTGCACTGTACTGGGATTTTCTAGGAGAATTTGGGGTGTGCCGAAATAGGAAAATACACAATTTTTTTAACAATAGTTTCTTAGATATATGAGTTTGCTTTTGTATTGCAATACAAATATCACTTAATTGGTGTCATTCTGAAAATTTCTTGACATAGGAAACTTTTTTCCCATAGAACAGCGAACCATATAATGAGCTGTGTCATGACTAAGCCAGTAAGAGAGTGTAAAGAGACTGTGGATCGCTATTGGTCTTATATCACCTTTTGGCTTTGAAAAGTAATTTCACATTACAAGTCATATTTTGCAGTATATAACAAATTACTTATGCAATATTTCACTGAGATGTTCATTTCACTGTTAAGATTTGTATTTTTTGTAGCAAGACACACATGCATTGTAGAATATATTTGCATGTAAGATTTATAGTCTTCCCTGATTATTTTATAATCGTCCATTAAAAATGCACCAGGATTAAATTCAAATTATGATAATATTTTTAATATACAGAATATAATCTGACAGCAAAACTTTAATTGCAATATATAATATGCTACATCTCTCTTATAATTTCTTTGAAAACAGTCTGATTATTATTATCTATAAAGCCTTCATTCTTATACAAACTATGTAATAGCAATCCTTTAACTTTAAAGCTTATCTGTAAAGATTGAGGAGATGGACTTCAGCATAGAATCTTCATGAACAATCCCATAATGGTAATGGGCAAGCTTTGCAAGCTGCTCTCTACCATGTAAATAGTAGAGCAGGGAAAACATAGAAAACATTTTGAATATATAATGTGTAATGCAGTAAAGGCAGCCATCTCAGGCCAGCTGGAGGATGGAGCTTCTCAGTTATGAAGAGATGTTGCACTTAATGTTAAGTCCATTCAAGGACCTGTAGTGACTTCAGCTGAAAGTACTTGAATTTTTCAATACTCAAAGAGAACCACTGGCAAGAAATTTACCACAGATGTCCTTAGCTTCAGAATTTACTCCTACCTTAATACAAATCAGCTTTATGTTGCTGCTTTTAACTCCTAGAGAAAGTACATCAGAATGTTCCTATTCAAAGCCAGCAAATGAAGAAAAGAGAAGGTCAATGTGTGGTGTATTCCTTCTGGAAAGACTCCATTTCTTTTTTTTCTGCACTACTGATTACTTAGAAACCACTGGAGAATTTTAAATCTGGTGGTGAATGAATAAACAAGAAAATCATCTCCTGCCACAGATCTTTATGTGGAAGAGGAATTTCTTAGGAACACAGGAATTCATATAATACATGAGTGAACACTGTCTAGCTATCCCAGTAACTTGTCTTTTAGAATAGCTGGTATCAAATATTTCCAAACCAAATGTAAAATCTATAGAATGGTAACTGTACCTTTTAAATTGAAGCATGACACTTGGTATCTCATGTAAATGATATTACACCTAGTGTGGCATGGTTATTCTTGTAAGTCTTATAGATCTTTAGTCCTTCTTTTATATATACATATATTGATTGTGAATTGCATAGATTACATGTTGTGGAGGGAAAATTATTTTGTTTTATCATTTTGTCTTTATCAGCTCAAAATGTGTTTTCCCTTCAAATTTTTAGAAATCTCCTCGTTCTTATATTATTTTCTATATAACATTCATTATTTTATATACATTTTGTCACATCACTTCTTATTTATCTGCTTTCAAAGCTAAATATTTATAATCTCATTAATCTCTCTTCAGATGTCCTTCTATTATAGTTTTTCTGTTTCCATTATTCTCTTTTTTAATAGTGGATGACCAGAACTGAATACAATACTCAGTGTAAAGCTTGGACTATAAATTTAGATAATGACAATGCAATATTTTCTTTATTAATTTTAGATTCATTTTTATTGTGTTCTAACATCTCATTTAACTTTTTAGTCATAACTGTCTCCATACAGAGCAGATGTTTTCACTGAGATATTTCCATTTCCTTTTATTGCCTAAGTTATAGTTATTTAAAACTCCTCAATATACAGGAGTGGTTTCTTTGAAAGTGTGCTATATCTTGTACTTGTTAGCATGAAATTTCATCTGTTGCTCTGTTGTTCAATTATCTGCTCTGATTGCTATTTAGGTCCCTCTCACGTTCCTCCTGATCTTCTTTTGACATAGTAGTTGCATTTTTAAGTCTTTCTACACTGACATTCACTGTTCAAGTAAAACACATAGCACATGGCAAGTCTGCAGATGCTTTCCACTGATTTGCTTAGTTTAGGTATGCATTTAGCATGAACAGGTAAAATATTGAAACTGTCCCATAGGAAGAGAGACTGATAATCCAGATAGACCAAAACCAGATTCCTAAACCTCACTCTTTCTCTCTTTTTCCCTGTACTGCCTCTGAGGTAGAACACAGATAGCTTCTGTGGAGAGGGAAGTTGTCTTTTATTTGTTCATAAGGATATGGTGCCCTATAAGTTGTAATGTGAATGGAAATGTCCTACTTATCAGACAATAGAAGGAAATAAAATTCTGTAAAAGGAGATAAAAACTAGAAGAGAAAAATGTAGTCTGCTGGAAGTTGGTATCAGAGATGGAAAGCAGGCATTTGTGTAAACCATGAACCCAGGTATGATTCCAAGTTTTAGGCACGAAGTGAAAAATGTCAGTGTAAAAGTATTTTGTATAGTTCTGTAAACACAAAAGAGTATGTAAAGCCAGATATATTTATATGTGAACAAAAAGTCAAAGGTCAGATCCACCTTTGCTTAAAATTTACAAGTATTATGGTATGTTTATATCTAATTTCCTTTCTTTAGTATAAGCCTGTATTTTTTATTGTCTTGGCACTCTAGTAAAGCAACTAGCCTTGTTAAAATAGGCAATATTTTTATCTATTGGAAGGAATACATATGAATATGCTTTTCAAATTTCAAATTGAAATCATCTACAGTGGTACTCTTCAAGGACAGAAGGGTTAGCTGGCACACAGGTGGGAGAAGAGTTGCTCATTAGGGAAGGTTTGTTACATGGTAACGTATAATTAAGGTAATGGTCACAGCTTGTGTGACAGCAAACACTCTGGCAGTTGTTTGATTGCTGTCTGGGTCAGGAGATCAGCTCTTTCTACAAGATGTATCCACATTAGTGTGTTAGTGAACAGGTTAGAAAGCAAATTACAGCTGCCTTTCTTAGGCATATTACTGTCGAGGCTCATTGTTTTGGTTTTTTACTGTACATCAGCAGTAATACGGCTTCTGAAGACTTCATGTGACAGGTTAGGCATTTTATCCTTTGAGTAAACAGTAATCATGGTGTGAAGAAAGTGGGGCATTGGAGATTTTTCCCATTCTTTGAGAATTCCATTCTTCCTTTTTAGTTTGCTCCAAGGGCTCTTTGGGGATACATATATTAAGCCCTTTAAATAGTTCATAATAAATCTTTGTCTCAGGCTGATTCTGACAGTTTTTTAAAGAGTCTTTTAAGAGAGAATCCTCAATCATTTGTTAATCCATGGGGTGATCTTCAGACTTGGAGGAAAAAGAAACAGTGCAAGCGCCAGGGTTGTGAAAATACAATGTAGAAAAATTTTAACTCAGAAAAACTCAGGAAATACTGTACTAGGGAAATTTTGCCAATCATACCATGTTCTTCCCGTGTCTAAATGATCATTCTCCATGTTACTCAGTCTGCAAACACTGGAGATAGAAAAATGGGCTGACAAAAAAAAGGAAGAGCAATTATTATTGATCACCTTCTTCCTATTATCTTGTATTTTTGCTTTATTTTGCTTAAAGCTTGAATTGAAGGAGCATTATGGGAAAAAGAAGTCATTGTTCCCATTGTTAAAATAAAGCAAAAGACCAGAATTCATTCTGTTAAGTGTTTACCATTCAAGCCTTGTGATAAATCTGCCAAAATACCTGCACTGTGGACTGATTTTTAAAATGTTGTTTCCTGTGTAATATGACAGATTCTGATTGTGTCTGTCAAAAAACTTCTTAACTCCACAATGCAAAATAAATAAAAAGAAGGAAAAAATATAATAGAAGTAAGATGTCCGGTTCATTTGACATTTGTTTTCACCAAATAATTTGAGTTGTTTCCTAAGAATAATGCATGGCTGCAGCCCACTGGAACTACTGTTAGCTATTTGTTTTCAGCATCCTCAGGTCCGTCATTTTTGGAGATACTTGTTCTCAACTCTCTTTGAATTTCAATAGTATAGTGCTTGTCATTATTTCAGGCTTTTTTGGAATTTCTGCATAAACAAAGAAATCTATAAATGCTAACTTACTTGTATAAGAATTCTCTCAGTGTATTTTAGGAATACCTTTGCCCTATTTTAATTTAATATGCTACCCTGAGGAGAAAATACTGCAACAGGAACAAGGAGGCAGTACTAAGAAGGGACAGAGTTATAGAGTAATCTGAATAGTTGGGCTTCTTACCACTTATGCAGCCAGCAACATGAGTGCTGGAGGTGAAGGCTGCTGTTGCTGGAAGCACTACCAACCGAGCAGTGCATCCCAATAGCGTCAGCTACCTGCCATGCCAGCTGTGCCAGCAAGTGCCACGGCGGCAGCAGGATTTGCAACCTGCCTGGTTCTGCCTAGCCTTGACCGGGTCATGCGGTTTCTGTATGACAGATGAGAGGGAAAAGTTGCACAGAGAATCTTGTGGTGATGGAAACATTAATAACATTCTGAAATAAATTTGGATGTACAATGCTGAGGACATAAGTATTTTCATATTTAAGTAATAGTTATGTTCACAGGATATTTTTGAGTGTTACATGTTTGGGGCAAGGGACAGGAAACCCTATATTGTTTTATTTTTTCCTTTATTCATTTTCTTTAAAAATAACAGTGTTAGTCACACTGGTTTTTGACATGGATAAGTAGATTCAGTCTGAGTATATGAAATCACATGTTTTCTGACATTTTAAAAGTGTTACTTGACTGTTTTCTGAACTATGAAGCCATGCAGCTGGAGAAAGTAGTTCCTAGGGCACATTAGAACAGGACTTTCTATACATCCTGCAAAATCTGCAACATTTCCCTTTATCCCCCAAAGAATCTGCATATTGTCATGATGCTTAGCACCATATACCTATTGCTACTGTCCAGAGATGAAGTTATCGGTGAGCCAAACATTAAATCCTATGGGGAAAATGTCCTTCTTGCCGATTATATTCATTTTCCCTTGACAACATATGGCTTTTAACTCCAACTCGTTTCTTTGTTATTGAACTATTATAAATTAGCTAAAAAGTTGTTTTGTAAAGAAAATTGTTTCTTGCCTTCCAACTTCAAAATATTTATGAAATATCAGTTTGCATTTCACACACCAATACACATCCAGATAAGGTTCAATCTTGAAAAAGGGAACAGCTTGGTAGAGCCCATATGACTGAAATCCAAAGAGCAGAATGGAAACCTGTTTGCAGTTTTAAGCAGTTGTTCACTCTTAGCAAAGATGAACCCAGATACTTGCAGTGTTTGAAAAAAAATAAGAGGTCAAATGATATCACAATCTCAATGCCCTTTTTATGCATTTTCATTATGTGAACAGAAAGTGGTAGTTCAGATGGCCCTCTATGTTTATCGCTGCTAAACCAGTAAGCATTAGCCGTTAGTAATGATCAGTCTGTGTTTGCACATGTATGCTTGCGTGGTTTAAACATATGCCCAGTAGCTACGTACATTTCCAGAAAGGTTATTCAGCAAGGTTACGCAATTTGTACAAAGTGAGTTTTTGGCAGGATTCTATACACATTGATATAGCAATCCAGTAGATACTAGCAACCAGTTACTGCCCCTTGGTTAGGCTGCATGGAAGATTCATGTATATAAAATAGTGTATTAAAGTAAACTTACAAAAGCAAAGAGCAATCATTGCAAATGTAATTTTTTCTTCCTCTTTGGGATTCTAATTTTAAAAGCATTAAAGAAGACAGCTGCTCATGCTGTGATATGCGCTAAACAGCCTGAAGGATGGAAAAAAATATATTTGTAGCTCATAATAACTATTGACCTTTCTGATATACAATGTTCTCTGTGTTAGCTATTCTGTTCTATCAACAGTGAAGATTGAACATGACTTTTTAATAGAAAACATGGGGTTTCAAGCTGCTTTCACAAAGGTGTTTATGTATTGTTATTTTGTATTGTAGTACAAAGACTAAGTCCTGATGCCCTTTGTCTGACATCATGTTTGTCATAAAAAAGCCCCACTGTTACTGACTGTTTTATATGAGGAATTGGCTCGTAACCATTTTATAGTCGTGATAAAAGCATTGCTCCACTAGATCCAGAACACAGGTATTGAAAACAGAATCCCCCAAATAGCAGCACAAAAGGTATTTTCTGAAGAAATAGATCCCTCAAGTGGCTATATTTACGGGTGTATTCCACTAAGATTTAAAACACTTTTTGCATTCGTACTGTTTGTTCCTTGGTGTACGCAGGCTGCTGCATAATAGCTTTTGCTGGGTGTCATGTGCTCTCAAAGACTATCTTTATGATACTCTGTTTTTTCTTTTAAACTTTCCTACTGCTTAGTTGCTGAGTACAGAAACATCTTCTAGCTGCAGCTTGACTTTGACACTTGTGTATGTTTCCCTGGAGTGGGATCATCCAAACATCAAGTGAGCAGCATGAGGTAACTCGGCTGCTCTTCTTTCCCTCAGGGAAAAGCTTCACCAAAAAGCACCTCCCATTTGGCGTATGAAAATCTGGAAAGCAACCTCTTTATTGTGCTTTTTAAGCCCAAGCAGGCTGGCAATGTTAGGCAACATCAGAAGGGACTTTTTAATGTTTGTTGTGGGGGGGTTTATGCCATGTGCTGGGAGGGAACTTTAGTGGGCCATTATTGGCAGCTCTGAACCACAGTTATTTTCACAGCTATGCTCTGGAGTGTCAGTTAATGATTCACAAGTTACTAGGCAAGAGCAGAAAACTAGCAGGAGAGAAAAAATACCCTCAGTTGATCCTTCTAGGGCATGAAAGAAGGGGAACAGCATCAGCATTTAATGGCAGTTTTGTGCTGAAACAAAATGCTCAAAAATTTTTATAAGAAGTTACCCAGTAAAGATAACGATCATTTAAGTTGTGGAAACCAGCCACATCTCAAAGGAGATTTAGCATCTAGTCCTGTATTCCTCACAGGTCCATAAAGTTCTCAGGGAATTCAGTGAAGTTTTTACCCTTAAAACTAGTCAGGGTCCTTTTCTCCTTTGCCGTTTCCTCATTTCCCATTCCGTTTTCTCTGTACCCAACAGAGGATAGATGTGCTATGATTTACAATCCTGTACTCTCCTAATGTCAGGACCTCGCCTAGCCATTGGATGTATTCTGTTTCAAACTGTATAAAAATTGCTACAATGCAAGTAAATACTAAGGAAGTGATACCACAGTGCTAATTTTCTTTGGGACTGTCACTGAACTTTAAAAATTTATGAGTGTTGCTGACCTCACATGAAACCAAGCCGACAGGTCAGGTCAGATTATTTATTCCATTGCTTAAAATAAATTAACATTAAATGTGAAAACATAGAGGGAAGTTTGAGCTTCATACGCAGTATGGTTTATGTACCACTCACTCACTAGACCATAACAGCTCTTTGAGAGTTGTTCCGGTCTATTGAATGAATGTGGATACATTTGCAAGTGTTTAGATAATGGATTGAAGCCCAGGAGACTGTAACATTTCCAAAGGCTTTTTCAGAGTTAAAGTTTCCTACCATGATTAGTTCTGTTAATATCAAATCTTTACTATGTTGTTTTAAAACAGGCAAAAAAGGTTCTGTATATTTCATAGATCACTGACCTACCAAAATTTGTTGTAAAATCTGTCTTTCAACATTATATGAGTAACAGAAATCTTATTCATAGCTTCATCCTAGCAACACTTTGTTTATAGCTCTATCCTGGCACCTAACTCATTCTGTATTTTACCAGAGATGTAAAGAATTCTGTGGGATAAAGTTTACATGGGAAATAAATTGTGTATGTTGGGAATTAATAGACCAATAAGACACTTTTCTATACTAGAAGAAGAAATAGAAGGAGATACAGAATTAGAAGAAAGGAAGCTTTGAGAGACATTAAATAAAGTAGTATTTCTTAGTCCAATAAAGAGTAATTCCGGTTACTTTGGTTCTGCAAGGATAATAGAATGTTCAAAAATTTGTCTGTATAATAATAGGGAAAGCCTATCAATAAGTTTGTACTTTAGTTTGTCTTACATAGCTACAGCCAGTACATGGGCCTAGTCTGGATTAAAAAATAAACAGGGTAAACTCATTATTTGTAACACTACAGAATAGCTTTTCAAAACATGGCTTATTTCTCTGCAAATGCAGTCTTTTCTATGCCCAAAATATAGTGTGATTGTAGTAGTGTTTGCACTTGTAAAACCTGCAAACTGAGCACTAACAAACACAGACGAATATAGCTTGCACACTAAAGTTCTGTTGTTTGTATATGTATGGTAGTTACATAAAAATATAACTAATTTTACCAGTAATTACATGCACAGTTTTTCTTATCCATTAGTAAAACAGCACTAAATTCCTTTAGAGAACTCTGGCTTACTTTTTGCCTGTGGCTAATGTTAAGTCTGGTGTATTTTGGGGAATAACACAAACACATTTCAAAGGCTGGTGTAACCTCATATACCAGACTGAATGTTGGCATGTGCAACCTGCAACCAAACCCCTAAGCAACAGGCCACACAGGATGCTAGAAAAGACAAAATAATAATCAGGAACTTGATCCAAGTCTTTTCATAGTATTCCTACTTACTTAAATGGGTCCAGGCTCTAGTGGCTGTAGACCTATGTGTGGGCAACTGAATTAAGCCTTCAGTCACTTCGAATTCATCCCTGAAATGAAGGAACTGTTCTTCTTAATGTGTTTCTAATAGTTTGTCCCATTACATTTTATATAGTCATCAGGATTTTCACTACTTCCTTTGGAGGCAATTTTTAACAAATCCAAAAGTCAGGATTAACTATCAAAATCAAAAACATTAACTACACTATATGGTGGTCAAACAGTTCAAGTCAATGGATTCCTGTATAATGTCCAAGTTCTTGTAAATCCACAGTGTGTAAGGCAGATCAGATATTAACCATGGTCTCCCACTTTTCTGGCTGTTGTATCTAAATTCACTGCTACTTCACTGACTTGACTTTTTCCTGAATGCATGTACTTTTATCACATTAAAAAGATATGCTTTACATATCTGAGTTAGTCCCTTGTTCTCCTAGTTTCAAACATCTATGCTAAACAGTATGCACCATCATATGTGGACCATAGCCCAGTAATTACAGATTTACCTATCTCCATATGTAAATATAGAGATAATTTTAAATAGTATTTTAAAATATGAAATTAATATATGTGCAAGGCTTCAATGTCATATTAGTTGTAAAAAAATTGAGGATTTTATTTAATGACAACCTAACTGAAACAGTCGGAGATGCCAGCCCATCTCATGAATTGTTGGATCGGGAAAAATTGGAGAAGAAAAAACAACCAAACAAAACCATGAAGAAAACCAGCTCTCAACACAAGTCTGATGGGGTTTAAACTTTTTATGCCTTTGAATTTCTAATAGGCTTGTAGGTCATGAAAAGTGAATTGTCTTCATCTAGGAGGTAGAATGACAAGAACAGTTTATTATCTTGTCTGAAAATATTACCTAGCAATAAATTCTTTAGAGGAAGTCATACTTCTTTCCATTTCTTTTGGAAGAGCTGCCCTGAGCCTTCCCCTTTTCAGTAAGGCCTTGGCCAGGACCCAGCATTATTCCCGCTGTGTAAATGGAAGAAGGGAAGTAACTCACCAAGTGCCTGGAACCCAATTCTTAACTTCTTCAGCTTTTCAGTAAAGAGTAAAACAGAAATTTTAAGAGTCCTACCAAGTTAGGTATAAGTACTATGAATTTCAGATCCAAATCTGGTTATTCAGGAAATCAAGTTCCTGTGTATAACTGGAACAGCTTACAGCAAAGTTGTTCCTACAGCTTCTCCTTCTAGAAATAGAATTGCCTTGGAAGAATGGACTAACCTCTTCTTTGCCACCCACAATGTTAACTAAATAGTTCAGATAGTGTTTGACTTTGCAAGATGCTGAGCACACCAGTGAGACCAAGAGAGCTCCTATAGAAATTGCTTGTTCTGTGTTTATCAGTTATCTTCAGGCAGGCTGCCCATGTGCATAAATATGCGTGATTCATCCAAATAGTCCAAGAATCTTCAGCACCTTCCTAGACCAAGCTTTAGCTTCCGATTCTTCAGTCAGCAGACTGAACCCACTTCACTTAAAACTGTGCATTTTCACAAGCACTAAGTATAATTTCAGAGTAACTTGCATTTATTGGGAATAAATTGTCTTAACTTGAAGCTTTTGAATTGCATTCACTGGGCTAGTCTTTTAACTTATAAAATGCTCAAATTTGATCTGTAAACTACCAAGAGAGAATGACCTTGGCAACAATGATTTTTTGTGAGTCACTTTTCTGATTAAAAGAATACTTTAAGAGGCAATAATATGAGAAAAAACAGGACAGTTAACTACCCAGGTTATTTTTTTCTATAAAGTCTTTTAATGCCTTGTTACAGACAATAAACTGCGCAGAAGAAATAAAAACATTTACAGAGTCGTCTAATCCAACTGAAAATGATAGATTTATATTACCTAATTATTCATCTTAACATAATGATTCTCAGTTGTGTATGCAAAGGATTATAAGACTTTTAGAAAACATGGGAAGAGGGTTATAAGTATAGAGATAACATGAGAAGAGAGCTCCCTTTTTCTTACTATTTTGTATGTTCTTTTATTTTGTTTCTCTTTTAAGAACTGTGGTGTTTAAGAAAATTTGGTGTTTGGGAATGTCTCTTAAAAGCAGTATAGACACCTGTTTTCAAGGAAGAGAAATGAAATCCAGATGAAAACTTCCTGAAATGCTAAAAAATCCAGAATTTCCTGTATGTTAGGTAGGCTTTTTCCCACCAATCCCATCAAATTCCTTGTTGGTGTTTGGTTTTCCCTCTGTAGCTTCTGGTCCTCCTAAGAATGAGAAGCCTATCTTTTATCTATTTGGCATGCAAAAATGCATTCTTCTCCTCTCTATTTTTAATGCATGTGAGGAAAAAAACCCCAGAAGTTGGTGAATATTTATTCAGGCCGCTTTGGCAGCATTTCCTTATTTAAGACATAAATCAAATTTGGAACTTCTTTTCTACTGGGGGACAAATTTTTTATCTGAATTTGAATGTGCTTGTGAATCAGTCATAGGGATAATACTTGTGCTATTGCTCTGTAATAGCAATTATTTGTTTTGTTTTACACTGTTTTGCTCTATAGCATTAAGGTGGTCAGGCTGCACACAGATGCACAGTTTATCTGCAGATCACTGCAGGATCAGAGCCATGGACCTCAGTCCTCCAAACAGTTATGGACATATTTATCTACCAGTACACATTCCACTAACATCAGAAGAACTCTTCCAGCATGTGAAGTTAAATGGTGCATGACTGGTTTGTGGGGTCTGGGCCCAAGATTATTCCCAAGGCAAAGTCCATTGGAGGATCAGAGCTGCAGGTCTCATTTACAAAGAAATGCTTATGAGGAGATGACTAAATAACTTTGTGAAGTGGCTACTAGTTCATACGATCTTCCCATTTGGCTCTGTGGCTCTTAGTTAACTTTTTAATATTTATGACACTTTTGTAAAGTATAGAAGGTTGCAGCTTCATGCCCTTTGAAATGGTCAATGCATTCCACGTGTCCAGAAATCTCATCCTGCATTAGCACCTTTGCGAGTGGAAAAAAAGGTTTATTCCTTTAGTAGTATCTGCCAAAGATATTTAATGACACACAAAGGTGAATGCTTTCCCACCAGAGTACACAGTTATCTGTTTTGCAAAGACAATCCAGACTTACTTTTTGTACTTCTAAGCCTGACAGTGTACAGTGTTTCATTCACACACAGTGAACATTGACTTTTATCATATTATTAGCATTCTAAACTCACAGTTTCAGAGGTTTATAACTCAACATTAGATTTGGCCTCAGTAAATTCAGCCCAGGAGCACTATTTTTCAGTGTAAAAGACATCTTTAGTTACTATGTTATCAAGCCAAGCGGACCTTGCTTATTGCAGGCTTTCTTAAAGGTCTTAGATTACAAATTTAAAAAAAAAAAATAAAAATCAAAAATTAATTGCTACAGAGTTTCATTCTGATGTGCTTCAGATTTCTAGCCTCCTTTGACATAATTGGAAAAAAACTGAAAAGGCTGAGTGATAGGCATTTAAAATAAACTCCTGAGAACTCATAATGGACCATATTCCATAGATTCCTGTGCAAATATCACTGACATCGATGGATGCGTTCTGTACACATCCTATTTTTAAAATCCTGCGTGCATAAGCACCACTAGCATTGTTACAGTATCTACTGTGGGTGGGTGCAACTCTGAATGCAGATTTGTACTATCAGTCATAATGGTTCTCTCCTGGGAGAAATTCAGAAAGCTGTTCATAAGCTGTTCTGGACTTTTACGTAACTAATCCCATCTCACACATACACTCTCAGGTACTTTTTTGTTAAAGAAAATCAAACGTTTCAGAATACATGTTTCTATAGCAGACACTGTTCCAGTCTGTTGGATAAATTATATGCATTTTATAACATTCACTTACAGAGAGGTATAGGTTTGTACATATTATAATAACAGCAAAATAATGTTAAGCTTATGGTGTAAGGTGATATGAGCCCAGAAAATGTCAATGCCATGTACAATGTACATACATCAGATGTTTTCCTTTCATAAAATTGTGTGTGAAAAAGAAATCTTAATTTCAATTGCTTTGGAATGGTACATATGTATCACAACCTGATCATTTTTCAAGCATGAGATATTGTGTGTTTAATTAACATTACTTCTATGTGTTTAGGTAATTACCATTAGAACACATGAGGACATATTGTACTTATTGCCTGTGCTAGAGCATAATGTGCTGGACTACAACAGCTACACTTGTTAAGCTGATTTTAGCATTTCTTCACACAGCAGGAATCACCCATGCTGCGGTTTCTTAATGTACTCTTTAACTACTGCACTGTAGAGTACTGTACAATAAAAATAATAATTAATTATGATCCTCATCCTAGCAGTACTGCTGCTATCCTGGTGACCCTCGTTGCTGTTTCAGGTTTCCACTATCCTGTACCCTGAACCACATATCTTTCAGAGTTTTATTTCTTAGATGATCTTGCTGAACAGAGCTGAATGTTTTGAGGACGGGTTTGTTACATGGATTGTGATGGCTTCACATTTGTTCAGGTCTCTAAGGACCAGCACCAATAAATGTGAAAGAGACAACAGCAGAATGGCATACTTTCCCATTTCCACCAGGATGAAAAAAAATGCTCTAAATTAAGTCTAACCTTAAATGTATAATCTGTCCTTGGGAGCGAGAAAAAAAAAAAAAAAAAAAAAAAAGGATATAGCATCTTCAAGCTCTTGGCATCCCTTACGAGAAAAAATTGGTTCTAAGGGTCTCTGATCTTGTGTTTTAGTAAAATAGAACTGCACGGCTGACTGACAGTTCTGATCTAAAGCATTTACGTTTAAGTTTTGATCTCTCTGCTTTTGATTAAAACTAATGAGCTCATTTAATTCAAAATGGGAATCTCTGATAAGAGAAATAAGGTTGATGTGATTGGATTAGAGGGGCAAATTAAACTCTTAGAGCAGAAGTTTGTGCTTATATAGTGTATTAAAAAGCTGTTGGCGTATTATGGCGTGTTAGATGATGAGAAAAATTTCATAGTAATTCATATTTAATCAGAAGAAATGAAAGTACTAAATATAACATGGCTCTGCTTTTCCCTCGAGTGATAAAGAGCTGTACATTTAAAATGACATCGAATTCATGCTCTCTAAAACAAAAAAATCTAAAGAGAGACACTAAAGAAAGGGGCAATGTTGTCAGTTATTTCATCACAACAGAGCTGAAATGTCACAAACACAAGACAATGTGACCACATTAAATCAAGGGCAATTCGATATAATCCTTAGCTCACAAACAAGTTTTTGCATTTCTGTTGACTGCATAACAAATGCTTTTTAAATACTTGAATACTTTATACTAGTAGTTTGATCGGATCTCCAAAACAATAGCAGAATAATTTCAAGATAACTTTTTTATTCAGTGTTAATTACTCACTGAAGCTGAAATTAAGTTAATCTCCAATAATGCTTCCTCTTTGTAAACTGCTCCAGAATTTTCCCATGAACAATATTTTGGTGAGAGGTTGGTTATCAGTGCTAAAAATAACAATAGTAAAGATTGTATGAAGAATCCCTCAGTGCAGACTAGGGTTGTATCCACTGTTTTATCATGGTTTATACTAAGAGCATTTATTTACTATTTTAAGTGGTTGCAGTTGAGGGAGTGAGAAGCACAGATGAGAGCTATAGTTTCAAGCAGGAAATATCTCTTCATTTGGACTACAAAGATATTTCATTAGTGACTAATTAGTCACTAATAATTAACAATGGTGATGATGATGACAATAATAATAATATGTGTCATTTACTTGAGCATTTTTGCCTTCAGGCTGCTTAGTACTTTATTGATAATAATTAACGTTTGGTAATGGGGAAACCAAGGCACTCAAAACCAGCAGCGGCTCACCCTAAGTATCACTACAAGCAAGAAGTAGAGACTAGGGAATAAAAGCCTGCAGAATCTGCAACCTATTTTAGCAGATAGAAATGCTACCTCAGTGATACTTTGCCTTTCACAAAATACTGAAGAACTCCCCAGTTTTAAAAACAATGTCATACCCTGACAAAATAGCTCCAATCATAACAGAATTGTGCAAGAAAGAGTTAATGAGATAAAACTCTGTTAAAAATTCTATGGGAAAAATAACTTGAAAATGAGACTTACTGAGTATACATATATTTTTCAAATTTTTTTGCTAAGTAAACATTTTCTAAATGAGGTAAATTGATTACAACACTCTTAGCATCCATCAGTCATTTATTTTTAGTGAGTTCAAGGATTGCACCTGAAAAATAGCTTAAAGGGGATGTATAAAATCTAAATTATGTGTATATGTATTTTTTCTATTCCCTAGTCGAATCTACAAGCCCCAGTTTACTAACCACTGACAACACTCTAGAGCGCTCTTTTTTCATCAGAATGAAATCTACACTGACCAAGCGAGGAGTGCACATCAAATCATCAGGATACAAGGTAAGGGTTGCACTGTAGCATGAAATACTGACATCTTTAAATTAAGTTCATTCATGTTCCAGGGACACATTAATAGACAGAGAAAGGAGCTATTTCATATTTGCATATGTCTCATTCCTTGTGTTAAAGAATCATTAATACAATATTTCCAGCCTGAGGTTTGGCTTTGGTACTACACCTCCATTAAATTGATCATTATTATGATAAACATTGATGATAACAGCATGATAGCCTTCAAAAGAGCAACACTTCCAGAGTAAAAGTGTATTTTACCAAAGAAGGTGAGTCAGAGTAACATCACTTTTTCTATAGTGGAAAATTACCGCTCATTTTGTTAGAATGTTAGTCATCTTTGGGTTATGTTTTTCCCAGAGAGGTAGTATTTCTTCATGCAGACAGTATGCTAGAGCTACTTCATTTCACTGCCATTCTGGCTGAAGGAAACAACAAGCCACAATGAGTACTTTTCCACCATTTTTCTTTCATTGTCTGTCTGAGGGGCATCTGCTGCTGGGGATCATATTTGCTGGATTTCAGAATCTTTTAAGATACGAAAGTCTCTTGTTCCTTATCAGCAGTAATCTCATTTTTCTTCAGTCATATATCGCTCATAGTGCCTGTAGCTATCAGTGGCTTTGCAGTATACTAAAACTGGAAGGAATAGCACATTTTTAACGTTGTCAGCTTCTGGAATGAAATATGTCATCCATTAAGTATGATACAGGATAAAAGAGTGGTGCAAGAAAGTAAGTCTGAGAATGTGTGTATATTTAAAGAAGTTGCTTGTCGATGTCCGTTTAAAAACTTTCACAAGCATTTTTTTCAGTTTTCAGAGGAAGATTTAGAGGAGCATTGAAGTAAAATTCCCAGACTCACTTCTCCCTGAAAATTCTTTGTGAATATAGCATCAAGGTAGTCTACACGAGCAGTAAAATTCTGGTAGAAGTGTCTTCTTTGCAAGTAAATGACTGGGAGTCCTTCTGTTGAATGGTTTCTGTGTCAAGATGATTGAAGTAGTTGCTAATGAAAATTTAGGTCCAGATCATTGGTTTCTTAAGGCACCACAAGTTTTGATCTGTATACTACTTAATTGTCAACACCTGAAAGAATGCACTCAGCACTTGTTCATTCTGACCAGTTTACAAGTCTCAGAAGGTATCAAAGCCAGGAAGTGTACTGACAGTCTCAGGAGGAGGAAGACGAATGAATGGGCAGGTCATTGAAGTTACACTCATCTTCATGATTAGTCATGGTCCATCCAGGCTAGGCCAAAGCTGGATTGGCAGAGAACTTGCTGTGCTGCATATGCATGCTGCAATAGTAATGGGAAAAAATAGAGAATTCATCTGTGGGTTTTGTAGTCTGACATTTTTTGCCAGATGTAGGTGAGAACAAAAGGAAGACAAGTAAGTGACTTCGTCATTCTCTCTTCTTGGACATCTGAGAATCTAATATTAGTCTAACACCAGAACATGACATATCTAGAATGGGCTGGCTTCACAAGGTGGGTTTTTTACACTACAGTTTTTTAAATTCATTGTAGACCCTTTGCCCAAAAGAAAGACATAGCAATGTCTATCCTATAAATACAGTTTCATTTCTCTTAGACCTGCTAATGCATCATGGAAGCACTAAAAAACAGAACTGAGATGTCATAGGTAAAGCAGAATGAATTTTGTAAGATCAGATATCATTTTTAGACAGCTTTTCCTAGATACAAAGAGTGGATAAAAAGTATGATAGTTGACAAAACTGTCTGTAAATAAAACATTGGTGTTTTTTCCAAATTTCTCCATGAGGCATCAGAAAGTCAGCATGAGTAAAATCGCATAAGCAGTGTACAAGTCCTAGGCATGAGGTGTAGTTCATCTACTTTTTGATGTTTTCAAGATCTTTGTAACTGACAGTGTTTGACTGGATTCAGCTGTGTCTGGCCATATGAATTGTATTTTGACAGTTTTTCAAAAGCATGGTTATTGGCACTCTATGTACTATGGAAGGAGAATTATCTGCAGCCTCAGTGAGCCCCAGAAAAATTGTGTATTCATTTTAGAAGAGTTGGATCACGTGAATGTCTTTTTAACTGACTGTTAAGAGCTACTTTGTTTAATCATTCTTTGTTTATTAGACAAGCATAATAAAAACCAAATGCTATGGTGGATGTCACTCACACTTATAGGAATGTTAGCAATTTATTCACTGATATCTAAAAGTCCAGTGCCAGAATAAATTTAAGGCTTCTTGAATTTGTTCAAGTATATATTTTATTAAAATCAGGATAGATCCATGAGCCTTATGGATATACATCTATAAGAAATTATCAAAGGGAAAAATAGTTACCTAATACTGTCAAAGCTCATGGGAGGAGCTGGATAATTTCTGCATCAGGGGTCTCTGGAAGACCTCCCGCACTTACTCAGGAAACACTATGCCAGCCGAGGTCATGTGCAGCAGAGTTCCTGTGGGAAATCCTGATGGAGCAGGCTGACTCAGGAGCTGCTGTCTCACACCTTCAGAATACAACAGAGCACTGAATTTTCCTTCTACAAAAAGCAAGGGCTCCTGGCTAACAGTTTCCCTTGAGCTCTTGTGTCGCTGTGGGAAGGTAACCCTCCTGAGTCAGAATACAAACATTCATCAGGAGCAGTGTGCTGGGAACTACGTACGTTGTGTGAGTCAGATTTTAGCTCTGTCCAAAGTATTCAGCTCCTTGTGTGTTCAGTCCTCCAGCAGTGACAAAATGTTTCATCTCTGTAAAGGGGTGGTGTCTTGTTCCAAACTCTTACTGAGCTCACAACCACATCTCCGTTTTTTCCTTGCTTTGAGGACTGCTGATGAATGTTTCTTTAGATAGCAAATGATTGAGGTGGTCCACAAGATGCTTAGCCAATTTTCAGAATGAGTGATCCCTGCCTCAGGAAAATCACATAAAATTGAAAACAGTCAGAGAATTAGATTGATTAATCATTCAGGTTGATCTAGTAAGAACTAATTTTCTATCAAAAGAAATGTTGTAACAAAAGTCATACTGATAGACTTACACATATGTGTACCTCAAAGGGACCCTGTTCCAGACTGTTGTGACATGAGATGAACCCTGTTTATAGTCCCTTCCTGGACTGATTTAATTAGTCCTGAATTATATGCAAAGATGGAGGTAATGGTCTTTTTTCCATGATTTATATTACCTTAAAAGTCTGAAATGGGAAAATGGTTACATGATTAATCCTCCCTCTCTCCTTCCCTTTCAGTGTTGCCCAGCACCCTCTTTGAATTGGATTTTCCCATTCTTAATGTTCTTAGGCTCAGATCTTGTAGGAAAAGAGTTTATATACAGTGCTTGAGAGATATTCAGTTTTCATTGAGTAAATCTACGCTATTAAAAAAAAAAAAAAGCCAAATAAAATGTAGTCAGATGACAAAACACGTTGAAAATAAATAAAAACAAAAAAAATTATAATTCCATTCACTGCAAAACTCAGAATGTGTTACCATTATAGCTGTTTTCTAAGATATATGATGCAGAGACTTATTGTTTTTCTCTGCTGAAAATGTATCACATCTTCCTTTTTTTCAACTGTTTTCATCAGTAAAAGAAAAGTTTGTATTTAATTTGGATATTTGTTGTCTCCATTTCATCTCCTTTTCCATCTGTTTTCCTCCAATTGAGAGTCACAATTCTGTTTGCTTAAGTTATCCCACCTTCAATGTTTCTATTGTCTGATTTACTCATGCATATGTCAAAGCTAATTTTCATTGAAAACTACTTTGTTCAAGTCCAGTGATACATTTTCTACTGCCCGGTAGTATCCTGTTATTGTTTTGTCGTGTTTACTTTCATGTCAGATTATACTAGGATTTTCTTTGTTCAAACATTTAGGGCTTGATGCTGGTCTCTTGAACAAAGCATAATTAAGGGGATGAAGTAGTCAAAGCATTGAACATCATCAGAGCCAGTAGTTGACAGCAGTTTGCAGTTCATCAGCTTGTCAAATGTGTTAGTATATATCCATATATATTCCTCTACTGTTTTATGGAATAGCACTCTCATGAGAAGCTATTAAAGAGGTGGATAAGCCAACATGAGGAGATTCCCTTTCACTGTCACAGTGGCAATCTCTGAATTTGGTATAACCAACATCTGTTGCCTCTCCATCTCCCAAGAAGCTGGCAATCAACCTTCTTGGTGATCCATCAGTAGAGTTAAGGGCATCTTAAAATTCCTTCAGGCTGTACCTTCCTAATTGGGGTGGTACTTTCTATCTTCTCTGCTACCTAGATGCCTGCTTTGGCCCATTCAGTGTCAACAAGAAACAGTCTCCATGTCATTAAAACTTCAGAGTCATTGAGGTCACAAGACAATGAGCCTACTTCAGACTTCAGTAATTGGAAGTAAATATAGCAGCTATCATGTGCTGAGAAGAATCTTACTTACAACCTTAGACTTTGGAGCCTGTATTATTGATAAAATAAATATTTACTAGTTTACCAGGATACTTCTGCCTTGAAGTGAGGCCTTAGTGTCTTTGAAAAGTGTCTTGGGATTATGGAAAAGCACATACATATTCTTTGGAGATGAATGAAATGGACTTTGTTTCAACTATTTGTATATGACTTTCAGGAGTTCTGAAGTCCTTTAATGCAGCACAGAAGTGTTAGCACTGGATAAAAGTGTAAACCCTGCCTTGCTGCTTTACATTATTACAGCTCTTTTCAATGCCAAGAGCAGATATTTACACCTGGTTTTCTCTCTGGTGTTCTTCATGTGCAAGAGAATTGTGGGAAGTAAGCAAGTTTAAACAAACTGACCAAATTTGAAATGAAGAGAGCAAATTTATCTTCATTACTTATTAAATCACAGAGGACTGTTAAATACAGAAGCATAATTTGAAGTACCGGGGGACATACTGAATAAAAACAAGTAAAATGCTATATAAAAAATTTGGTTTAGCAAGTTCTGTTTAGAAATTTTGATGTTTTGTTGCACATCTAGTGTCTGCATTTCAGTAACTGAGGATTTAAATTTGGTTAGCTATGCCTCATACATCTGTTACTGTATATTAAAATATTTTCAGTGATATTTGAAACTCTATAAAGTGTTTTCACCAATTAGTCTCTGTAGTCTACATGAAATAATATTTTTGTTTTGTGCAATGGTATCTTTCTACCAACTTGTTTAAAATTAAACATTTTCTGAGACTGTGCTCTCAGATTTTGTATTTATAATCATAAATTTAGAATTATTTGAATTACGATTTTGAAGATGGAAATCTACGTTTCTTGTTGAAATTTCATGTCCATCACAGTTCTATTATCAGCTTTTTTCACACTATTACTGCTTTTATTCACAGCTTAAAATTAATATTTTTTATTATTTCTTTTTTTTTTAGAAGAACTTGAAGAGTTGTGCAAGATTTGTAAATCTCAGTTGTGCACTTGAAGTGCAGTTTTGGGCAAAATTCAGATTTGTTAATCCAAAAGGGCAAGAGAGACAAAAACTTGGTTAGAGAGACAAAATCATGGCATTGAACTTGTGTTGTGATAACATTCTCTTGATTCAATCCAAAATTGAAACTATTGTTTCCCATTTAAGTGGTTCACCTGGAATTCAGAAACAAGATGTCCCTATTTCAAAATCACTTTAAGCACCCAATATATCACGGACTGGTTAAGAACACAGTAAAACTACCTTCCATTTCAGGGAAATCAGAAGGAGGAAGAAAGAGAAGGGAGCTGCTTTTTTGCATAATAGTCTAATGATTAGTACATTTCTCAGATGTGGGCTATGTTAGAGTCAGGTTTAATTCCCTCAGCCTGAGGGAATTCACTTATCCCACTTTCCAGCTTGGCCTAAATTCTTTTCTCCTCTTCTAATATTTTTCCCCCTTGAAATCTTTTCTGTCAAGCATTTCACTCTGTCCCAGAAAGGTATCCTGACCTTTCCCTGTAGGAAGAAAGAAAACTGCAGAATTTAGTATTTCATCACATGGCTACTGCCACACCTCCTTAATTGAGTGAAGAAGGAATAAGAAACCAACATCAGGAAGCATTATGTGAAGAGTTTTCTAAATGTCAGCACATGCATTCCCCAGACTTTTCAGCACTGGAAAGACTTAAAGGTAATTTGTCAGAGAGAAAGAACTGATCGAGAATTCACCCATGTAAATCGATGACCTTTTAGTCAAAAGGAAGTCTCTTAGCTAGTAAAGATGCAGCATTACTTATAAAAGAACAAAATACTAATGGGCCAATCTGAGTCTTATGAAGTATCTACTTGTAGATATAAAGATACGGTTCAAGAAAATATGGTCTGCAACAGGATTAAGAAGACTAGAGTTCATTTTATGTCTTGCTATAGAGCCGTGAGATTCTATTAGGAGAGCTGTCTTGGAAAAACTTGGTTCGCACTCAGCATCTAAATACATTAACCAGTTTTTTAAAAGTGTTGACCATTAGTAACTCCTCAAAAAACATTTTCAGGGCTGAGCATCTTTTAAACGGGATTTATAGTGCTGTTCTACCATCTGGAGACATGAATATATGCTAGGCATTCATTATTGCAGTAGCACTAATGAAACTAACTAGTTAGTATTATATAAAAGGCCTTTTTAATAGCAGTCTTCTTTAAAGGAAAGATTCAAGCTTTGATCATTCCTCATGATGACTGCAGCTGCAGTATTCCTGAGTCCTGTATCAGGATGTGTTTCTCCTCAAATATTGTCTTAAACGTTCATGTGGCTTCAGAGTTGTGATTTTGTTGCAGTGTGTTCCAAACTGTAAATGGGAAATCACAAACTGAATTCTCAAAGGGAAGAAAACATAAAATTGAGCAAATACAGATTACTTTCTGGAGATGTTTTCATAAATTCTGTTATCAAAGGATAAGTAATATAAAAAGATAGTATCACCAAATTAGCAGCAAATGCCTTTGATTCTAATCTTTAGGCAGTATAATTCTAAGCTACTTTTCTTAAAAGTCAGTGGATATAACAGTGAAAGAGAACGGTGAGATCATGATTTACTCTGATACATAATAAAATATTCAAAATGGACAGAGATCAGCTCCAAGACAAATCTGGTATTCTTTCAAGAACTAAGTTTTATTGAATCATAGAGATACAAAATGTTTGTTGCACTTTCATAAGTAGCACTAATTGTCTAGATGTGTGAACTTACAGCGCAGTGTGAGACCCACTGCAGTGTTAATAAGCAGAGGTCAGCGAGTGGGATGATAACAATGAGATCTCACCAGAGTGGGAACCAGAAAATACCTCCTATTATGCGCTGGGAAAAAGATATCATGCTCCCAGGTGGGAATGTGTACTGAAAAAGAGAGGCCTTCAGTCCACAGAGTTTTCTTAAATTATCCACCAGTGGTGTCTGCCACTGCTTATTCATAATGATTGGGAGTATGCCTTCTGTGGGAGTGAAGAAAACCACACGGTTCTCTGTGAAGAATCACCAGCCAGAATTTGCTCTAGGACAGACAGATGCTGCTGCCAACATCTCTGCCCCACTTGGCTGTTTTGTAACTGCTGCCAGTGGATATTTTGGCCCACCTCCTTTTCATAATGTAAACATTGTATTAGATGTGCAAATGCAGACACTAATAGCTCTTTTAATTACCTCTATCACTTCCAACAGTTTGAAGTTTTTGTCCAAAGTATGCTTAGAAAAGACAATAATCTCATACACTGAAAAAATGTAACTAATATTAACCTAGTGTAGATGAGCACATCTTCCTGCTCTTCAGCAGTTACTTACAGAAGCAGTCTCATCTTTCCACTGGTAAAATTTTATTGAGTGTGAAACAGTCAATGAAATCCAGAACTAAGATGAAACTGATTGGAAGGTTCTTAAACTTGCATTTCAGTGAATTTTGCATCTAAGAAACTTTGTTTCTTATTGTGTTTCTCATTGTTGCACATTGTCTTGATCTGGTAACATAACATCAATAGCTGTTGAATAGAAAATAGAAATATTAAATTGATAGTCATAAGGGTATAATCCTGACATCTTATGTAAACACATATGTATATTTAGCTTTTGTAGAACTGTGATGGGTTAGCTAGAGGGAGGAGACCATATTTTTTCAGGAGAGTATTTTTCACTGTTGCCTCTGCAAGTAAATATTTTCTTGAAGAATTACATGAAAATTCTAAACAAAAATATCTTCTAGGGTTAAAATTGTTCCACAAATGTGGAACCTACACTCAGACATTACTTTCATTACACTGTGATCTGTCACAGGCTGTACTAGTAGGCAAGCAAAAGTTCCTTTTGAAATTATCATTCATGTCTAAGTAACACCAGGAAAAAGCTTAGTTGTTACAATCACAGAAGTAAAGCTGCGGGCTATTGCCTGTCTCCCTGTTCGCCCCACAAAGGAAAGGCCACCATGCATGTTCCCTTGAATAACTAAGATTGTACAGCACATTTTACATACCAACTACACAAGTTGGGTCTCATTAATGAATTTTTACAATCACATGTTCTTTGAAATTTAAAAAACAGTAGAGAAAATCTTTTACAAACAGCTGGAAAATTTTAAAACACTATTTAAATATTCTCATTATGAATTACTTCCCTGTAATTTTTCCTTTATCATTAATTATTGTATTCAATACATGCTGAAACGTTAACTGCCCACAATTCATAAGGATCAGGCTGTTTCTTTGTCCTGTTAAAGCTGAATCCTTTTAAGAGTTCCTTTTTTTTCCTGCTCTTTTTCCTGCTCCCTACTCTTCACATCTTCGCAGTGCTATAATACCTGTATTAATTTATTTGCATTGTGCACTAGTGAGATAAACACTGAGATATTTCACCTCATCATGAACTTGGAAAAGCATCTTTATTTCTCATTTATTTTTTAACCCATAATTCCCATATGGTTTTTAAACTTTCTTTTACCTTTTGTGCAGGTTCTTATATGCGCAAAGCATTATGTTTTATTGGCTTTTTCCTGTTGCTTATAATGTCTTTTATATTAACAAATGTACTTTTGCAACACTCCTCTGAGTCTGGAAAGTGCTGACATACCAGGAGATCAAGTAACTTGCCAAAGATAACAACGGCTGTTTGTGTCAGAGCCAACTGTGATTACATGCTGTACTTCGTCCTCAGCTTTACTTCCTAGAACATGAATATTGTCAAATCATCTTTGTGTTCCAGCACATCACGCTTCATTTTCTCAGGCTGGTACTTCCTTTGTTTTGACGGTTGACCTGAATAGGCAAAACGAGATACCAAATAAAAAACTACTCAGATCAGTGTGAAGTTTAGCAGAACCTTCACAGAAAACCCAGAAAAAGGTGAACTCCTGCTCTCAGCTGGGCTGCCACTGGCTGTAGAAGAGCTATGCCAAAATCCTTTTCCTCTGAAGGAAAAAGAAGCAATGTACCAGCAGAAAAAACACATTTTCCTGCCCCTTGGATTCAGTCCAGGGGAGCTCCCTGAGGCTGCTGCTGCTGCCAACTTGTGGGAGAGGAGCAGGGCTGGTGGCATCTACCTCCTTGGCTGGCAGCTGGCTTGGCTCTTTGCAAACTTTTCCCTTCTTATTTCAAAACAAACAAACTTTATAGAGAGACTTTTTTTTTTCCATTTGATTAATATTTTTTCATATCCGCCATAGATTTCTCCACCCTAAAGATCTCCAAGCTTTATCAACTAGTGTGAAGCAATACATAAAATAAGCACATGTAAAAATGGTAGGGAAACGTTATACATTTTAGCTCTTTGTATTTGGACCAAAGTGAAAGTATTAGAAAATCAAAATGCCCGTTCGCTCACATAGATAGTGCCACTTTGCAGCTTCTCTTCACTGACTTTCTACATGAATAGGTGGTTGCATATGGTTCAAGGCCCATCATTTACTCAAAATCCAAATTTTTTAATATAATTTGTTGTCATATGAAGCCAGGTTCTTCTGTAACTGCTCATTTGACAGAATGGATGAAAAAAGGCACAGAGGATTTCAGTGATGTGTCCATCATCAGTACGCCATACATGAAGCCAGTAGTCAAACAAGGACCATCACATGAGGCTTTCATTCCCTGTAGCTGTTGACTTAACCTGGTGCAATGACTCCTGGATAGTCTGGACACTGATTTGGTGTTTTTATCTTCTAGCACAAAAAGTTGATCATAAGTGTTTCACACTACCTTTCCCAGAAAGAGTTCCTATAGTATAAATGTCCTTTTTCTCTATGTCCAGAGTACACATACACCACTATATAACTAAATAAACCATTATGCTTCTGTTTCTAAACGTTTAAGCATGACTCTTGATTGGTCTGTTTAATGCACTGATACTAGCTTAAGAATGGCATTTGGTTGAGCCCATTTGCTTTACCCTATGGAGAAGACAGAATATAGATGTTTGGTAGCAAGGATTTCAGTTTCTCCTTTTTACAGCATCATTAGGAAGCTGTCGTTCTAATAATAATAATTCCCATTTGACATCATGGAGGTAAAAAGAAGTCACTGCTGACATCAAAAATGAGGTGATATTTCAGCAGTATTATTTCACTGAAGATAAAATGGAAGTCTTTATTACTCCCAATGCTTTTAAAGAAAGCTGAGCAAGGCTTCTACTGACCCTGGAGTTTATATACCTTAAAGCATCTTTAACCAGTATGAAATAAGAAGTTTTAATTTTTACTGCTATATTTTTTGGTTGTCCCTCCTTAGAACCAATAATTTTGTGCCTGCTTAAAGGAAAATAATCAGTATCTAAGAATAAGCTTGGGAGAGCACAATTATCTTACTTTTCTCCATTAATTAAAATTCATACAAAAGACCCCAAAGAAGGGAAAACACTAAGTGTATTAAAAGAAGTGGTAATTTTCTTATAAACTTCATATTCGAGCCTTTACTGGGAATTCATACAGATTGCATAAAGAGGTCTGAGCTCTGAAGAGGTTACCCTGAAGAGGATTACAAGTTTTATTTCAATTTTTATGGATAGGTATTTTATTCCCTCTGAACTTCTTGTACACATTGCTGTGTGAATTGCTTGCCAGTAAGAGGACACAGCCAAGGTCTGTTTCATCAATTGTAAACAATGCGTTTTTCACCTTTGTTTGTGATAGCACATTAGGAGCTCCTATTCCCCTTTCTTTTGTACAGATATATTCAGTTATAATTCTAGTATTTGTATATTTTCCCATCCTGAACCAAACAGTATAGCACATCAGTGACTCAAAATATACTTCAAAAAGAGTGTGTCTGCCTGTTTGGCAATATTTCCTAAATGTGAGGTCTGTTCTTGGTATACTGCTGTTCTCTTTTTTTTTAATTTAGGGGACACATGAAGAGTAATATAGACTGCAGACAATTAGAGCAACAGGATGCAAGTTTGGTGCCTTTAAAATTGACAGTATTGCTCTAATTAAAAGAAAGTTCAAGAAATATGGATTCTTCCCATGGTTTCGCTTTACAGAATTGGTCACATACTTGCAAGTAGTGTTTCCTCTCTGTAACAAGAGCGTGATCAAAATGTTTCATAGTCTTTTCACAATTAAACTTAAGAAACTTGCAGTTAAATATGTGGTGGGATCATCACACTATTTTTTTCCAAGCAAATATGTTTATAACAGAGCAGTCACAGCTCATCTGCTGTTGAGTTACTGCTTCTCAAAAATAAGATCCAAATTCTTACAGGCATACAAATATTTAAGTTATAAGCCTTTAAAAATACCAAAATTAGTAGTTACCAATTACAGTAAAATGTTTAAATCTGAAATGAACTCTGCACTTTCAATGTAAACGGGTCTCATTCTATGCACAAATATTTTGGGTATTTTCCCCGAGAATTTGTGCATGCGTGAACTGAATGATTAATTTTATTTCATGTGAACCAAATGATCCCTTTCACTTTTGACATATTTTGGAAGATCCAGGCATGGTTTTTCTCTGAAATATTAGATGAACAATTCTTTTCTTGAAAATTATTACCTTGTTATTATTAGACTTTTCATTCATTTCTCCTTGCTCACGTGTTCAGAAATGTATATTTTTTTTCCTAACTAATCAACTGCTTTCAGTTCTTGTGATCCTTCGTGTTGTCATATTGTTACAAAGACTGTGTTGGTTAGGTCAGTCCACCACTAGACCTAGCACTGTGTTTAAGAGATACCTAAATGCAGAGACCTGTTTTAATTAGCTCACATGGCATCACTGAATCCAGTCTGACTCTCCCACGATCGCATGCCCAGGGCTAAGGAACAGGGCACTGGACACAGTTTTTCCTGAGCAAGCAAGGAGCTGATTCACAATACACAAACATGCATTATGCATTGTTTTCAGTCACTTTATAGTCATATGCATTCATAAATTTTGATATGGTTGTAAGATGCAGACTTTGATGGTACAAAACTCACAGAAGAGATTTAGATCACTGGAGCAACTACAGATGAAGTTTATGTTGACAATTTATCAGCTCTTCTACGTCAAGGAAAATTGTTTTTTAGTGCCTGCCTATTAGCGATCACATGCATATTATGAAATTGAGTTTTGGGGAGGACAGCCTGCCATCTGTCTTTTCTGTATTTTTTTGACAATGCATCATGCTAAAGTTAAAACTTTCTATGCTTCAAAATGGTGTAAAATATGAGATGTCTATAATAGAGACACTTGGAAAGAAAAATAGACTAAGTTGAAATGTAAATCTTTATAAACTTTATAAACAGGCAACTACTGATGCTATACTTTATGTTTTAGCTTCAGATGTCCTCCACATTTTCCACACACCATAGTGCCCACCATGTGCTCTTACTCTAGATTTCAGAGTTGCTAAACTGATAACTAATTAATATATATCTCAAGGAGGGTGAGAGTGCTTTCTTCATAAACTCTTTTGGGTTCAGGGTGGGGGTTTTTTGTGAAATGGAACTGCAAATGCCTGATGTGGAGAATGAAAAAGATATGTTCAGTTTCTTTTCTGTGTTCTGATATGCTAAGATTTTATCAATAATATTGTTTTCCTGTAAAAATATCTGCCTCAGAGAAAATCTGCTGTGTAGCTGTCAGGATTACACCTCTCAGAATATGCCTGTGATGATTCCGTTAGATTGATAAAAACAGAACACTCTGCTATGTAGAAGGATTGCTGAAAAGAATATTCCGAGGTCCTTTCATGTGTAACAGCACTTGTATGGCAGTACGTTTATTGTGCTATAAATTCCATCACTGATTTTGGCCATTTCAAATTGATTCTGCAGTAACTGTAAGTAATGAACCTTACAGACAGAGCCAAGGAAAAAAAAAAAAAAACAAAACAAAAAAAAAAAAAACCCAAGCCAATAAACTTGTGGCTGTAGGAATACAAATTGTAGAGTTCATTTAGCATCAGTTTTTATCAGATCACGCAGCCAATTCACCACAAAGCCAGAAAATATATCCAACAAAACATACAGTGACATAGCCCTGGCTTGCTTTAAATTTAGCAGCTAAACCAGACAGTCAATTATTCATAGCACATGTTTGTACAAAGTGTCCTGTGGATTTCACCTGAGATTTAAGGGAGGTGCTCAGCATAAGTGGATGACAAAACAGGAGAAATTATAATAGGAATGACTTAAACAGAATAATGAGCCAAATCCTGAGCTGTTTTACATGGTCTAAGCCATACACAGTATCACTGGATTTCATAGGGGTGTAGATTGATGTGCAGTGGGCTATTAATGACTCACCAGGTCAAAATGTATAAAAGTCTCCAAAATTTACATGTGTTCCTAGCCTATTCCCCTTTCTTTACTGAAAAGTTCTACCAGGTTAACAAGAATGATGTGATATCTGTTCTCCAGGTATCTTTAATGATCCCATAGATTTTAACACAGAACTTATGTGCTTGCTAAAGATTTCCGTAGGTTGGTTTTAAAACCCATCAAAAAGATACTCTTCTAAGGCTTTTCACATTAGTTTTGTAGATTTCCATTACATTCTATAGGAACTCACTGATCTTGATTTGTTAAATATTGCACATATTTCTCAGAGTCTTTTCAGTGGATGCCAAGATCATTTAGCCTCTTACTTTGCAAATAGACCATGGATCTAGTACCACTAAATCAGTGGGCTGGTCATGTGATTAAAGCATATGTGAATGTACATACAGGTTCTACCCTTAGTTGTTACAAGAAGAGCGAACTTCAGATTTTAAATCAAATGCTGAAAAGACTCAAGTTTTCTTCTGCATAGTTTTCCCAACATTACAGGGGGGAGAAACTAGGCCATGTTTTATTTTCTGAGCAAACAAATAAATGTCTGGATTGGGTTCCTACAACCCTGCAGCATTTCCATGCATCACAGCTTGCACATTCATGTATCTTACAGTCTGCATTGAATGCTGAATTCATTCTGTGTGTCTTCTTGCACCTAACTCTGCAGATTTATCTGAACCTCTCTGTTGTCTATGAGAGATATTAAATCCTCATTCTGAGATCAAAATGCTTGGGTCTCTTCTAGCCTTATATAGGCCACAAAGAAACTCATTGTCTAAGGCATATTCCTTGCCTCTCCTTACAAAAAAGTCAGTTTTATCAATTTGTCCAGTTTACAGCAGCAGCCTGAGTGACACACAGAGGAAAAAAGATACAGAAACTGAGGCTTTCAGTTAAACACCAAATATGGCGAAAGTCATAATAAAATAATGAGAGTTGGGAACACTATTTTTTCTCTCACTCTCTGCAGTTTTGAGTTGCAATGCGGAAAGCAGAGAGTGAGTCTGAAGTCTTGTGAATAGCCCCTGGTAACCAAGAGCAAAGAAACCTTGCTCATTATCTCTACTCCCCTTCTGAATAAACATTTCAGCCGTCGTAAATGAGTGTGACATGAAGGGCAAATGAATGGCTCTCATTCCAGAGGAGAAGCACTTGAGAGCTGAGCAACCTGAAGGTTGTTGTGAAGGTGCAGATCCTGTGACCGGTGGGGCAGGCGTACCATTTGTTTCAATACAACCTGAGATACATCGTACTCTTAAATGAAGGATTCCCAGCCCTGCAGAGGCTCAGTCCTAGGTGTTCAAGCTGATGTTTGGTCAGGATTGCAGTGACTGAAAGACAGAGCTGACCTAATTTTTTCCTGTCATTTTATTAGATTACATAGAAAAACTTATTGAAATATAAGGAAAGGTTCAGTGTGTATTGACAGGTAGCATACAACACCCCTACTGTATCTCATTTATAAATATGATTGATGTGGAGGTAACTTTTTGGTAACCTGTTTTTAAAAAAAAACATTTTCTAGGTGGTGAGTTAGTAAAAGAAAATTAATCTCTGCATGATAAACTTGCCAACTTTTGAATTAATTGCATGAGTATGATAATCAATTAATAAATGGTAAGCAAACAACAGAAAATCAGTGAATTAAAAATTACTAAATTGATTCCAATGCAGATAAAGCAAGAGTCTGCCATAATTCTTCAGTGTAGATTCAAGAACACGAATCTTGTCTCATCGGTTCTTTCTGCCCATTTATCCACATCTGGCATTTAAAACAATGCTGGTTTATTATGATTTTTACAAATAAATTGCTATGTATAGTCTAGCTTGCTACATTAAGTGGATTATAGAAACAAATCATAAATAGTAGTCCATTTGTAGCTGTCAAGGAGAAGGTCAGAGCTTTGCAAAGACCATCCATCTGCAAGTGGAATAAAAGTTTTTTCTTCAAAGAGAAATCATATACCTTGTTTGGATGGACTTCAGCTATTAATGACGGTACAATTAGTTTCTTGAAATACCTAGGAAAACCCTCTTCTCCCCCAAAATAGCTTGATTTTGGGCCACAGATCTTCTGCAAAATTGGGGTGATTTGACATGAAACAGATCTCATCACTGAATATTTCTGGGCAAAGCTGATTTGATTGAAAGTATATATTTATATTTTCACATTCTTCAAAAGTTTCAGGAGAAGCTTAGGATGGCACTGGAGTCTTATAGGTCATATCTCTAGGGAAAGGAGCTTGAGCCTGAGATCCAAACATTTATGACCTATTGCTATCACTTCCACTGAATAACACAGCTTGTATGTCTGTGTTAATTTATCAGTATTATTTCATTGCATTTCACAGAATTGTGCAAAATAAGCCTGTATAGTCATTCTCATTTTTGAAGAAAGTCATACAGATATTTGTTTCAGGAAAGACATCTAATAAACATGTCCCCTTCATATACATTAATTTACAGTACTTAGTGTAAACAGTAGGCAACACCTTCCTTGTGTGTTAGCACAAGGAAGCTCATAACCTAGAACACTTCTACTGAAACTAAAATAAAAATAGAATTAGTAGACATCTGAGTAAATACATCAAGGAAAAGTCAAAGACTTCTGCGAACCTTAGGCAAGCATGTCTATAGGGGATTTCCATTTGATACATTTGCAGCATGAGAACCAGCACCGTCCCTGACCAAAAGTCTGAAAGAAATTAAGCTGCCAGTGGAGAGGGTAGACCCTGTAATGGCTAAATGCTTTCAAAAACAAAAAGCAAAAATGGTCAGTTTTCTCAGTTTAAGTGGTCACTGCTGCTTTTTCACAGAGGTTGCTGTTTCTGGGGACTTTGGTTCTCAACATATTAATAAATTAAATGGAAACCAGGGTGAACAGGAAAGTTACAGTGCTTATTAGATTGTAAAAATGTAAGTCTAATGTGAACAATAGCACAAGAACTTCATGATTCTGCGTGAAGGGGCAATAAAATAGCAGATAAAATTCAGTTCGGGTGAATGTAAGTAATACACCTGGGAAAAAACAATCCTGGCTGTATATATACAAGCAAGAGCTCTGGACCAGCTGTTACTGCTCAGAGATACCTTGGAGTTGTAATGTGAGGTTTATAAAAGGAACAGCTTAGTGCTCAGTAGTGATGAGAAAGCAAACAGAGTGCTAAGAAATTATTAGGAAATAAATCAAAAATTAAACAGAAAATGTCATTAGACCACTGTAAAATGAATGTTTTCCTTTATCTTGAATACTTGTGCACTTGTTATCCAACCTCATCTCAAACTGAAGATTGTAGAACAGCAAAAAAAGTGACATTGGTCAACATTGTGGAACAGCTAAAATAAACGTGGGAGATCCAGCTTGGAAGATGACTGTGGAGGCACGTGAGAGAAAACAGTGTATAGAGAAAGTGAATGGAGTATAATTTTATGCAGTACCTCAATATGTAGGGTGGGGAACAAAATTTAAGTAGTAAATGGCAGATTCAGAACAAGGAAAATGAAACACTGATTCCAGAGTTCAACAGTGAAACTCATTGCCATAGGGCACTATGAATGCCGAAAGCTTACCAGAGAACATGCCTGTGCCTCAGGAAGCGCAGGGAGGATACGCAAGGGAAAAGCGGTTAGATGCTTGCCTAGCCTGCTACTCCCCCTTGGTCAGCCTGAGCACTGAGGATGCTGATCTAGACAGGCCTTTGGTTTGACCTGCTACAGCTGCTCTTTAAGGACTCACCGTTGCTTCTCTGGAAGGGCTATAACAGTATGACCTAGCCTTCTCCTACAGCCAAAGTCTCTGTAAAACCACTTTAGGGCTTGCAGTCTGAATGCCAGCTATGTTCTTTATCAAGACTATGTGACACCTATTTAAAACTGTTCAAATAAGACATTGAGCACAGTCTGAGAACTGCTGAGATTATATGTTGGCAGATATGCCAGAAGACTCTTGCCACTCATCCTATGATCATTCCTTTTCGCCATCTGGATGTGGAGGCATTACTAGCTACCTGCAGCAGCTTTTCTGAGATTTGCAGTCATATTTTTCATAAAATCATCTCATATAACTTGCTGTGTTTTCCCCTTCTAAATTGAAAATTTGTAGTTTAGATTCATTTAAGTGTCATTGCTGGGAGGAAGGTGAAGGCATATTAATAACTATGGAAAATTAATTTTTTTGCCCATCTCCACCTTTGCTTTTGTCACAGTTGTGGCGTTCTGCAGGAAAGCTCACACATTCTGCTGTCCAAGATGTTTCAGTACAGCTTGTGTGTTTGTATACATCCAGCAGTAATTGGGCCATGCTACAGGAAACAATGCAAGCATTAAAATAAACAAAACAATTGCTTCTCTATGTAAGTGCTTGTATGAGACACCATTAGCACAAGCAGAGGAACACTCGTATTACTGACATTCAAATAGTAGTTCTCAGCCTTTTTCATAGTTTGTTCCTGCTTTACTATGAGAAGTCAGGTCTTTCCTCCCATTTAGCCACAAAATAAGGAAGAGTGACTATGACTTTTCTTGACTAACTTCAGAACAAATTCTGGGGTTGCAACCCCAGGTGGAGAGCTTGAGTAGAACATAAACATTACTGTCTTAAGAATAAGTTGGGGAATCCATTTCTGTCTTTACAATCAGCAGCATTTTCTACATTTTTTCTCTGCCTGGGAAAAAAATTCATTATTATCAGATATTTTGTTTTATCTAGTCCTTGCTCACTGTGCAGAGAATCACCTAAGGTAATTGTTGGACTGCTAAGACCTACATCAAATAAAACAGTAAGAAAAAAAAAAAAAAAAAAAAAAAAAGCCTTTATTTCTCCCTCCAAAGACAGAAATAAAGACACTACATCTGAAGAATACTTATTATTGGTTGTCTTCAGTGCAACAAGATTTGGTTGCCCTGACATACAGGATTCAGGATAACTTTTTTAAAAAAACTTTCCACCCTTTCTGTTGCAGAATGATGTAGCCAGTTTCCACCACTCCCCAGTACTCTGATAAACTGCATTGGAACTGATGCAACAAAAGTCCTTTTTAAGGTTTAATTTTTACTGCTGGCAGGAGCACCAGAATTCTGGAATAGTGAGCACTGAGAGAGTTTGCTTATGGGCAGGGATGACAATTCCTTTATTAGAACCCTGCACACTTCAACAGCTAAATGCTTTCAACTTTCTTTAAATAATATTAAGGAAAAAATATCCTCAAGGCATTATTTTTAAAGGGGACTTCAAACATTCTGTGAGGAAAAAAAAAATGCAGCAGATTTGAACACCAAGGGATTTGCAGAGGAAAATCTGTTAAAGTGGAGCTATCTTTTGAGTTTCATGGTTAAATAAGTATTGGCCATAAATCAGGGATGCAGACTACCAAATATTCCAAGGTATTCCAGATTCATAACTTAGACCAGCAGGAGCCAGATTCTATAATAGATCATTTAGAAATAAGTTGGTTATGTTAACTAGATTTTAAATTAACTGTGTTTCATTTATTCCTCCAAATTCAACATATAGAATCCTTTATAACATTTGCTAGAAGTGTAAGAAAATCCCAGGTTCTTAATCTTTTTTACTAGATAGACTTAATTCTGCAATAACTCAATATTAGATATTACAGAGTTTATATTTAAAACCAGCTGTGAAGCAAGCAGATATGCAAGGGTAAATCTGCTCATCTTGAATCCTTCTGCAAATGGTCTGCTCTGGAGGTCATATCAAAGAGATTCTTTTTCCAGCTTAAACCTGTCTTTTCTAAATAGATCTCAACCTGATCTCATTTAATGCATTGATGTCTGGTTTCTTAGTCATTATATTTGCTGTATTACATATCAAAAGGACTCTTGAGAAATTCCCCTGAATTGATAATTCTAATTTCTTATGTATAGCTACTCTGTATTCACTCTGAGGACAGCTATATTGTATGCTAAACCACGAATTGTAAAAATTGATCCCTTTGTATGTAGGTTTGTATTAAATTGAGATACTTTATTTTCTCCTGTTTGTTGCCACACATGGGTTCCTGGTGTCAGTTTGTATTTGGCTGTTTGAGCATATTAAAGTTCTGCTAGTGCTTATGATGTTCTTGCCAAGAGCGCTCTTGCAGCAATCTGCACTAGAACAGTCTTTGTGCCAATTACTTCAAAAAGTATTCTGTTTTAAAACCAATTTTTATGGGTACTTTTTTAGGTTGCAGTGTGGTGATTTCATTTGGTTTCTTCTTTTTCCATTTTTTTAATGTTCATCTTCTTCAAATGCTTGTAAGTTTTGAATTATGAAAAAATAATGCGGTGTTGATAGATTAAGTTGTTAATAAGACATTTTAAAAAGGAAAAGGGTTCAAAGGTATTAAAATAAAACCTGGCATGTTGAATTACTAACACTGCATATATTTAAAGGATACTATTTAATAGTAGAATGTTTGGAGCTTTTATTGCAGGGGCTGATTATGGAAACGAAAACCTTTGCAGTTATATAAAGCAAAATAAATGAAAAATTATAATGTGTAATGACTCAACAGAGTATTTCTTGAACTTATATGTGAGGCTGATTTCAAGAGTGTCAGCTCTTTTATTCAGAGGAAACCAGTTTGCTAATCCATTGCAATTAATAAAAAATCACACCAAAGAAAAGGAAGGCATGATAACATATTTTACAATACAAATATGCTTTTGAATGGAGGGTCTTGATCATGCAACTTTTACTACTGCAATAAATGCCAATGTAAGACTGGACCTCAGCATTCTGTCATGAGCCATCATGGTGATAAAGATAAATATGTGTCTGTATACAGTGCAGAACACTATGCTATGCCATACTTAAAAATAACTGCTAATCTGTTTCCCCAAATAATAAAGTTGAAATGATGTTATGTAACAATGAAAAATCAGCCATAATTTGAGGACCTAATAATGTTAATCTAGAGGATCTAAAAATGATGATAGAAAATATATTTTTTTTTAATTATTCTTGAGCAACCTCTAGTCTGCTGTTCATCTCCCAGGCTATTAAGATTTGATAACTTGAAAAACAACCTGTTGTACATTCTTGAAAATATTTAAATTTTTTTTTTTTTTTTTTTTAATGTCAGCTTCAGGAATTGTTTATCATACAACAGTCTTCCTTTACTCCCACAGAGAAGTTGTAGTTTATTCTTTAGATAACCCTAACCTAGCCATATCCAGATCAGGGAGCTTCATATGATAGATGTAACATGGGCAATGTCAGGTTCTTATTTTGTCTTCACTCTTTTGAAGAGTTAAAAAAGATGTCCCCATTCCCTGCCCTTTAGTTTATTATCTAGTGAGAGGCAAGTGGGAGATAAGAGGTTGTGCATCCTGAGGTTGAGGAACAAGCAGCTTTTTGCGTGAGTGCTCAAAACAGTAACTTTTACTCAGAAGAGCAGCTGTTCCCTGTGGTCTACTTGAATGAATGTGACTGTGTCTATTGTGCTTGCTGCTGGTCTCAACATTCTTCATATGCAATAAATAATACTCTACTCAGGTCATTTTAGGGATTGAGCAAGAGCTATGAACTGAGCCTGCCAAGCCAGGGTGTTTCTCATGTGATGCTTGTCTTTAAGAACCCAATGAATTTGAGGTCTCATAACAGTACTTTTTTTAAACCCCTTAGGATTAGCCTAAATTCTGCCTCTGACTGTTTTAAGCAGCAAAACAGCTTTTGAATCTTATTATTTGGAGATAGTGATATCAGAGGAAATATGGGAAAAGCCTAGAGTGTCTCCAAAAACTAGTATTGACTTTTAACAATAAAATACGTCCTGAGACCAAATATGCTGTTTAAATGTAAATACCATTTCCATTTTCAGACTGTCTTTTGCAGGTGTATTTGAGGGGATTTGAAATGTACTTGTAGATGGAAAAGAGGCTATTGACCTTGAAACTATGTATGTGTTAGGAATAATGTTCACCCTCCTTGAAATCAGACTCGTATTCTTTGAATGAGTGCTCAAGACTACAACTCTTAACAGTGGTTCAGGTAGCATTCACTGCATAACTGAATTAAAACTGACTGCATTTTACTTACAAAGCTGTTTCTCAGGAGTCATAGATTACTGCCTAGTCTCTTCTTTTTAAATCCACCATGGTTCAGAATGACTCACTGACAGCTGCACTAACTACTAGCTTCCTTTGTTCTGGTGCAGGCTTGATATAATAGGACAAGGTTTGTGTGTAGAAGCAATATCTTTTATTAGATGAACTACTGTAGTCAGAAAAACAAACAAACGTTTTTTTTCAGTATACAAGCACTTTTTCAAGGCTAAAACTGAAGAGGCACACTTCTGAATCAAATAAGAGTTGGGAACAGTTACTGTAAGTAGACGTGTTATTCTGTTAGGCTGTCCAAGAGTTAAGGTAGGTGATACAAAGCTGGACAAGGGTGATGCTAACAAGGGAAAAGGTGATATGATGGTTGTTTTATAGATTAAAAGAGAGTAAATCTAAGTGGTACGATAGGAGCATATATCTACAAACTTTACCTTTCACAACTTCATTGTCTGAGGGGTGATCACACATGCAGGAATCCTCAAGAGTGGCCACTGGGCATCTGCAAAATACTTTGCATGGCTCATGCTGCAAGTCTGAGAATGGGATATGTAAGTATTAACAGAACTGCAAACTCAAGGCCTTACTGGACCTCTCTGATCCTAACTGCTGCTGAATGATAAGTATAGGCAAGTGATGTATTTTTCTGAAGATTTTCTGAAGACCAGGAGAGCAGGCTTTGGTCTCAATGAGGATGGGGTTATAGAACCTCAGAAATAAATGTCTTCTCACCACGGGAAAACATAAAAAAATAGAAAGGCTGTAGTGACTGTGGTGAGGTACAGGGTGGAAAGAAGAGAAGTGTGGCAGGTAAAGAAACCTACTGAAGTTTAGGTTGATAGACGTGGATATTCTTTGATGTCAGAAGAGGAGAACCTGTTCACTGTGTGAACTCCAGATGTGACAGTGGACTCTGTTTACTTTTAAAAATCTAAAGGAAATCCTGTTTCCAAATGTTCAGTCTTAGCTTCGAAGTCATCTGAAACCATACAGGGACCCTTTACCTTGTGGAGTGTTAAAACATTTGTCTCACTAGTGTCACGGGCAGGTTTTGAGATGCAAGTCCATATATCTGTGAGTGAAGGAGCACACAAGTCTTTGACAGAAAAATGTAAGAACATTGCTATAGTTTGTAAGATATTTCATTAGCCAATTTTAGCAGTTCAAATTAATTGTGTTTTAAGGATTTAGGTGTTGGGTTTGGAAGTATAAAATAACATCTTTGAGACCAAAACAAATATATATATCCTAGAGGGGGATAAATGTATGTGTGAGTTGTTTGTAAGACAAATAAATATCTAGGCGCACAAACTAAATCCGGATGTTTTCACATGTGAATATCTTCTCCAAATTTGGGCCTAAGTAATAATTTTAAGGCTTCAAATTGAATATTTCATTAAGAGAAATGAGGTGGAGGGAGCACTTCTGCCAGTGCTGTGGTTTCAGTCCCATAATAAATTGGCATAGTGATTTACACAGAGAACAAACGAAAGAGTTTAGAAATTTCTTTCTAATGGAAGTTGAAGTTTTGAAGAACACAGAGACATTTGAAAGGAGAAATTCACAGATTTCTCATGCTTGCAGGTTTTTATAGCCTCTGGTAATGCATGTCCTTACTCTGACATCACATGTATGTGAAAAAAATGGATGTAATATTTAAAGATGTCTTTTGACAAAGAAAGTATTTCCATCTCCAGAGGTGAGATTTAGCTTTAAAGAATGATGAGCAGGTTCCAGATGTGTTTTTCAATTGCTGGGCTTTCCTTTCCGTAAGTATTGACAGAGGGAAGGTTTTATCAAGGTCTTTGTGATGTGCTTGTTTATAATGAGTAGACATTCACAGAGCACATCTGAGTGCTTATTGCTAACAGATGACTAAAGAGAGCATATGGCAGGGAAAAGAAATATATATTTGTCCAAGCAATGTGGCTTGTTAACACTCCCACACTCATAAACTGTGTTTACATGTACTTACAATATTTTGCAAATCCCTTTTCTAATCAGCTAAAAATAAAAGCCAAATAACGATTTTTTTTCCAATATTGGAGTATCAGGCAGAGTTGATTTAGAATTTTTTTAACAAAGCAATTAATCAGTACAGAAGATTTTTGTAGTAATTGTTTTGCTTCACCATGACATCTTTACAGCAGTGTATGTGTTATTTTCATTTCACAATGTTAAAAGTTTTATTGTTACAGAATGTTTTTTGGTTCACCCACCTATCTATCCAAGTATTATAATTGTACAACTAGGTTATACTACAAGCAATAACACAGATCAGAATGATCTATGTCAAATCCTGGTCTAGATCAGGTCACAAGGTTTATTTTGACCATAAGATTTCCCTCTGCTTCTATAGGATGGAATCATCATGCAAGTTACAGCACCTGCCAGTAAACAGTTTGTAAGCAAAACAGTCTCTGAACTGTTAACCCAGTCCAGGTCCCATTAGAGTAAAAAAGGAGTCTTGCTACCAACCAATTTAATTTAGGAGATAGATGGAGAAATTCTGGGGAAATCTGTACAGCTCTTGACATACAAAGTTTCCCGTGATCCCTGTGATCAGGAGTACAGCATTCACCCACCTTTTTATAATGTACAGAACACAGTATCACTGTCTTCTCTTGCTGTGACATCTAAATGTGCCAGTCTGTTCATATAGCATTATTAGAAAGATCACAATTATAGTTTAAAAATGGAGTTGGACTGTTGCATGCTTTTCAGAAGAAAGCATTTATAAAGAAAATTGCACAGAAGACCTGCATCTACTTTTGATTTTCAGAATATTCCTAGCAAATTTTTGTTAAATATTTACATCTGGATCCAAGTACTGTCCTTCATAAAACAGTTTATTCTTGCAATTTAGCTTCATTAAAGTCATAATACTGCTTTAGGTTATGATAGACTAGTGCTGTGGGATTGAATTATAAAGAGATTAATTTTAGCTACCAGAGATAATTGACCCTATAATTCCTATCACCCCTAATCCCAGTTCAAATGAACCAGTGTTAAAAGTGGCAATACTCACAATGTAGACAAGGTCATGACAGCTAGAATTGTTTTTTACTACCAATTAGATTTCCCACTTGGTGCGTTTGACTAATGTTGTCATAGAAAGGGATTTCAGGCATGGAAATGTAGTTTCTTGAGAGGCACACAGGCACTAGAACTGATGGGCAGTTTGCTGTACATTTCCTGGTGTACAGAATCAGAATGCAATTCAGTGCTGACCCCTAAAATTTGAATTCACATGGGGATTTAGAACATATTTAGATCCATGATAGAGCCAGGAACAAGCTAAATAATTTGAATCTGGAAGAAAACTCTCTTGAAGTTCAACAATGTTAATATATGGTGGGTCCAGCAGGTTTGGTACTGTCTCTTGGGGTAACGCTACATATGAGGTGTATTTCAGGTGCGGAATCCAAAAAAAAGTGAATGAGATACTGACTGAATAGAGAGTTGTTCAAAAGCAAATCATGTTGATATTTAGCCGCAAATGACATGGAGGTTTCAAAAATTGCCAGAAGAGTTAAACGGATTTTAAGTATGATATATCTTAAAAATTCCCTCAAGTGATAGTGCCAACTTCAAACATATTAGCATAAGGACTCTTATGAAAAAACAACAGAACAACAATACTTTTTCATAGCACGTTCAGTATAACATTATTACTAGTTATCCATCAGCGTTTTTCCAAGCATTTACAGATTTGAATTTTTGCAGTAAGCTGAAACTGCATGATAAAAAGAGACAGATAATGATAAAAAGCAGATATATATGCAAGCCTAGCTAGAAGGAGCAAAATATACTATTGCTGCCCCTCCTGTGAAGTTAATCCTGTTTCTTTTAGCTATTTCTTCATTAGTTAATGAAGTCTTGAGAAATAAAAAAAAAAAAAAAAAAAGTGTTTGAAATGGTATTTTTGCATCTTTGCCTTTAGGAACTTTTTCAAATATTCATAGAATAGTTTGCCCTTGGAAGGTGCATTAAGTGTGAGTTTATGCAATAATTACTTCAAATGTGGGTGGTCAGAAACCTGCAACTGAAATGGACAAACAGAGCAGCTAATCACTTTCCTCATTCAGATTCACCACACTAACTGGAGTCTAAATGTAAAATAGTGGAGAAAGGAGATATTTTAATGATTAGGTTAAAAAAAAAGAAACAAACTTCAAGGCTTAGATCACAGATCTGCTAGCATGAATTAGTTTTGAATTTGGATGCACTTTGTGGTTTGAAGTCATATTAATGAAAGATTTTCTTCTCTCTCACTTTCTATTAACAATCAATCTCAGATCAGAAGCAAAAAGTTTGGCTGCTGTGTTTGTGAGATGAGAATCAGTGGACTTATAACTATATCCTATTTCTGCCACACACACACACCCCCAGTGCACCTGGAACCAACCAACATCTCTGTTGACCTCTAGGTAGTGAGTCTGGGATCACAGTGAAAGGGGCCCCCATCTCCTGGAAGCCTTCTCTTCATGTTAATGTTGTAACACACTCTGAGTGTCAAAATCTGGGAAAGCCCGCAACTGCCAGTTCTTATGGCTCTCCTATCTATGAGTACAGGAACTAGTTTCCATTTTTAGTTCAGTATCTGGCATCAGTACTGTATTTATATTCTTTTATTGAAAAAAACAACCCCTTTATTTATCCACAGAACTCCTGAAGGAGTGAATGGAAGTCGTGGATTATTCTTTTCCCAGAATTTCAATTTGCTCCATTTCACACAACACTTTTAGAATTTCCCTCTCCAGGGTTGCAATTGGATCTCCCAGGCATCTTCTGGTGTTATCCTGTGAATAAGGAAAGAAATCATCTGACCCCAGAGTTCTCTATACATACATAGTGTACTAGGCAAAGGCATTACATGTCTACCAGCTCTTAAAAGGCTTTCTAAGGATGCAAGAAGACCATCCTGCAGCTGAGCTCATTGATCATTTCTAGGCTGTTGCTTCTCAAATTTCCAACCACAAAGTAATTCAAGTCTATGAGCAGTGTCTCCATGGTGCAGGGGACTAGCAATTCAATTAAATCTAAACTGGAACAGTTTTAAAACTGCTGATCTTTTTGTCTCATATTCAATCTCCAAATTTTATAAAATTAACATTTTGTTAATTTCTGTATGATTTATTTCAGCTTTATCCCCTTCTCTCTTTTCTTTTGTTGAATTTCTAGTTTGTTTTCTTCTTCTTCTTTCTGTAACAACCACCACAACAAAAATCAATACCCACAGGAGTTCTGAGGTTTTTATTTGATGAATGTGAAGCTTTTGCCTGTTATGTTCTTGTCTTCTTTTTTTTGCCATGAGGACATATAGGACATGTTGACAGCCAATATTAATAAGCTTAACACTAATACTGGCAGTTACTTAGTACAATTTTTGGCTGTGTTAAGTGATCTGTAGGGAATAGTAATGCTATCCTTTAAAAGAAACTGATGTCACAGTTGCATCCAGAATTCACTGGGGTTTCTTTTATTGTTTTTATTTTCCAGGTGATTCATATAACAGGCCGGTTACGTCTGAGAGTGTCACTGTCCCACGGACGGACAGTACCCAGCCAAATCATGGGACTTGTTGTCGTTGCTCATGCTTTGCCACCTCCTACAATTAATGAAGTCAGGATTGACTGCCACATGTTTGTCACTCGTGTGAATATGGACCTCAATATCATTTACTGTGAAAATAGGTACAGCTTTTAGCTCTATTTCCCTTTGTTTTAGCTGTGTGTATTTTTTGTTCCATGGGCTTGTCAAAAAGTTTTGAAATTTGTGACTCCTGCAATGTCGTCCTGGTGTTGTATGAGAGCATCAAATTCACTCTCATCATCATCCCCTTCATTTTCATTACATTCTTAGAGGATAAAGATAAATTAAAAACTATAATCTTACTGGAATAGGGGAGGATAGACCAGGAAAGATTTTTCTAAGCTTTCCCAGCTTTTTACAATTTCTCACCGTCCCTCTGAGAGGCAAGATTTGGGACTAGACAGACGCTGGTCTGACCTATGTGGCTGTCCTTATGCTTCCCTGTCCTCCCCTCCACAAGTGTTTCTGTCTGAAGTTTTAAAGTTTTCCATTTTTTAACTAATTTGCAGATTACAGCACATCGTGCTCAGTGCTTAATGGAACAGAAGCACAGATGGCCTAGATAGTAGGCTAGAGAGGTGGGATCTGTTGCAGTAAGAGGTGGGAAAACTGTAGAATAAAATTGGTTAAGGGCATACTGGGAAAGACAGCAGTGAAATGGGAACAGGTGATGAGAAGTTCGTTGAGGGGGGGGATGTTAGAAGTGATAACAACAAGTGATTAAGAAGGTGGAAGATAGGATTTAAATTCAGCTGTCTGCGGCCTGGGGGCTGGGTGCCAGTAGCATTGGGGCTGCCCGTGGGGGTCTGATGGGGCAGGGCCCGGCAGCCAGGTCCCGTCCCACCCCCCGCCCGGAGCGGGGCAGCCCCATCCCCGGGCATGGGGCACCTCCCTGGGCACCGGCCGGGCCAGGCGGGACTTGGGCTGGGCTGGGCAGGGCGGTGGGGAGCTGGAGTTACTGGGGCCGGGGCTGACGGCCCCGGGGGCCGACATGGGGTCCTGGGCTGTGGGTGGGGTGGGGGGAGCTCTAAGGGGGTTGGTCAAGACGGTTAAGGCTTATTGGTGACCTCAGGGCCCTTAAAAATAAGAATAACATCTAGGGAGAGGGCATTTAGAGCAGAGTGAAGGTATCTGAGAAGGAAGATACAAGTAATAAAGAAGTTTGGATCCACTGATGAAAGTCTGAGGTATGGCGAAAAGGCAGAAAGAAGGTAGTGCATCCAAAAGAGGTTTTGTCAAGGGGACCTACCATCAGAAAGTGGAACAAAAAAGATGACTAATGCAAGCTTTTCATGTGGCAGCAGCCGTGGTATATTGTAAGTTAAGAGTAGAAGTTCTCTGATATGAACAATCATAATTGCTCAATCATAATGAAATACCTATGATCAGGAAAGCACATCGATATAAACTTTTATAAAAAGGGATACACTCAAATGCTTTGTTGAAACAATTTAAAATAATCTTGGGTTTCAGTTATGAGGTTATCTTTGCTGTCATGTTGCTGAAGTGCCACAATAGTATTAATTATAATATTACTGGGCTATTAGAGAGAGCACTTCTTCCAAACTTTCAAAGCATTATCTAAAGGAGAATGTATTATTCTCATTTTTAAACTTCGGAAAACTGTTTCATAGAAAGTGGCTTGCACAAGGTTACAGAGAAAGCTGGCAACAGTATTAAAATTTGGACTCAGTTTTTGCCTGCGACTCTACCCAACAAGTATCTAGAATCTGTATAATCTGGCATCTGGTGAAAGAGCTCTGGGATTAGCAGTAGGACCTAGAATAAACTTTTTGCCTTAGTCTTTGATTTGACTGTGACCTACCTAGGAGTAATGGAAAGCTGCTACCGTTGCAGAGCTCTTCAGTGGCCTCTGTGAAATGAGTTGCTGGTATCTGTCCAGTTCCTAATGAATAGATTTCCTTTTAACAAAATCACCTGCACTTACTGTTACCTTTGTTGGCAACCTCCATAAAAAAGCCAAGAATCAAATGGATGTGAAAAATGAACTATTCCATCAGGTCAAGTATGATATGAATTTGTGGGCTGTGTTAGAAAGATTTATACTTTCTCTGCCATCCGTTTGGCGTTTTTATGAGCTCTAAATTGTATATGTTTTTTTTAATTAAACATTTTTCTCAAACCTTTCCTTTAAGTTCATGTAGCAATAAAACTTTCAAATGCCCAAGAAAGGCACCACTGAAAAATGTAAAATGCATCAGATGTGTAGCACTGATTGGTAATCACATAGAACGAGCTGATAACACGTGGTAAACTATGGTAAACCAGCTCACTTATGCAAGGAAGTGTTGAGTTTACTAGTGGTTTTCATTCATTAAGGTAAAGGCAACATTCTAAAGCAACTTTTCCTTGTTTCTGATGGATTTTATCTCCTATGCTACAGTAGAATGCATGTGATGGTGCTTGAATTTATGTTGTTATAGTTCCATTTTAAGCCCCTGTGTCTTTGTAAAAAATAGTTTATAATAGGAATTTCAAACAGTAGAAACACTTCTGCCAGGGCTGGGAAGTGAATGTTAGCTCAGTGAGGCAGAGGGATTTCCACTGATGGAAAATGGAGTACGATTGACAGGACTTGGATTTCATATCGGGTACAAAGCAGAATGTGACTGTAAAAACTGGAGGAATGGAAAGGACAAAAGAAGGGGAGGAATTAACTGAACAGCTGATTGAAGCTGTCAGATGAATTATTTGGGCATTTGCCAAGGACGTTCTCCAAGTCAGGGAAGTTGGGATCTCTCTTCTGGGACTGTAGAAAAGGAGATAAGTATCCCATCCTGAATATATGGCTTGACTCCTGGCACTGGCAGGCAGCTGGGAAATTCTTTGTGGTGCCACAGTAAAGCAAGTACAACATTGATGAAAACAGAGAAAAATGGATCCATGCTGGGGACGCTGTAAGCACTATTTATGGAGCAATGGGGAGTTACTGGCAGCTGCAGGGAGTGTGGAGCAGAAGCCATGCTACTTAACTGAAATGAATGCTCACAGTGGACCACTGGATCAGCAGGGGTGAGATCGATAGAGCTCCTAGTTTTCCAAGTGGTTGCCTGCTTGAAACAGTAGGGAGCAGGAGTGACATTACTCAAGTCTTTGGGTGCATCTTGTTACTTTCCTGTGAATGAAGAGATTTACATCAGAATCCTGGACTCAGTGCACAAACTAGTCAACAGTTAGCTTCCCTTTGAGACAAGATCCATTAGCTAGTACACTGGCAATTTCTAACTATTAGTTCTGAATGTTAAATGGGGATGTAAAATTTTGTTGCTTAAAATGTGGTATGTTAATCCATGTCTGTTTTCCAAATGTGGGATCCATGTCATCTAAAGTTCACCATCCAGTCTAAAATAGTCTAGAATTTCTTTATTAGTCAGTGGAGTGAGAAAAGCACCTGCAGAGGACAAATCATCTTAGACGGTGATAAATAACTAAAAGCAAAATAAAGAGACTGCTGCTAGAGTACAGCATCAGTCTGTGTGTTCTCAGTGTCAACTGTTATTGAAGACCATCTCAAGAGAATCTCTAGCCCAGTTTAATGTGGACTGCTATAGCCATATCTGTTAATATATGCCCAAAAGGGAATAACCCAATGAGTATGGTGTTTTCCTAATGGAAAAGGTTTGGCCTGTTGTCCTTGAGAGTGGTTGTCAATAGTTCCTTCAGATATGCTGAAACAGTCTTGTGTAGAAGAGTGTCTCAAGGCTAAAAATGTGTGCATAATTTGGTCCCAGTTCAGCAAAGAACTGTACCATATACCTACCTTTAAAATTTCAGTCATGTTAACAGTCTTGGTAGTCAATAGAACCACTGATCTGCTGAAATGTAAGCCTGTGCTTATGTTTTACAGTATTAGGTCTGTGGATTCAGCAGAACTGAGTTTCTAGCCATCAACCTGTTGCTTTATTTTGTAAAAGGGCTTGGGAGCCACAAGATCTGTCTCCGAACTAGTGCTCTAAGACATACTATAATATTTCTTTCTTTTCTGCATGTAAATCATTTATTTTCCATCTTTGGTAAAAGCATGAGTATCCTATTTGATGAAATTTCATTTGCTTTTGATTTTGGTGCCAGTGCTTGCCACTGATCATCATTTACATCTGGACATTCTGTTTTTTCTTCCACTATTTTAATCAAAAAAAAAACCATATGTCCTTCATATGTTTGTTTGAAGCAGCTTTTTCTTAATGTTATAGAATCATATAATCGCTTAGGTTGGAAAAGACCTTAAGATCACCAAGTCCAATCATAAACCTAAGACTGCCAAATCCATCACTAAATCATGTCATTAAGTGCCACTTCTACAGGTCTTTTAAATATCTCCAGGGATGGTGACTCAACCACTTCCCTAAGCTACATATTCCAATGCTTGACAGCCCTTCCAGTGAAGAAATTTTTCCTAATATCCAATTTAAACCTCCCCTAGCACTGCCTTAATAAGGGATGTGAATCTGCTTCCACAGTTGCCTTGCTGTGTTCATTTTTATCTGTGAAGACTGTACACAAACATGCTGCTGCAAAGAACCAAAATAGTGCTCAGTCAAATTTACTAGAGGCAGAAGCAGAATGATCATCTTCCATGTTAGCCCTGTGAGCTGTAGCACTTGCAGGCTGGGTACATCACAGGGCAGTGGCCTGCCTAGAGATTGCCCTTTCTACAAGTCTGGGCAGGGTGGGATTTATTCTCCCTCATCTTGAAGCAGAACCACCTCCTACCAGAAAACACACAGTTCTTTGTTTCCCAATCCATAATGCACTGTGCAACCAAAGTGGAGGAACTCTGCAGGAAGGATAGGGAGTCCCACTGCCAACGTGCCAGACTTGTCTTCATCCTGGTGAATTGTGTCCTCTCTGAGAAGGTAGGGGAGGTGCTTTTCAACTGTGGTTTGTGATAAACATTAGACGGGTATCCCACATTTGGTTAAGTACTATAACTACTAGGCTGTTGTTTGGAAGTGCACATTCTTAAACATGCTCTGTCATGGAAGAGAGAGAAGACTGTTGTGTTTTGTGCTAAACTTGATTTGACAGTTTTTTCTAGCAAATTTGAGTCCACCTGCTTTACTTGTGATGTTTTTTGTGTTTGTTGTTTGTTTGTTTGTTTTTTAATTGGGACAAACCACCAGTGCTGCTGTGGAGTTGTCCAATGCTTCCATCCTTCAGTTTTTCTGGTCTGTGCATTCTCCCTGCCTCAGACACCCAGGCAAACACAGTTCTGCTAGTCAGTGCCTCAGTGGCTGTGTTTGCTGCCTGCTGGGAACCCCTCAGACATACACAGTTCGGTTTCAGGTTTAGCCTTCCCACTGGCCTCCCTCAGGATCACACTCCAGTTGTTTCAGCTATCTGGTTATATCAAGATGTTTGGTGTTTCTTGCAACTCCTTTAAATAGATGGCAATTATATCTTACAATTGCAAAGTGGGTAATAATTTCAGCATATTTCAAATTCTACAAGATTTTTCTATTTCTAGAAAAACAGACATACTTTTAAATGCTTGTATGAGCAAGGCATTTTCCAATTGTTTTATTTTTCTGTACTGCATTTAAGGACATTGACATCTTGACACTCCATGATGGAAGTTTACACACACACAGAGTCATGAGCATGCAGACACACACACACGCACGCACACAAAGGTCTGCAGAATAGATTTTAAAGTTTCCATGTGCAATAAACAACAAAGTCCCAGTTGAAAGGGCCCAGAGTGAAAGCTGAGCTCCCAAATGAATTAGACTAAAAAAGATAACACCCTGAGGCATCTGTATGTCTCAGCATTTAAATTATATCCCTTGAAATATCAGTTTGGACTTGGTGCCAAGAAATGGTTGAAGAGCTTTTTCATGCATATACCCAGTAGAAGACCAATCTGTTGAAATGAAATGTGTCTCTAATCATTTGGTGTAAACATAACATGTTTTTACTTTATTATGTAACCTTGAATCATATTGGTCTTTTAATGAGGATTTTGGATTGTTGCTAATGCCTTACAATTTCGTGGAATTATATTGTCTTGGTGTTATGCTACAGGGAGAATATGCACTAGAATTTAACTTTCCACTTATTTAAATGGATATAATGATTTCAAGGTTTCTTTAAAAACGTTTCCTTTTTTTTTATTATTCTTTAAGGCTCTGTCTTCTTTGCACAGACATTCCAATCAAATTACTACAGTGGTGAAAAAAACTTTTTAGCAGATTTCACTTTCTGAGTCATTTGACAGTTCTTGTATTCTTTTCCTTCTTGAATTATAGGCTGTACTTTTTTTCCTTTTTAGGATTAGTGATTACATGGATCTGACCCCTGTAGATATCGTAGGAAAGAGATGTTATCACTTCATTCATGCCGAAGATGTGGAAGGCATCAGACATAGTCACTTAGACTGTAAGTACTTCCATTTTTGTAAAATAATCTGGTACAACACTTGATTGTTTCTGAACTATTACTTATATTCCACAACTGGAGTCTTCATGCTGCACCTGCTTTTTTTTGTCATAGGGTTTCATAGAGGATAACTCAAATATAACTTTTTCTATTATTTATTTTCAAGTCTTTTTATAGACATATGAGATTGCTTATATATGTAGAAATAAAAAATTATATTTGTATTACCAGAGTTTCCAACAGGTGTTCATTTACACGTGCTGTGCATTATTTTACTCCTTCAAAGAGGTATTGCTTAGGTGAGAAACTCCCTCCCTAGCACAGAAAATGAACTCCTCTCTTTGGTTTTTATTTCTGTGTCATAATGTGGAGGTCAAAAACTGCATTGTATTTGGGATTTCACCAGGTTTTTCAATACAGAACTGAGCTACAGCTCTCCCGGTGTTTTAACCTCCCTGTGTATTAACATTTAAATAGTCCCCATCCCTAGAGCATCCAAGTCCTTGTTATTTGCACACAGGTAGTATCTGATCAGGTTAAGGATAGAAGTACAAAAATGTTAAAAGAGACAAACCTTACCAGAGAGCATGTGCATATCTCTGTGTATGGGGGAAGGGAGGTTCAGTTTGATTCCTTGTAATTAAAATCTTTGTATTCCCCTTATTAAAAGCCATAGGGCCTAATTCTTTTCTTGTTGAGATCTGTTGACTTCAGTGATGGTGCTCCTGATTTACCCTGGTGTGAAAAGAGACTTAGGCCCATAATCTCTAATTTATCTGCGCCTGCAGTGAAGCCAGATAATTCTTTGGAATTGGAGTGACTAACTGCGTTTATGATTGACTTGTGTGTTTTTCTTAATGTAAAAGACTCTGCAAACTGCCTCTTAAATTCAGAGTCTCAGATTTTAATAACTCTACTCCTCCTGCATCATGTCCTGCTAGCTTTTCCTAATAAAAGGGTGGCAACCCAAATACAGCTACATTTAGTCAACTTTTACAAAGCCATGTAACTACAACAGAAGTCAGTATATCTTCAGTCCAAAAGTACATTGTTTGATCTGCAAGGGAAGATAGGAGGATAACTGCAACTAGAAAGCAGAACAGGGACAGCTTCTATGATAATATATGGCAGCCAACATCGGTACCAAGCTCTGTAAAGCTTTCAAATAGTTCCTGAAGTTTCTAGAAGGTAAAATACATTTGGCATAAGGAGGTCAGGTTAGACACATTTCTGTGGAAAAAAAATAAAATCAACTATCCAAAATTATAAACAAAGTAATTTTGCATCATTTACATTTTGAGCATTTAGTATCCAGTAGAATATGTCAGTTGCTCAGAAATGAAGGAAACTTACTTGGTGCTCTTGAAACTGGAAGTCAGAAATGACAAGTTGCACTTCCACTGCACTATCTGACCAAGGAAATAAAAGATATTTATGACTCAGACTTAACATACCACCTGGCAGAGATGAACATCCCATTTGAAAAAGACCTTAATCTTCTGAATGACCACTTCTCTCTGAAATAGAATATGCTTTATGAAACATTCATCTTCAGAAGACTTAGAGACCTATGCAGACAGTGTGAGTGCAGTGTGGTCCAGTGTGTAAGCACTGGACTGAGACCCTGGAGACAGGAATGACTTTTAGAAAATTGCTTCATCTTGCTGTGTTTCTGCTTTCACTGTATGTCCAGTTTAGCTGATTGAATTGCAAGCTTTATAAACACATGGACTTTCTGTCATTATCAGTATCCAGCTCAGTGGGGTTCCAAACTTGGCTGTGTGGCTATAGCATAGTTACTATTCTTGCTGGGCTAATTTTTTTCAATAGATGAGACTGGTTACATCTTTTGTGTATAGTTGTTCTCTTGGCTTATAGGAAGAAGATGGTGATAGAATCATTCAGGTTGGAAGGGACTCTGGGATACCATCTAGTCCCACCTCCTGCTCAAAACAGGTTCAACAGTGATTCAGAGTAATTTGTTTAGTACTTTGTCTAGTTGATCTTGAAAACCTTCAAGGTCAGACTTTCCACAACTTCTCTGAGTGGCCTGTTGCAATTATCCTTACTAAGGGCTTAACTATCCTCACAGTGATTTTCTTTTTTTTTTCCTTCTATCCAGTTGGAATTTCACTGTTTGATTGTGCAGCTCATGGCTCCATCTTTGCAGTAACCTCCTCGCAGATAGGCTGTTAGGTCCCCCTGAAGCCACATCTTCAGGCTGAAAAAGCCTGGTCCCACAGCCTTTCCTCACAGGGCAAGTACTCCAGCCCCTGGCCATCTTGACAGACCTCTGCTAAGCTCACTGAAGTTTATCAATATTTTCTGTGCTGGGAGCCTAAAATTAGATTCCAGGTGCAATCTAAGGAGTGATGAGTGAAGGGAAATAATGACTTTCTGTTATATACTGGCTGTACACTTTTTAGTACAGCCCATAGAGCACACTATTGATTTATGCTTAAAATACTGTCCACCACGACCCCCAGGTCCTTTTCCACAAAGTCAGTCAGTCATTCCTCAGCCTGTACCATTGCAGGGAACCAGTCCATCCAAGGTACAGGACTTTGCATTTGTCTTTTCATGTTGTTCAAACTTATGCTCTGGATGAAAGATCTTCAAGTGTAAATTAGACTTGGGAATAGCTCAGGGAGTATACCTGCCCATTATAAGTCCTGCAGAAGTTGAAGTGGTTCATATATTTGCCCAGAGAGATGCTCAACTTTTCTAGCATTTGGAAAAAAACTGCGTAGAAAAACCAAGAAAAAGAAATCGCAAAACCCCAAAACACTTCATAGCAACTTGTCTATCCTAGAAAATCAAGTTCAAGCCAAACTAGAAAGAGAAAATCCTCCTGGTTTACTTAAGATAAAATTAGAGATAAAGTTCAGGAACTTCCAGACACTGGCTGTAGAAGGTAAAGCCCAACAGAACTGCATTTCACCAAAATAGACAATGCAGGAGATTTGCCAGTACAACAGGGGAAAATTACTTGAGATTACAATGAAAAAAAAAAAAAAAAAGGCAATATTATGCAATATTTTGCAGAGGAGCTGGAAGCAAAGTAATGTTTAGAAAGCCCTATTAAAAAGTAGAGGCAGGACTTGAGAAAGCAGCAAACTGAAAAGGTTGTGTTTGATGGAGGACTGCAGAATGCAGCTAAAAATCTTGATTGATTTTTACAGGAGAGAAAATAATTTAATAATTTTTAAAGATTAAAACAGTAAGAATCTCAAATTGCAATGGTAAATCTAAGAGTAAAAAGAAGCACAAATAGAACTGGTACTCTGCCTATTCACTGACAACATATCAGGAAAAAATGGAAAAAGTAAGACCAGTACATCCTGCCTTCTCATCCAGGTTATTCAAAGGCATCAAAGAGGAAAACAAGCAAAGAAGAAAATGTTGCACAAAATCACACAGAAAAAATCAAGAGGGCTGTTGATGGCTTCAGATCATAGCAGCCCATTAGAAACTTTGAAAAATAGGCCTTGTTAACGCTATCTCAGATAAAAGAAGACAAAAGCAGTTTCAGGAATGTGACCATAACAAGTATAATAGTGAAGAAGGTCTTCAGGACTGTAGCAGTGACAACAGTCTTTTGTAAGGAAACTGCTGCCCTAATCAAAGGTCAGTTACGGTCAATGGAAAAGCTTTCTTTGGCTTCAATAGACATGGGGATTATGCCCTAAAAAAGCAAATTTATATGGACTAAAATTCTGAGCCCAGTGAAGTAAATAGCAAAAATTCCATTAGGTTCAGTGGAGTCAAGATTTCTACTTAGATTTATGTTAGTTATAGCTTGATGCCCTTGTGGATTAATAAAACAATATTCATACTCTAACTCTACATATGCCTGCATTTATTCTACCACAATAATGCGTGCTGGTGATCCCCACAAGTTATTAAAGCATCAGTTTCAAACAGAAATGAAAATTTTAGGGATATTATTTCTATCTTGTTTCATTCAAACTTTCAATAATCATGCTCTTTCACAAATCTCTCTGCCAATTGTTTGGTGTTGCAATTCTACCTGATTATCTGTTTCCCATTTTATAATGCTTCATGGTTTCAGAAGTTAGGCAAACTTCCCATTTGTTCGTCTTCTCAGTGTTTGTTGAACAAATTGCTGGTAGAATCCTGACAGATAGTACTTCCCATATATCAAGTCTCTCTCTCAGAGGTTATAGTTAAAATGTTCTCTAGTCTAACAGCCTGTACACCATTCAGCATCATGGCTCAGCCATTGGCTCAGCTCACACACAACAACTGTCTAAGCTGCAATGACTTGTGTTTGAATCTGAGCCCTCAAAACTTGCAGGTCTAGCTGTACCCTGGCTCAGATACAGTCCCTAATCCTAGCTCTGTGTAACAGCGGTCTTCATTAAGATATGTGGCATTAAAGAGTTAAGTTGAATGTTTTATGTTTCATAGTTATACATCTAGAAGTAACACCCTCGAAAGACCCCTCGTGCCCCCAGTTCTACTTTACCACTTGTAAGAATGAGGAAGGTGATCAGCAACTCTCTTTTTACTTACCTCTGCATGGAAACATTGCAGGGATGAACTGTGTGTCAACACAGGGCAGTTCATACACTTTCACCAAGCCGTGAGTCCCTGCATGGTTAGAACTGCCCTTATTCCAAAGACAAGAAAATATCCCTGATCTTGAAGCTAGCACGATACATTATAGGTCAAATCAATATCAGAAATCAAGCAGATTAATAAAATTACTGTTGTATCAGGTCTTAGTACTGTGTGTAGAGCTCAGCAAGGACAATCGACGTTTAATGCTTTCTGGAGTACAATGCTATGCATATGTGCTTCCCATTGGTTGACACTGTTGTCATACAGAGGTCTATAACATCCTTTTTTGATCTAAGAAGTACATTTCTTGCTAAGAATTAACGGATGTCATATGCTGCAGGAATATACATCTCCCATTTAATTGAAAAAAAAAAAATGATCTCCATTGAACATCAAGTACTCGATGTTACTGTTCAATGAAGGTCATTAAGAAAGCAGCAAGGAAGGATAAAAGTCAAGACCTCTGAAGGCAACCGTGAATATAATTTTGGACAAATGTAGAACAATGGGCCACCATTTGAAAATTAATATATTGGTTGTAAGAACACTGTCACAAGTCTATATTGGTATATAATATGTGCTTTTCCATTTTGGAATCCTAATTGAGGTCTAAATTCAGGAACCTGACACTGACAAAAAAAGAGATACGTGTTGTTCTCAGCTATTGCTTAGAAAATATCATCTTGTTTCTTCAGGATTTGATTTACAGCTATAAGAAATAGAATTCCTCAGGAACAGTGAGCGAGGGCAGTTCATTTCCCATAAAGCAAAGGTCTCTGATGAGTGTGTTTGGTAGCACTCCCTCTGATCTACCTTATCTGGTTTCCAGTGGTTAGAATAATCCAGTCTTTCTGGAAATAAACTATTCCACATTCACCTTTTTCATGGCTCCCCTATTTTTCAAGGGCTATTACCCCCTCAGTCTGCTTTTAAATCAGTTATATATTCATGATTTCTTTTATGTATGCTCAGTAGAAAAATTCTATTGCTGTACAAAATACTGCTTAGTGGTTTAGCCTACCAACTGTAGTTGAACTAACCCTTTTAACTTATGCATATCAGTTATAATTTTTTATTCTCTTAATAAGCTCAAACACATGAAAAACAAATAGAATGAGTTGATAATTTCTAACAGTAAAATACACTTCACATATTTTGCTATCATGCTGTGGAATAACTCTGCAATGTCAAGTAGCACACAATTAGTAAAACTGTAGGGGGAAAAAAAGAAGTGTTTTGATCCTGAGGAATTTTTATCCTAATCAGATCGAAATTTCAGTGCTCTTGTAGTGCTTAATATCTTCAATCACCAAAAAAATCAAACTGATTCCAATGTCAGGTTTTGCGTTCTGGGACTGAAATAAAATGCTAAAATATACAAATGAATCTCATGTTTGTACAAGTTTATTATCATCACTAAAAAGCAAGATTGATTCTAAATTAGACTGATAGAATGTCTGGTGTTTAGCTAATTCTTAAACCAAGCCCGTTTGGCATCCTGATGACAGTCTAGTGTATCTTATTTTCGAAGTATTGCAGAAGTGTTGGTGTGACCCTCTGCACAATCTTCCTCTCTGTCCATACTATGGGTCAGCAAAGATTTCTGCGTTGGGGACCAGCATCCTTATATCCTCTTGACCAGAGACAGTGGTGATAGAGCAAGATGAGGGAACATGAGATAAGAAACTTGAAGAAACAGAAGCATATAAAGAGAACATTTTTTTGATTCATATGAGGAGAGAAAGGAGCATGGACTTTGGTTTTAGCCCATGCCTAGTGTTTTATTTTTCAGTCCCAATGAATATTAAGAGATCTACACAGAAACAAGAGTATGTATGTTTTGTGTCTTTTAGCCATGCTCTGAAATCCTGTAAATGTTGTGTTTGCTCCTGCAAATGCTTCTCTGGGTTGTGAGAGATGCTGATCTGTCTAGTTTAATTTCTTTGTCTGCTCTCTGACCAAAGCCAGTTACTTTAGAAGGGGGAAAGCACTGTGCAATATGCAATTATGCATGCCTTGCACCCTTGTTTTCTCCGCAATACACTATTAACTCATGGTTGGTTTATTCCTTGAAAGATGAGAATTTATAACACTGCTTACATTTTTGTTTGTGGAGGATGGTTATTACTATTGTAGTATTTGGTATTCTAGTTATCTATGTAGGTGCTCAGATATCATTTTAAATCCCAATAAATTTCTAATCTTCGTGATATTTTGTGGCTAAGTTTTTCACATGCAAATTGTGTGCTATTGGACAAATGTTTTCTGTATATAAGAGAGTTTACCAGAAACAGCAGTTCTTCTGGATAGTAAACAAACCAGAAAACTCTACAAAGCTAAACCTTTATGCTGTTTACACCATTAGATGCTGAACCTAATTGCAGAGTTTTGACTTCTGTAGCTTAGCAATATAGTTAGTTTGCAAGATGCTTCAGATATAGTTTGCACCAATAACCCTCTACCTTGCTATTTCATCTTCAAATTAAATCTAATGCAATGCTGTTTAGTACATTCCCATTTCAGTTTGTAGGCTCTCTGTTGTAAGTCTTCCATAGCTCATACACAGTTAAAATTTACACCTAAACTCTTCTACTATTTTTACATTAAGGATGCGTGTAGTACCAGCTATATAAGTACAGCTACTGCATTAAAGGGTTATAGAGCTCTGACTTCTGCTGGGAACCTCTGGTTTCCCAGTTTGTCCCTTAATAGTTTTCTTTACTTTTTTTTTTAAAGTCTCTTTTTGCTCAGAATTTCCAACCCCAAAGATGCATTTTTACTTTGATGTTTTTCTCATGATAGATTGCAGAAACACATGATAAATTGCAAAGCCATGGGAATAAAAGGTTTTACGGTGCACCTTCAGGAGCTTCACCTTCACTCTGTCCACTAAACTATTTCTGTGGTTACTTTTGCTACATCATGTAAATGTATGCCATTTTAAAAATTAAGGGGGAAAGTACTTCAGCCACATGTCGTTTTACCTTCATTGCTGATGTTTGTTTCAAGATTACTGAGACTAAAAGTGTTCATCATGTTGTAGTATAAGTCAGCAGTATTGCTCCATTGAATATCCAGAAACAGATTAAGGGGTTTTTTTGTAGTTTACTAGTCTGTGAATTACTCCATCCTAAAATGTCACTATGTGAAGGTATGAAGAAACAGTTGCAAATCTTTCCAGAGTTTTAGAAACACATTAGTCCTGGTGGGTTTTAATCTTCTTTTTGTTTTTAAAGGTCTGGACAGTTGACCTTCTGTCTCTGAGGCAGACAGTTTTCAAGGCCTGAAGGATATCAAAATAGTATCAGTAAAATATGTAGCTTATATCAGATATGTGACTGTGTGACAAAAGGTCTTATTGGCACTTGTTTGAAAGAACCTGCATAAATCACTCGTGTGTTTGTCATCCATGAGTGATGTGGCCTGTGGTGGATCAATGTTGGTTCTGATGTCTTATAAAGTGAATGGGGTGGTGTCTGGGACTTTGGCTCAGTAGGCTTTTGGGAATGCCCTGCCAAACATCTGAAGCCTTTGTACCCAATGTCCACAGAATGCTAGATATTGGCTCTGAGATTATAAAATGCTTAATTTTTCAGAAGTTCTTTCATTTTTATTTTACAAGGCAATTTTTTTTTGGTTAGTGCTTAGCTACCTTTTTAAGGCTTGTAGAGAAAGGTTGAAAGTTTTGGTCTGATTCCTTTTCTTTTCTTTTTACAAGCCATCTGATATAAATGGACAACATGCTTTAAAAATGCCTAATGTAGTTTCACCGCCAAATATGAGATGGTGATAAATCTTTCTGGTGGTTAGAAGGGTGTTTGAACATTCAGTTGTGCCATGCCACCATGGCACCATGCTCTGGATCCCTTTCCTCTGGAGATTAGGCTGAGAAAACCACTCATTTCATTCAGTCCAAGTACCCAAGCAGGAACTCTTACTCCAGAAATTAAAACATGTTTAAAGGGATCTTGTCACTTGAAACAGACCATCTTTAACCTATGAAATTCAAAATAAAATTAATTTTTCTGCCAATCTGCTTCTCTGAAACTTCTGACTTATCCTATTTGTCAGAGATATAGCTATGTATAGTCTACTGATACATTGGCATGGAAAGGGTTATGTTCTAAAGTCATTATTCTTACCTAGGTTGTCATATGATGGACATTAATATTTGTGGAGAAATGGAGGACAGATTTAAGTTTCTTGAGCAAGCAGGGCCAAATTTCTCCTCTGATGTTGCGTTTTACTAGCTAAGGGCAAAATTTGGATCTGGGATTTCATTTTCACCTCCAGTTTGAACAGAGAGAGTTCATTAATGATAATGGAAGTTCTGTCTGAAGTTGGTGTTCAAAGCGGACTTGGTTTTCTAAATGACCATTTCAATATTAGCAGAAGGAAATCAATTTATGGCAGGATTGAAGTTTTAAAAATCATGGGGAGACAGACAAATCATGAAGGAAAAGAAAAGTTAAGAAAGCAAGAAGAAAACCTAGAGAATCCTAGGTAGACAAATCTAGTGTTAATTTTCAATCCAGTTTATCATTAAATAAACTTATTTAGTTGGTTTATTTACATAATTTTTATCTATAGAAAGAACAGGAAAGTTTTCTGATATGCATGCTCTAAGCTTACATGGAAGAATTCATCTAGTGATACACTGAATTATATACTATAATTCTGTCATCCTATTTGATCAATACCTACATAATATTTTAAAATAAACATCCTACCTAGCATATTATATTCTTGCTAATAGTTATTGTTAAGCATAATTATAAAATAATAATTTTAAATTATGGACCATAGGCAAATGGTATGTTATAACCACCATGAAAGGGAGACAGGAAGAAAAGTGTCTCTGTTGTTCAAGTAGGAGATGATGATTTGTGCTTAGTGTTGGGAAATACTATTTTTCTGTTTTTGCTGGGTTTTAGTGGATTCGTACTACTGTTGTGAACTGACATCCTGTAAACTGGTAACAAAGGGTTGATTTTAAACAAAACATCTTCCTGGTCCTTATCTGAGATAATTTGAAATCAAATGAAGGCAGAATCTCTAGCAGAGACCAGGAATTTTCAGGGGGATGAAGTACTGCTGTCCTGGGATTAAGATAGGTTACAAAATCCATTAATGTTTTTCCAAACTATTTTCACTATTAAGAGTTACTGTTCTTCCCTAGCTGGACATGTAGCATGCAAGATTTTCTCACTGTATTTGGTAAGTGGTGACCCTGAGCTACAAACTTTGATCCTAATATGAGTCCACATTTTTTTAAAAGTTTGACTCAGACCACTTTTAACATTTGCTTTTCTGCAAAGTGAGGCAAGAAAAATATTGCTTAGTCTTTAAAAATTTTTAAGCTTTTCAGTTTTTTCTAAATGGTTGATTAAGGCTTTTTATTTTTTTTCCTGAAAGATTGTTAATACTTATTTTTGCCTAATTTGTCAGGTATCTATGTATATAACATCCCTACACTGGAAGATTAAACAGTATTCCATTTTGCAGAAGTAAACAATGAATCAATTGCCACACTTAACATTTTTAGAATGACTATATATGCTTAAAAGAATTATCCCAAGTGAATGAAGAAGTTCGGTGGGAGTTTGGATACCAGTGAAGTACCGTTTTCTTTCATGAATCTGACCTGCTGCTTCCTGCTTAACTTTGGAAATTATGAATCTATTTTAAAAGCCGTGAATTGTTACTATCTAATATTCATATCATGATAGCAGCCAAGCCTCAGTCAGTGACACAGTACAGTGCATTCTACCCAAACCTAAAAAAGATGTTCTCTGTCTAGCACTCAGGGCTTTCTCCTGTCATATAGTATGAGTTAAATGCAGTTTTCTAACAGAACCACTATTTTTCTAAACAGTTACTATATTTCTATTTTCCTTAAGAGAACTCTGTTGAGAAACAATAAATCACACAGGTTTAGTAAACAACTATCTGCAGTGAGGGGAGGTAGAGCAATGTGACCCATGGGGACTTTTGTGATGGGAAGGTGACATCCTTCCCCAAGCAATCTGCTGTGGGGGCCACACTTTTGGCCTGGAGGGTAGAGAATGCTTTTGCGCACTGTCCTGGCTTACATGCCCTCCTCCTCACCCCACCCCATTTGATAGATATAAAATTGAAGTGTTTGTGGAGAATTACATAGTTGCCACACATTTGCTCACCAAATATCTACACGTGACCTATCATCTAGCTCATAATTCTGTTTAAGTAACAAACATCATTTAACATTGCTAAATATTGCTCAGTACTTTTTTTTTCATTGCTAAAATCCAATTTGTGGATACCTACTATTTAAAACATCTAACTCACTAATTGCAAAATCTATAGAAAAGTCCTTACAACAGCAAAGGCTCACTTGATCCTTGGAGCTGTTATAAATGAAAAACTGTCTCTGTTACAAGCAAATAAGGCTCTTAATGCACTCTTTCTGGCTGTGATGCTATTTTTCCTGTGGGTTTTGAAAATGACCTTCCTGTAAGCATCAAGGACTGTAACTTTTCAGATAAAGAAACTTGTTCTTGTTTTAAGTCAATGCCAGGTTCATTCCCCTGTAGCCCACAGTTTTCAAAAGCAGAAGAAAAAGTAATCCAGAATTAAAAAAATAAAAAACCCTCTGTTTCCAGAACGAAGTTACCCTGTCAGCTTGCCTTGGGCCTTAGGTGGAGAAGTAGAGATTAAAGAGTCAGTATTCCTTTTCATGTTTCGTCTGCCAGTTTTGTGAATGTAGAAGGAGTACTTGTGGCTGCAGCTAAGTATCCGACTCTGGTATTAAGTATGGCATTTTCATCCTCCTGCAGTAAATTTAAAATATTTTTATAAGTTTATCACAAGGGGAATTCAGTATCAATACCATCCAGTCATTAATAAAGGTATTTCAAGGGGAAGGGTGAATAGCACAGCAGATGTAACCTCAATATTTTCACCAATTATAAAGAGCCTCTTTGTGAAGCTGTGTGAATATGTAAGATGATCTCATCATTTCCTATTTACTCAATACTTACCTGAATACGCAATATAGTGTAGCTTTTAAATGCATATGCACATGAGTAAAATGTCCTTTTGTAAGAGACGTTGCTAAAAGACTGCTTTTGATGCACAATTTCTTCATCTCCTCTTCAAACTGAATTAAGCTACTTCCTTCTTTTAAAACACAACTCACTATTTAGAAGCTTTGGCTTTGATTTTTCAGAACAGCCTTACAGGAAGAAACTATGTTCTTTTTCTTTTTGTAACCATATTTCTGAAGACAAACTTGTACTGATTTATTTTGATTTTCTAACAGAAATAGGTTCCTGCAAAGAACACTGACTGTTTCTTCTTCTCCCCTCCTCCTTCACTCCACTGCTACAAGAATATTGCTGTGCGCAAAGCTACCAAGGAAAACTGAAATCCCTCTGTTGGGAACTGTGTACATAGCAATATATTCATACTTTGAGAAATAAGTGAGATTTTTTTTTAGTTCTTAGCATGACATACTGTGCATTTCTTGCATGCTAACCACTGAATTCAAATTGAATAACTAGGTAACATTTCAGCAAATTTTAGTCAAGTTTAGCATCCACCATTTTAGGGAATATATCTGTGCAGCTAAAGGTCACCGGTTTTAAAACATTAGCTCTGAGTTATTCTGTTTGATTAAAAGGTTTATACATATGTGTGTGTGTATATATATCATTATATAACCAAATCCTGCTTAATCCTGTGTAACTTAAGTCACACAAGCCATCCCACCAATGTGGTCACAAGTCTAACTTTCCCCCATACTGTATTGTCTGCCACACTGGGTACTCTTTATAATACAAATACAAATCTAAAACTCTTTGCATTTCTCAGTGTACAAAAACACAGAGCTGAACCCTGATTCTCAGTGAGGAATTTACCTTAAGTACAGTCTGAATAAATTCAGGATGTAGTCCACGTGGCATTAGTTTTTCAGAAGTTTGTGCTAGTAACAAAACATACCTTCACAAACAGCGTTTAGGGTGGACTAATTCTTTACTTTCATTTCTTCTCAAAATCAGTAACTTTATTAATGGACTCCCTGTACTTCCAAACTGAAGATCCTCAAAATGAAACTGGGCTTTATTCAGTAACATTAGGTTATCAATAAACCAGTTAGATTTCTCTTCCTGATGTGTCCTTCTAGTTGCTTGTTTTCTCAAAAATGTCATCTA
>NW_024881280.1:24586149-24591149 GCF_018691265.1 Tyto alba
TAATCTTTGCTATTGGATGTGGTAGCTTGGAAGAAATGAATGCCCTCTGTGGTAAACGTGGTGCTGCTTGCCTTGAATTATCACTTACATACAAGCCTTATGAAGTTTTTGTGGGCTTTTTTTTTTTTCTTTTTCCAGTTAGCTTTCAAAATCTGAATTCCCACATGGTTTCCTGTTTGGTTAGGTAAAGTTGAATAGCCACAAAAAGTAGCAAGATGAGGCCTGATATCTTCAATTTAACAAAAAAACAAATATATCATGGTTGGCAGCAGAGCTTCCTGCCTTTATGCTGACCAGCTTCAAATCTGCCTCGGTGGAGACATGAACACTGAGAGAAAAACGGATATCAGTCCTTTCCTCATTCAGCTCTAGGTTATACTACTGAGATTGTCAGGATGGACCGGACCTTCCTGAAGCAGAAATCTAATGCTAAGTATCCATAGTAAGAAATTACCTTCAGAGGCCTACTCAGCCATCTTTCCCAGTTCCTCCACATCCTTGCCCCAAGTATACCCTTGCAGACAAGAGTCTGATCAGTTCCCAAAAATTTCTGGTGATGGAGATTCTACACCAGTCCCAGGCAATCCATTCAGTTCATTGTTAACCTTTCAGAGGATTTCTTCATGCCTAACTTGACACTCCCTTTCAGCAATCTAAGGCCTTACTCCTTATCACATGCCTGGTGAATACAGTAATAGACAAATGCTTTATTCTCTTCCGTCTTTTACATATTTGAAAGTTGATACCATGTCTTTTCTAGATGAAGCCACCCTATTCCCTTAATTTTTTCTCTTGGTTTATGTTTTGGAAACCTCTGAAAGAAAGACTGAAGGACCTGGAGTATTGTATCTGTTGTGCAAGTACCTGAGAGCTGAGGGACACCCAGCACAGAGGTCAGGCAGATTGACCGCATAGTTTTAGGTAGATGAGTTTTAATCATTTTGACCTAGATTGCCAGTTGTGCTGGGGGTTTCAGTGAGGAGGACACTTGTTAACAAGGGAAGAGATGGTAACTAAACAGTTGACAGATGGTCATGACTTTAGCACACTGTCAAACACATGCTGTATCTGAATTTATGACTTAAGCTACTGAACTTCTTTTTCAGTTCCCATCTGGCCAATATTCACCTGCCCTCCCCTTCTCCTTCCTTCAAGGACAGTGTTGAGAAAGAGAGGGGTTTTATACAGCCGTACCTCCTGCCTCAGTGAGCTGAGCCTTCCCCAGGATGATACAGCTGCTGTTTTCTCATTACAAACCTCCCAGCTTATTATTCAGTGTAAAACTAAGCTAGGAGGTAATGCTTGGTGTACAAGGCATTTATGCAGGGACACGTTATGATTCAGATAGTGTCATATGTTGAAAACTAATCCAGACAGTTCTAAAGCAAATGAGTAAATAATCTGGCACCTAACGACATGTCCATGGCTTGCTGTATCTTTATATTTGAGAGAGACATATTCAGGTCAATAAGCCATGAGAACAAAGAGGAGAAATGGAAATGAGGGGGGAAAAATGCACCTGGAACCCTACTCTTTCAAAAGTGTTTGTTCTTCTCCTTCCCCTATGACAATGTCCTTTAACGAATGGATTTCCAGTACTTCATAAGACAGAGCAAAAGGGTTATTGACAAAGGGTCAATTGCATCCAAGTGAAGAATGAGTTGTTGAGTTGACTGTAAAATATTTTTTCTGTCTGTTGAACGAAACCCATCTTCTGAACACCTGAATAGCAAGCAACCCACTGCACAGACTGGGCAGTTGTAATTTCTGCCAGAAAGACCAAGGCTCAGGTGGTCCCAGTAACATGAGCACCAAGGGTAAAAACTGGTTGCTATCTAAGACATGTCTTAGCAGTCTCCTAACTCACAGTATTTTAAAACAGGACTTGATGCCTAGGGTACAAGGAAAGCCATCCTTCAAAATATTAGCTGATTTGCCTTTCTATGCTCTGGCTGAGTTGGTGCTGGCTACCTGGGACTGCTTCTCCTCCTGTGACCAAGGAGCTGCCACGGCTGCTACGTTCATCTGATGCTGGCAGTGACTAACAGGGAGAGTCCTGGGGGATACCAGCTGTTTACAGGCACTCAGCAGGGAATGCGGAGAATTCAGAGCAGTCACTAACATTGCCTCATCCTGTGTGAAAGTCCTTACGTGTCTCTCTGTCCTTCCTAGCCTGCCTATGTATGTATGTATATATGTATGTATGTATGTATGTATGTATGTATGTATGTATGTATGTATCTATCTATCTATCTATCTATCTATCTATCTATCTATCTATCTATCTCCCCCATTCTTGGAGTCATATAAACATCTAAACATCTTTTGGGGAGAAGAGGAGAAAGACCAAGCATCCAGTGTGGTTCCGAGGAGCTGGGATAGTGCATTGTTTATGATGCTGTGGGCTGTTCTAGCTGGCCCGTTCAACAAAGCACCAGGCCTGCTAGAAACAAGTCACAATTTATGGTGTGCGCTGCTGTGTTAGGAAAGCTGTCACAAAAATCAACATTTGACTCATTTGCTGCTTGCTGGTGGTGTTGGGAAACAAACTTTTGCAGTCAAGTAAAGTTCAGTATGTCAGAACATGCCAGCAGGAAGAGAAAATGTTGATGGTAGATGGGAAGGGAGTGCAGCAGGAGGGAAAACACTTTAGGGCCTGAGCTCAGGCCAGGGTTGTTGTCTCTGCTGTGGTGGACTCACTCCTCCATCCCACTGGCCTTGCAGGTGTCCCCAAGCTCCGTCCCCAGAATGGTCCAGAGATTCTCCCCCTAACAAACCTGAGACCCTTCCCTCCTAGTGCCTATGGCTGCCCCTTCATCAAACCCTGCCCACAATATTTGCTCAGCACCAGAGCAATGACTGAATGCCGTGGCAAAAAAAAAAAAAAAACAACCTGTAGAAAAAAGGCTCAGTCAATGAAAAGAAAATAAAAGGAAGGACAAGAGAAGGGGGAAGTACTACAGGCATTTCTTCCTGCAAAGCTCTGGCTATCCTCTGCAGGTGTCTGGGTGCTCTCAAAATCCCATCATCCCCCACAGGCTTCAGTATCAGATGTTATACCCTGACAACAAGGTGTCATCGTGGGACATGATGGGACTCTTCTCCTTGCTTTCAAGATACTTTGGCTAGCAGGAAAAATGTACAATAAAACATCTCTTTTTGTTTCAGCTGACTGTCTGGAAGTTCCTGAGCCATAAAGCTCAAGCCAACTGAGCAGTCCCATCACCCCCAGGTGAATACTACAGCGAGGAAAGGTATTAGACCAAGGTTCGTTTTGTTCTGCATCATTTCCAGACAAGGCACTGCAGCAGCAGAGCTCTTAAAGAGTAGAGAATTAAAATAATAAATGTAAATGGTGTTCATTGCAGGAGAGGATTAAAACCTAGAGTAACAGGCATGAATATGTGAAGGTGGTCATCTGAAGCAATCTGCTGTCAGCAGGAGCAGCTACTGCTCCAGAAGTTGTATGTTGCCCTTTTTCAAAAGGGTAGCATCTTTCTCCCCACCCTTTGCCACTTACTTCATCTGCCATGCTCTGTTTCTGTCGAGCATTGTGTCACATTTATATTGGGCACATCAAGGTGCAAGAGCCCCGGTCTTGCCTTCTGCTTGTGAAGTATCATGCACACCTAGAGAATCCTATAAATAATAAATAACAATAACACATGCACATATTCATAACCAAGTCACTGTTTACATAGTGAATATTCAGCACCCACCAGATGGTTTTTCTTTCACTGCCTCCAAAATGGAAATGACCAGTTACTAAAGATAAAATATTCCTTCCCTTTTACTGCTTCCCTAGGGCTCCTACTTGTTGTTCTCCTGCAGAACTGCTGCTCCCTAGAGAAGTGAGCCTTTCAGCCTTGGAAACAGTGGAATCAGAAATATGAAATGTTTCAGCAGGAGCTGCAGATAAATGAACACGGTGTTAAATCAATTCCAGAAAATAGACTTGGATTAATCCTCCTGCCTGCTGCAGCAGTGCTCTGGGAGAAGTGATCTCTCTCCCTGCCATCACACGGCTGCTGCCCCTGCCATCAAGATGCTCCTCCAGTGGGTCTGTAAGAGTAGTTCCTAAATTACTTTGGCTCTGCAAAAATGTCAGCTATCAACTAGTGCACTAGATGCACTTCACATGACCACCACCCCAGCCACACGGCAACTGGCAACGATTTTAACTGACTACTTGTTTGCTACATGGAGGGCCAGGTTCTGCCTGCTTCATTTTCACCACCACCAGTGGGTGCAGTTTCCATTTATGATTCATTACATAAAATGCACTAACAGCACTAGGAGAAGAGACCAGGCCACTCAATGCCAAGTCAAACACCAACTTGCTTCCTGTCCTTCTCTGTCCCCATGTGCCATACACATGGTTGGCCAGATCCATTGAAGGAGCTGGTCCCATCCCATCAGGTAACTTGGTATGAAAGATGCTGGGCTCAAACTCTGGCAGATTTAGGAGGTGCTAGAGCCCAGGCACTTCACTTTCTGAGCACACATTTAAGCCCCAGATTTGGTGCTGAAGAAGGGCCATTATCTCTGCCAGTTGGGTGCCCACACGGAGGGGATTCCCACACTGATCCCTGAGTGGGTTGAGGCACTTTCTGTGCAGCCCTGAGCTAGATGTCTGTTCAGCCCCATTACCAGCCAGGGCATCCTGAAACAGAAGAAATTCAAAGCCAAGTTCAAGAAGAGAATGAAAGGCTGAACCAGGTCCTCTTCTGAGGAGGCTGGAGGCAACGCCACATTCCCCTGTTTCCATGTGGCCTGGACCCACAGGGAACACTCTTTGTGCTGGGGGGCTGGAGATATCCCTACAGATGTTGGGAGAAAACACCAGGTTCCTGAGGCCAATACCCCTTCTGGGCTCGGCAGGGCTGAAGGGTAAACCTTGGTCCAGTAATATGTCCCTAAATGAGCCAAGGAAAAATAATTGAGATGCTACTTTCTTTTCTCAGTTGAAGGCAAAGAAAGCTATGGTTTGATCATGGGTA